>NC_080792.1:49770575-50080218 GCF_028018385.1 Neofelis nebulosa
TGTTTATTAAGTTGCCTTCTCTGTTATACAATCAGAGCATTGCAATGGTTTTGTTGTTATTGTTGTTGTTAATTTAAAACATGATTTATAGTTGGGGTGCCTGGGTGGCTCAGTCAGTTAAAGGTCTAGACTTCCACCCAGGTCATGATCTTGTGGTTCATGAGTTCAAGCCCTGTGCCAGGCTCTGTGCTGACAGCTCAGAGCCTGGAGCCTGCTTCAGATTCTGTGTCTCCGTCTCTCTCTGCCCCTTCCCCACTCATGCTTGCTTGTTCTCTCTCTCTCTCAAAAATAAATAAACATTAAAAAATTTTAATGATTTATAGCTCATTGGCTTACAATTTTTTTTAATTTATTTTTAACGTCTATTTATTTTTGAGACAGAGAGAGACAGAGCATGAACAAGGGAGGGTCAGAGAGAGGGAGACACAGAATCTGAAACAGGCTCCAGGCTCTGAGCTGTCAGCACAGAGCCCGACATGGGGCTCGAACTCACGGACCGCGAGATCATGACCTGAGCCGAAGTAGGCCGCTTAACCAATTGAGCCACCCAGGCGCCCCATTGGCTTACAATTTTAATGTCTCTTATGAAAAATATTAAAATTAAGCAATGACTAATGCTTTGCTCTTGAGCAAATATGGCTCCCAAGAAATCAAATGAGTTATCTAATGCAATTTTGGGTATTTTCCTTATTCAGTCAACTGGACTTCATTTTTCTAGCTAAAAATCATTTTAATTTACACACACATTTATGTCTATCATTTAAATAGACATATCGTGATATGTCTATCATTTATGTCTATCATTATTTCTATCATTTAAATGTCTATCATTACATCTATCATTCTAGACATTTAAAAGCTTAAGAAATGTCATCCAAAATAAGGCACCAAGGGTGATAAGAAGGACTCTCAGATCTAGAAAAATGAAGTCTGAAGGAAGACTGGAATAATTATTCTTAAGTGTCATCTTACAGAGGAGGATAAAAAGACATTAGTGGAAATGGCACTGTCACACAAGTGGCTCGCTCTCGCCCGGGCCAGCGTGGTCCACTCCACTCTCCTACCCTGCCTTTGGGGTCCCCTTCAAACAGGCTCCTGGCTCCCCTTCACAGGTTACCTTGGGCACCTGCTGAATGCAGGGGGGTTACCAGATACTGTGAAGTCCCTTCGGCCTCCTAAAGCTCTGGCGTGTCCGCAGGTGGTTGGAGCTTTCCTGACAGTCTTGTCCCAGCTCTGGAAGGTGCTGGCTGACTTGGAGCCAGGGCCGGTGACAGAAGAACCTGGTGCCTTATATTCACCATCACGTCTCATCTTTACTGCACATCTGTGAGGAAAACACTGTGCCTCTCCCTTTACAGATGAGGAAACTGAGGCTCAGAGAGCTCAAGTAACAGGCAAGGCCACAGGGTTCATTATTAGGAAAGCCAGAATCCCAGTGTACGTCTGCCTGACACCAACATCCATGCCTCTTCCACCCCACACCTCCTCCTTCCACCCAACCCATGAACTGGGTTCAGGCTCCCTGAACTTTGAACTTTGAACTATTGTTGTTTCCTTGAACTATCTCTAAACTTACCTGAGCAGATCCAGCACCTGATGTGATGGCACACTTATGCTTTCCCCTGTTTCCTTCCTCTGTTCTCTGGGTGATTCCAGTGGTAATGGTGGTAGTTGGTGAAAGGCAATGTGAGTTGAGGAAGATGAAGTAACTAGGCAGAGCCAAAGCAGTTTATGCCCCAGCATCTGGGGCTTTCCTCTCTCTCCATTTCAGGAGGAAGTGAGATGCCTCCAGAGGCAGATGTATGAAGGAGCAGACCAGCAACCAGGGCTGTGACTCACCACTTCCACAGGAACCACACCTGGGGCAACATCCAGCCCAGTGGCCACTCACCCTAAAGGCCTTCTTCACCATGTGAAGAGGTTAGCAGGCCTGTGTCAGATCTGTCTACCACCATAAGATGGGTAAGCTTCCGACACCAAACTGCAGGGCAGAATTCAAAGGTTCAGGAAGCTCCACTGACCCAGAGCTAATGCGGGTGATCTTGGGAGAAGCCTGTAGAACTTCATGATGGCCTGTGCAGGTCACACATGGGGAAAGTGGGGTTTGCAGGTGGGGGCCACAGAGGAAGCATGACCCACCCAGGTGACAGTGGGAGACTCAAATTCCCAGCAAACACTTGCCCTAATGCACACAATGGCCTCCCTTATAGGCCACTGCAAGAGCTCCATTGCCTGAAAATGTAAGGAATGAGAAAAGCCTGGTACAGAAAGTCAGGAGGAGCCAGCACTGCCAAGGGATGAAGATGTTGTTTGTACCAGGATGGGTCCCAGCAGCACCATCTGTTGGTGAGCTCACTTCATTGAGAACATCTCACATGAGATTAGTCAGGTGTTGTTAAGAAAGAAAGAAAGAAAGAAAGAAAGAAAGAAAGAAAGAAAAGGAAAGGAAGAAAGAAAGAGAAAGATAGAAAGAAAGAGAAAGATAGAAAGAAAAGAGAAAGAAAGGAAGAAAGAAAGAGAGAAAGAAACAAAGAAAGTGAGAAAGGAAGAGAGAAAGAAAGGAAGAAAGAAAGAGAAAGAAAGAAAGAGAGAGAGACAGAAAGAAAAGAGAAAGAAAGAAAGAGAAGGAAGGAAAGAAAGAAAGAAAGAAAGAAAGAAAGAAAGAAAGAAAAGAGAAAGAAAGGAAGAGAGAGAAAGAAAAGAGAAAGAAAGGAAGAAAGAAAGAGAGAAAGAAACAAAGAAAGTGAGAAAGGAAGAGAGAAAGAAAGGAAGAAAGAAAGAGAAAGAAAGAAAGAAAGAGAGAGAGACAGAAAGAAAAGAGAAAGAAAGAAAGAGAAGGAAGGAAAGAAAGAAAGAAAGAAAGAGAAAGAAAGAAAGAAAAGAGAAAGAAAGGAAGAGAGAGAAAGAAAAGAGAAAGAAACAAAGAAAAGAGAGAGAGAAAGGAAGAGAGAAAGAAAGAAAGAAAGAATGAGAAAGAAAGAAACAGAGACAGAAAGAAAGAAAAGAGAAAGAAAAAGAGAGAAAAAGAAGAAAGAAAGAAAGAAAGAAAGAAAGAAAGAAAGAAAGAAAAGGAAGGAAAGGAAGAAAGAAAAGAGAAAGAAAGAAAGGAAGAGAGAGAAAGAAAGAAAAGAGAAAGAAAGAAACAAAAGAGAAAGAAAGGGAGAGAGAGAGAAAGAAAGAGAGAGAAAGAAAGAAAGAAAGAAAGAGAAGGTGTTCAAGGACATTTCCGGTGCAGGATTGGTCACATGAGGCAGCTACAAGGGAGCAATAGGGGCAGAAGCCCCGGGGCCTCCCTGGGGCCAAGCCAAGAGCTGCATGGGCTGCAGACACAGAGCTCTGCAGCTCAGGACTTTGCTTGACAGAAATTGACCAGCCAGCACAGGGAAATCTTTGGAAACTTTGGGCTCTCTGAAAGTTTCTGGATTATCTTTCCCCATATCCTACATGTTCTTGCCCATCCCTGCTTAAAAATATATAAATACATATGCAGTGTGTGTCTAGAGATTTTGTTCATTTTGGGTGAAGGGGACTGGGCCAGGAAGGTCGGATGCTACAAAAACTGTGTCTGCCGTGGTGCTGGGGATGACCAGCGCTGGAAAGAGAATGCCAGGGAAAGTGTCCTGAGAGACACCTTCAGACTAACTGTTTTCCCACTGATGAAAGAAATACAATCTAACAATTACCAGGGCTCCTGGGTGGCTCAGTCAGTTAAGCATCTGACTTTGGCTCAGACGCTTAGTGAGATGATCTCACTATGCATGAGTTCAAGCCCCACACCAGGCTCTGTGCTGACAGCTCAGAGCTTGGAGCCTGCCTTGGATTCTGTGTCTCCCTCTCTCTCTGCCCCTCCCCCACTTGCACTCTGTCTCTCTCTCTCTCTGTCTCTCAAAAATAAATAAGCATTCTAAAAAAAGATTAACAGTTACCATCCTGTGGGCCAGAACATTCCACAAAATGAAACTTCTTTTTTTTTTTTTAATATAATTTATTGTCAAGTTGGCTAACATACAGTGTATACAGTGTGCTCTTGGCTTTGGGGGTAAATTCCCATGATTCACTGCTTACTTACAGTACCCAGTGCTCATCCCAACAAGTGCCCTTCTCAAATGCCCATCACCCATTTTCCCCCCACAAAATGAAACTTCTTCGAGATCTTTCGTCCCTATAAAAGAGTGTTTTGGAATATAGCATATTTCCTCTCAATTTTATCCAAAGAAGAAATAAGCACTGAAATCGGAAAAGCTTAATTTTGCTAATACCCAGGCATAATAATGATAGTAACTCATACACATTTTCATTGGAATAACTTTTAACATTGATATAACTTCATAGCTAACATGCTCAGGTTATCTTCACTGTCTCCTCCAACTCCAAGGCTACCTAAACAATCGTCTGAAGACACCAGAGTCATTCCTCCTGTGTACAAGCCTCAATGGCTGCCCAGTGCCTACAGGAAAAAGGCCACGCTCTTTGACCAGGCCCGTCCTCCTGCCCCAGGCTAACTTTCACATCCTCTTTCCACTGTAGCTGAAATAGATGCTGTTCTTTCTTCCTCGACTTTCACCATACTGTTCCCTATTCCTAGAATTGCCGTTTCCCCCTTATCTGCCTCCCGAATGCTCATCCTTCGGGATCCGTTCAAATAGTGCCCGTTTTCCTGATAATTTCTCATTCCCAATGTTAACTATTCTCCCTTCTGGGTCCCCACTTTATAGCTTAGTGTGTATACCTTCTAACGCATTCAATGATTTGTTTGCCTGTCTCTGACAGTATATTGTGATCTTAACAAACAGAAGCTTGATGTTCACCAATGGATACCTCTAGAACCTAGCACAGGATATCACAAGTACTGTCTAAGCATCGTTGTGCTGTAGAATGGGGGGAAAATACCACCTCTCAGGATTTCCATGAGATTAATATCATATGCATAAGAGGTCTAGATGCCTAGAATGTAGTATGTATCCATTAAAAATATTGCTATTACATATTTGTTAAATGAATGTTTGTATCTTACTTTATCAAATTATACTCATATGGTCGAGAGGAAAGTTCAAGTGTTTAAATTTCTGCAAAGCTGTTGTGGTAAGAGAAGACAGTTTGGAGGCAGAGCCTATGAATGAGCTCTGGAAAGTTCAGGCCTCTTGTCTGACTCACTTTATCCCTCTTTGGCTCAGTTTTCCATGGTCTACAAATTAGCCATGAGTGTTAGTCACTGACCCACACCACAATGCAAGCAGGTCCAGGGGAACCAGTTGATAACATTTCTGGAGTTCCATCAGTGGCACTGAGGACTCACTGTGAGGTAAGGACAGTGGTGGACAGAAAAATAAATCAGTATCTTCCTGGATCTCAAAGGACCTGCCCACAATTTCATGTGAGCAGCAGAGACATCACTAGGAACAATAGCTCAAGGCAGGATTTGGTGCCTGTTATAAAAGAAATACAAGCAAAGCACATTCACAGCCCAAGAGAGGGAGAGAGGAATTTTACTTGAGGGGTAGGAGGTAGGGGCTCAGGTGTATTCTGTGCCTGTCCCGTGCCCTGGGTGTTGCATGCGTTATCTCGTTGAGTCTTAGTAATATTGTGAGGTAAAGGGTGTTAGCCCATCTTAGAGATGAGCATGGAGACTGGGGGAACCCACGTAAGTTGCCTAAACCACATTGATAATACACGAGGCTTCAAATGCGTGGCTCTCTGATTATGGTACCAACTCTGTATTGCACCAGCCTGATCCCCAAGTGAGCTGGGAAGGCTTCACAGAAGCAGTCGTGAGGGTTCCAGGTAGAAGGGATCATGTGGGAAGAGACCCAGAGGACAAAGTTTGAAGAAAGGGTATAACGTATGGGTATGTGTGGGTGACTGGGGTACGACAGGAGGGAATTATGGCTGGAAAAAAGGCTGGTAGGCTACCAGGCTAGCTAGGGCCAGGTAATGGAGTAATTTGAGTTTCCATTGTAAAAAAAAATGTTTTTTAATGATGATAATGATACTCCAATAATAATACTGCTTTGTGATTATTGTAGTGACTTTCTGGGGAACGACTTAAAACCATTTCAAGAACAACTGGGTGGCTCAGTCAGTTAAGCTTCCGACTCTTGATTTCGGCTCAGGTCATGATCTTATGGTTCCTGAGATCGAGCCCTGCGTCAGGCTCTGTGCTGACAGAGCAGAACTGGCTTGAGATTCTCTCTCTCCCTCTCTCTCTCTGCCCCTCCCCTGCTTGCACTCTCTCTCTCTCAAAATGAATAAACAGAAAAAAAAAAAGGCATTTCAAATCTGTGATGTCAAATTCCTGCTGCCATTTACCCTATTTTATGGATAGAAAACTGAGACAGCAAGCATTTTTGTAACTTGTGCAAAGTGGTAACACAAGAGGCACCTTGGACACCTAGTCCCTGCTAATCTACAATGGTCTATACAAAACTTAATAACATATGAACCCAGTCTCCTAATCTGTAAAATGGAGGCAATAACATCTAGAGGGTTGTCTTGAAAGCTTTTCAAACTTTATCAGATAGGGGCGCCTGGGTGTCTTAGTTGGTTAAGCGTCTGACTTCGGCTCAGGTCATGAATCTTACGGTTCGCAGGTTCGAGCCCCGCATTGGGCTCTGTGCTGACAGCTCAGAGCCCGGAGCCTGCTTTGGATTCTGTGTCTCCCTCTCTCTCTGCCCCTCCCCTGCTCATGATCTGTCTCTCTGTCTCTGAAAAGTAAAAAATGTTAAAAAAAATTTTTTTGGGGGGGGGCCTGGGTGGCTCAGTCGGCTAAGCGTCCAACTTTGGCTCAGGTCATGATCTCATGGTTCATGGGTTTCAGCCCTACGTTGGGCTCTGGACTGATAGCTCAGAACCTGGAGCCTCCTTCGGATTCTGTGTGTCTCTCTCTGCCCTTCCCCTGCTTGCATTCTGTCTCTCTCAGAAATAAACATTTAAAAAAAACTTTTTTTTAATTTTTTTTTTTTCAAACTTCACCAGAAAGCAAGAGGTAGGATGTGCAGATAGGGAGATAAGCAAATATTTTCTCTAACCCTGGAAATGTCATTAGGGCCCTTTGGAATAGGGCTCAAATATTCAGAAAGATGTATCTGAAAGAAAGAAATCTACAACCCAGTGAGGCTATGCCGGGGGGCACTGGGGAGAGGAAACCACCACCTTTGCACATCTCAGCCACTAACAATGACTTTTCTTGCTGAATGTGCTACTTTGCTCCTACTAGTAAAATCTTGTCAAACAGGAAACAGGTTTTTAAGGCAACGGGGTCCCTGTGAGTTCAAACTTCTGCTTTCAAATGTTCTTACAAGATGCACAATTGGCACAGGCTTACAGGAAATATTTAATTGGAATCGGAAGGCGCTGGCTCCACGGGCCTTGTTTTATATTGTCTGCAGACTCCTGCTGAAACGACTTTGGTGTGTAAGCATCGGTCACTCAATTTTATATATGCCAGTGGGGAGTGAAACCAAAACAGGCTCCAAGGGTGCTTCGGGGGCACAAGTGCAGTCTCCACAAGGTTAGGAAAAGAAAGGGGGTGAAAAAGCGTCATATGAGAATTACTCTTAGAAAAGAGAAGGGCAGAGACTGAACTCCAAGTGACATATTTATGAGCTCAGTATCGGTTGCTTGTGCTGATAAGCGTTGGTCATTCAAGGAAGGAAAAGTCACCTTTGTGTATATAAAATATACAAGATTCATAGTCTGAAATGACTGAACAGGAAAGCATTAGGTAAATAGAGGATATCCCTTAAAGTATAATGTGAAAATTAAATTACTTCAAGAAGGAAGAAAGGAGGTGTTTCTTTCGGAGTTAAATGTTGAGAACGCTAACGACTTCTTAATTTGAGATCAAGGTTAACTGGCTTTCAGCCTTTTGTGGCCCGGTTCTGAGACAGCACGGGAAAGAAATTCCTCTTCCCCCCAAATAGCCCTTCAGTCTGCCTTGTGTGTGCCCTGTGCTTGGCTTCAGTGTGACAGGACAGGTTTTACAGTCAACTGGATGGTTTTAGGCTCTCAGATGTGCCTCTAACTGGCTCGATGAGATTGGGCAGATTACTGGAGCCTCCAAGTCTCCATTTCTTTATTTGCAAAATACGGATAATAGTAGTGTGTGTCTGCTTAGATTGCATGAGGATTAGATGGGCAAATGCACTTCAGCTGCTTGCCACAGAGCCCGGCATTTAGCAAGTGTTCTGGAAAGGTAAGCTTGTTGCCATTATTGCACCATAGACCACTGGTTTTCCCAGAGTTTTCCAATTTGGGCACAGCCCAGGGCTTGACAAGTATGCCAACTGAGAGTCAAGAAATTGTTTCAGTTCCCTCAAAGGAACAGGTTTAATTTTAAAATCAATGTCCCAGTCGAGAACACTGTGATAGGCGAGGGTGGGGGTGAGGATAGGAGAAGAGCATTTGCCGGAAATTCTAGCGTGGTTTGGTTTCCCAATCCCTAAAGTACCTTGATCCACGGAAATGATCCCCTTCCTCTCCCCACCCCATGCCTTGGTTTTTAGAATGCCCAATGGCTTCTGGATTAAGTCTCCCAACGTAGATAAAGGTCCTTCTACCCTACTCCAGATCCCCTTAAACCTTCCCCCATTCCTTATTCCTTACTTCCTCTAGGAACCTGCAAGATTCTGCTCTGATAAGCATATCTCCGTGAGCAGTCAGGCTTTGCATATCTCAGAACCCACCCTGACCCTCAGAATATCTACCCCCATAATCCACTAGCTGACCTGTCCCCATTCAGACACAATTGTAGGTTCCTGTGTGATGATGGTTTGTGACAAAATGTTCTTCCCTCAGGGTGGGTTAGACAAGATATTCTCAAAAGGAAAAAAAGACAGGAAAAAGGCCTTATCTTTGTAGAATTTTCTATCACACAGGATAACCTCCTGTCAATTTGCATCCATCATGTATACTCTTAGGAGCCCCCTTTCAGTGTCTCCTGCTTGTCAAGGAGCTGACTGCCTAGAGTAAAAGACATTCACAGAAGCCCAAGTCTCATATCTGTTGTAAATCCCCTTTTCCCTCCTCAAGCTCCTCTCTGTGATCTTCTAACGTGTCTGGGGGTGGGGGAGCTGGCTGGCTCAGTTGGTGGAGCATGCGACTTCTGATCTCGGGGTCATGAGTTCAAGCCCCATTCTGAAGATAAAGATTACTTTAAAAATAAAATAAAATACATTTCTGGTATGACCTTAAGTCTCTGCTTCACAATCCCTCTCATGGAATTCGCCGGAGATGAGAACCTCTGAGGCATCCTAACCCTTCCCTTTATCTCATACCCCACAGTCCACCGGCAAACTCCAGTTTGCCTCCATTTATTTCCACCACTCATACGCTCATCCCCTCCTTCGTTGCCGCCCTGGTCGGAGCCACCACCACCTCTCACTTGGTTTCCTGTAAGTGTCTCCTAACGGGGCTCCTGGCTTCCACCCTGCCCTCTTGAGTCTGTCTTCACACAGCAGCCAGAAGGTTCCTTTTGACACTAAGTCAGATCATGTCATTTCTCTGCTGAAAGCCCTCCAATGGCTCCCCCATCTCATTCTGCATAAATGGTAAAGCCCTATATGGCTCACAAGGTTCTCACCACCCAACCTCCAGGTACCTCTCTCATCTCATCAGTGGTTCCTCACCTTGCTCGTACTTCTGCAGCCATGCTAGTCTCCTTTTCGCTCTTTGAAGCATGCCAAGCATAGCCCTACCTCAGTGTCTTTGCACATTCCAACTGTCTAGATGGTTCTTTCCCCAGATAGCCACGGGCCTTACTCCCTCACCTCCTTCTGCTCTTTCTTGAAGTATCATCTTAATGAAGCCTTCCCTGACTGCTCTATTTAAAATTGTAACTCCTGCTCTCATATCTTATATATTCATTTTCTGATTTATTTTTCTCCATAGCATAAGTCACCATTTAACTAGTATATATTTGTTCATTTATTTGGTTGACTTTACATCTCACTTCACTGGACCCCACTGGAATGTAAGCTCCAGGAGCGCAGGCGTTCTGTCTGCTTTGGTCTGGTATCTCCAGTACCTAGAACAAGGGCTGGTACCCAGTAGATGCTGTAATCATATTCAAGCACAATAAATGAATGAATAGGATGAACACCCTTCATTCAATGCCTCGGTCCTGTGCAGGATGGACATAGTCATTCCAGCGAGGATGGGAATCAGACAGAACTGGTCTTGAAGCCCATCATCCCCCTTGAGCAAAACAAAGGGGACGATGTAGCTGTACCACCTTGAGCAAAACATCTGACCTCAAAACCTTAGCTTCTCATCAATAAACTAAGAATGATACCAGTATTCACCTCATAGGATTGTGTGGGCAAACAACTGATGAAAAGTGCTTTGTCCAGTACTTCGAAAGTGCTAGATATATTTGCTGTTATTATTATTCTCAGATGTCATAAACCCCCAAAGAAAAACTTCAGCCACAGAGTGAAAGCAAGAGAGCAGAGAATCTTTTCTGAACTAATTACCAAATGGAAGAGTGGCTGCAACAAAGGAGCCCATTGGATTTCTCACTGGAAATTGCTGCATTCTCATTACTATAAAGTACACCATCAATAACTTCCTTAGAGAAGCAAAAAGGGGCCTGACAGGAAGTAGAAAAATATTTTCCAACCACTGCAGATTACAAAATAGACTCCCTGCATCAATCAAGTGTTTTTTTTTCTTCCAGTGGGGTAATCTCGAGTACATGACACAAGATAAACACCGAGCCATGCTCCATGAAATTGATGAAAGGATGTTGTTTATTTTTATCACATCTATTAGACTTGAAAGATATCCTTTAGTTCTCAAATCACCATCAGTGTCCGTGTTTATTTCTGGCTTGCTGAGGGCTTTCACAAATAATAAAAGGCTGGTCTTTCACCTCTGGCAAGCTAGTCACATGCCAGAGGGCAGAGGGTTTCCGATGGTTGGGGCATGCTGGGACACTGCACTGATGTGTTGGGGTTTTAAAGCAGCTTTTTCGGGGGGTTTACCAAAAATTGAAATTCTGTATGATTCAGAAAATGGCAATGGTCCTATCTGCCAAGGGAAGCCATCAAGTCTGAGTAGGCTGTTCGGAGCCTGATGTAGGCATCTCACAAGTGGTAACGACATTGCCCATAATTCAGAGGAGTTCGGTGCTCTGCCTCCGTCTGTGCTACAAGCAGCTGATAAATAGCCCTAATAAACCCCCTCTGGCTGCCTCTTGCGCTCTTGCCTCCCTTCCCAGTACTGCTGTCTTCCATACTGGAGAAGTCTAACGAATGTAGAGGTCATAGCAAGAACAATGGAAGGGTGCTCATGCACTGTAATTCTGTCCAGCAGTGCCACTGCACATTCATGCATGCAGTTCCTTGTCCCGGGGTCCTTCTGCCCTATTTCTGAGCTGAACGGGGGATCAGGGAGTTGTTAGGCAGTGAAGATTTCTCCATCTGGTATCCTTTACTATCCTCTTACTATCAAAAGTATCAAAACTACTATTAATTCCAAATAAAAGTAAAACCAGGATCTCAGACTTCTTTTGTTAAGAAGAGAAGTTGGTAGGATTTATGATGGAAAATGTTCAAGGATAGATGCCCTAGGAGGGCTCAAAATATTCTCCAAATCCTAAGCAACAGGCGTGGTGTGACTACAGTACTGAGGGCTAAGTAGGGTTAGCTCTTGGTACTTGGAGATTTTTCTGTGTTGCCATCAAAGAACATCTGCTGTTAGATAGGTATTTCCACAAGTTCCACCCCCTTCCCATTACCGTTTTCAGTAAATGTCCTTCCCCCAAAATTAAGTCCAGTTCCCCCAATCCCCAGCACACACTGTACCCTCGCTGGTGTCATCATATCTCTCCAACATACTGCTCATCCAAAAATCAATACTTCTAGGTTTTTACACACAGTGAGGATGGGAGCAGGTACCTGGGATCAAGCCCCCCAGGAAAGCCACTGTCCCCAACACACTATCAATTAGTGAATCCCCCTAAAGATACCCAGACTGTTCCCAGAAAGGGTGTCCCCCACCCCCGGGGTGGGACGACGACCAGCTTAGCGGTCTGAAACCTGATTGTCACCACTTCTTTGGAGTTAGGACCACACTAAGGTGATAACCAGTCTGACAAAACTAGTCACTTGCTCTTCTAAGCAAAGGCCAGGTCTTTGCATTTAACCTGGAAGAGAAGGTCACCCTGAAGAAGCAAGACACTCTGAGAAATAGACATTCTTTGCTCATGCCTGGGAAGGCTCCCATCCCTCAGTGAGAGACAGTTTATTTTATTTTTTTATGTTTATTTATTTATTTTGAGAAAGAGAGAGCATGAGCAGTGGAGGGGCAGAGAGAGAGAGAGAGAGAGACAATTCCAAGCAGGCTCCATGCTGTCAACGTGGAGGCCAATGAGGGGCTAGAACTCATGAACCAAAAGATGGTGACTTGAGCTGAAACCAAGAGTCAGATGCTTAACCAACTGAGCCACCCAAGTGCCCCGAGAGACACTTTATGATTAAAACAACTTTTATGACTGATAAAAGGATGATTGAAATTTCCTGATCATGCTAAGAATGCAGCGACTTGGAGAACTTATGCTAAGCAGAGCTTCTAACTTTCCCTTTCGTTTCCTAATGCTCCTGGAACCTGTAACATTTTGGGATGAGCCCTGACTGCTGCAAAGTACATTAGACTCATTCAGCAGACCTGGGAATGTCTCTCGTCCGTCCCCAGCCTCTGTGTCCCCGGCCGTAAAATGGAGACTGGACTTGATGGGCTTTAGAATCCCCTCCTGCTTCAAAGTTTTGTGATTCTGCAAGAGTGGTTCCTTCCCCTGTTAGGCTTTTTGTCCTAGAGTGAGGTCATCAGAGTAGTAACCCATGGCCTCTAGGTTGTTTTTTTTTTCTCTTTAAACGTTTATTTATTTTTGAGAGAGAGAGAGAGAGAGAGAGGCAGACAGAGTGTGAGCCGAGAAGGGGCAGAGAGAGAAGGAGACACAGAATCTGAAGCAGGCTCCAGGCTCTGAGCTGTCAGCACAGAGCCCAACATGGGGCTCGAACCCACAAACCGTGAGATCATGGCCTAAGCCAAAGTCCAGCTCTTAACCGACTGAGCCACCCAGGCACCACAGCCCCACCTCCTCCCCGGGGTTTTAAAAAGTCTTCTCCAGAGTTGCATGTCTACCAGGCTCAGAATGCCTGCCCCACAGGAGTCAACTCTGCAGGGCCCAGTGGAGGCCCCTGATCCCCCGGGGAGGAGGGAGCTTCCTGAGTGTCAGTGCCCCGCCCCAGAGGACATTCTGCAATTACTGTGGCATCACCCCTGGTTTATTGATGAGAATCCTGAGATGGGTCCTCAACTTGTCTAACAGCTTGGTCATTTAATCATACCCTCTTTTTTTTTTTTCTTTTTTTTTTTAACTACCACGATTTTCCCCCGAAACTAAGGGTGGAGAGTAGCTGTGAGTCAGAGGTGCAAGAACAAAGGACACCATCCCCCCCAGAGAGGAAATACAGAAAGGATTATCCTTTTTCAAAGGTGCAATAATGAAATACTTTCCTTCCCCTGAACAGGCAATTTTATCAGGGTTCACTGCAGGGGGAACAAGATGCTATTGTCTTGATTTAATTGGCATAATATCTCCCCCTCCTCCAAACGAGAGTTCATACATCTGCTAAGTGCTTTCTTCTTGAGGATGAAATCCTTTTCAACTTCGCACATTTCCTCTTACTCAGGCCTCTCACCGGGCTCCAGAGGAGAAAGTCCTTTCTTCTGCCCAGTGACGGCCTCCCTCGTTGAGCTGGTGGGTGCAGGTTCTTAGGGCTCTGTGGGACTCTCTCTGGTCCTGTTATCTTCATCACTCACCTCAACACGGCACGGACACTAGACTAGTCCACAAGGGAGCAGGCTCTCCCTGCTCCCTACAAAAGTCATAGAGTTCCCAAACTGGATCTTTGCTGAGACTGTGAAGCTGTTGTGAAGGGAGTCCAGGAATGGAGAAGGAAAGGAGGAGAATTCTGCCAGGAAATCCTGATCTTTTTGTCCATTGGAGTGGAAGAAAAGGAAGAGTTGAGTAATCGACGGAGTCCTGTTGGCCAGAGCTCGCATGACCACAGCATTGGTCCTGTGCAGGATGGACATAGTCATTCCAGTGAAGATGGGAATCAGACAGAACTGGTCTTGAAGCCCATCATCCCCCTTGAACAAAACGATCTACCTGTGGTCCCTCTTCCTTAGTGTTCTTTCCATACACAGGCCAGGTGTCCCCTTGACATCAAAGTCAGGTTGGCTGCATTGGGGCAGGGCTGGCCAAGGGGCCACTATTGTTATCCCTACCACCTTCTGGTTCAGAGAACATGGAGGCGAGCATTCCAGACACCATAGCTGTCTGCCTGCCCCTCTGGCAGCCTTATTTTCAGAGGCATTTGAGAACAAAGAAACTCAAAAGGGGATCAGGTAGTGGGTTGGAAGGTGTAACCTCACAAGGAGAACAATGGGAAATCCAAATATCAGGCAGACGGTATCGGGAGACACTTGCATACAGAGCCACACTTTGTCCTAACTCTAAGCTTTCTTGATAACTGAATCCATGACTAATGCACCTCCCACCCACCCACCCCAAATCATGCATATTGTTGAATGGGACCCTTAGACGTCAGGGTAGAACTTCAACCCAATAACAAGTTAATAAATTCCTAAAGGTCAAATTAAACTTGCTCATGGAAATGCTGTTCATTCCCCACCCTCCACGTCCTCCCCATTCTGTGACTAGGAAAAGAGGATTAAAATCTCTAGCGTTTCTTATCAAGAACTTCTCTAACCCAACTTGTTATGACAGTGCTTTGGCATGTGGGTTTCAACAGCCCATCCGTTCCTGCTGTGCCATGAAACTTACAGAAAAACCAGGTCTCGGGGTGCCAGGGTATCTCAGTTGGTTAAGCGTCCGACTCTTGATTTTGTCTCAGGTCATAACCTCACAGTTGTGAGATTTCAGCTCAGTGCGGAGCCTGCTTGGGATTCTCTCTCTCCCTCTCTCTGTCCTTGCCCTGCTCATGTGCAAGCTCAAGTGCAAGCTTGCGGGCACACATGCATGTGCTCTCTCTCTCAAAATAAATAAAAAAACATTTTTTAAAAGGAAGGAAGGAAGGAAAAGAAAGAAAGAAAGAAAGAAAGAAAGAAAGAAAGAAAAGGAAGGAAGGAAGGAAGGAAGGAAGGAAGGAAGGAAGGAAGGAAGGAAGGAAGGAAAAGCCTGGTCTTGAATCAGGCTATGAAACCCTACATAAGTTACAGGTTTAACTGTCAAGAAACAAGAGATTCATAGTTGTTTTATTCTTGTGGTTTTAGGTTTTTTGAAAGTCCAGAAAGCTCAGAAAGACTTTGTCAAAAATATCTCTAGAAGTGGGGGAATTCCTAGCATTATTTTTCACCTTTTCCATTGGAGAGCACCTTTCCTCAAAACTGAATCCCACAAAAGATCCTTCATACCTCCAGACAAAAAAAAGATACAAGAAAATAAAAACTAACTCAAGAAAAGAAGCCTTTTCCCCTCCCCCATTTTGTCAGAAGAATATGATAAACACTCATTTTTAAATTTTAATTCTGGAACATAACATTAGATGCATTATAAGCAGCCCAGGATAAAATCAGTGTGTTAGCCCACCATGACCCAGGTACTTTGGTCTGGAGGCACTTTTCCAAAGCTCTCATGAGTCAAAGAAAGTTCTGCCTACCAAAGCTCTCAGACTTCTGAGTGGAAAGGGATCTTTTCCTTCAAAGCCTTTTCCAGCCTGTGTGAGCAGCTCAAAAAGCAGAGTGATGGTCACCTTGTTTTATGAAGACCCCTGAGCCAAGAATGACTCAAGACTAGAGGCTTTCATCTTCCACAATGGTGATCTCTAGCCCCCATTCATATTCCAACACACAAACACACAGATGCACCAACAGCTGTCAGGACCCATGAGAAGGGATATTGGCTTAGAATGGAAATAAATCTGAGTTGTAAAATATGGGTTTGGACTTCCAGATATAAGACGAAGATGTCCTAGGGATATAACGTCCAGCAAGGTTGACTATAGTGAACAGTATTACATCGTATATTTGCAAGTTGCTAAGAGAGTCTATCTTAAAAGATCTCATCAGAAGAAAAAAAAATTGTAACTGTGTGTGGTGATGGATGTTAACTAAACAAATTGTGGTGATCATTTTGCTGTGTTAACCTATATCAAATCATTATGTTGTACACCTCAAAATAATCCAATTATATCTCAATTTTTTAAAAATGTGGGCTTGGAGCTGAGCTTCATTTCATGAGAAGGATGTTGCCCTCAGAGCCTTTCCCCTCCAGCAAACCAGGGGTGGAGGATGGGTGGGAGGGTAGGGAGGTGCTAATTTCCCCCAACCAAACCTCACTAAGAAAAGTGTTGACATCCACCTGAGACATAGCTCCAAGATGAAAGGAGGGAAGGGGGAGTCCGTGTCCTTGCTCTGAGTCAGTATTTCACTAAACCACTCTGATTTTCTTCTCTAATGCCTTTTACAGTTAACATTTTTCCAATGGCTTTCAATCAGGCCTCTGGTCCTTAGACCACCACAAGTGAGCCAATGGGTAAATCTCTGTCTGTTTTGCCCATCTGACCGAGACTGAGAAATGAGAAGCAAAACGGAGGACAGAAGGACAGAAATGAAAAGGTTGACCTCCCAAACCACATGACAAAATGTATTGACTTTTCTGCGTTTTAACCCCTGATTGAAAGTTCATTTTGCAGCTCTGCCCATAAAGAGACATTAAATATTTTGCAAAAAGAAAAAAGAAAAAACGCACAGTTATTAGATCTGAGAGCCAAGTCCTATTCCAGAATGAGAACTGTAAAGTTACCTGATAATAAAAAGGTAAACAATGATGAAGAATGATGAGGTCTCCACAGCCACATAACTGCTGGGTGCCACTTAGAGCCATGCAGTCTGCCCACCCACAGGGTGGCCAAAAACAGTGTCCTCTGGTGCAGAGTGAATGAGCAATTCAACCTTTCTAGGCAGTTGGCTATCCATCCTCTACCAGAGAAAAGGCTGCCCTTTGATTCCTTTCCAAAATTCTGAGTTGTTCATGTGTATGTATTTTTCTATTGCCACTTACTTTTCTACCACCAAACAAAAGCCAGAATTTTTCTATCCTCTATCTGTCTGTCTATGTGAGTGCATAGGAGACAGAGAAAGTGGTATTACTTAAAAATGATATTTCATGGGGTGCCTGGTGGCTCAGTTGATTAGGTGTCAGATTCTTGATTTAGGCTCAGATCATGATCTCACACTTTGGGAGATCGAGCCCTGCATTGGACTCTGTGTTGACAGTGTGGAGCCTGCTTGGGATACTCTCTCTCCCTCTCTCTCAGCCCCTCCCCTGCTCACTCGTGTGCACACACTGTCTAAATAAATAAATAAATAAATAAGCAACATTTTAAAAACATGATATTTCAGGGGCTCTACGTGGTTCAGTTGGCTAAGTGTCAGACTCCTGATCTCAGCTCAAGTCTTGATCTCAGGGTCATGAGTTCAAGCCCCTGCTGGGCTCTGCACTGGGAATGGAGCCTACTTAAAAAAAAAAAAAACAACATTTTTTTTCGGAAAAAAATTTAAACATCAGATTTTCCTTCTTTTGTCTTTTTTTCTCCCAGTACATTTCTCCATGAAGACTGCTTTATTCTGCTAACTCTTCTTTTTAACAAGCTTTGGCCTTTCTGCTCTCCTTTAGGGCACAGTCACAGCTTGGTTCTCCTTTTGCTTTTCCTAATAACAAGGATGTATTAGTTCCCCTTTTGTAGACACCTAGAACTACCACTGACCTCTTTCGTCGTGAGGTTAAGACTTTTATTTCCTCAAACTATCTTCCAGAGTTTTGTTTTGTTTTTAAAATACTCCTTAAATCATAGAAAATTGGCTTATGATCCTAGACATACTGTTCCTAGTCTTTATGTCTTGTTTATTAAAAAAAGAAAAGTGGAGAGGGGACAGGTAAGAGGAGAAGTTTTGATACTTAAGAATAGATCGGGTTTCAGCTGGCATTTCTCTTTTCTATCCCATTGAGGGTTTTAACATCTTGTTTCCAAAAATGTGTTCTCAAGGGAGGTTCACAGTAAATTGTCAAATGCTTTTGATGCTCCTCTTAGCAAGTTCCATAGTTAACCGATGTATCAAGAGAGTTTATAGCCAACATTTGTTGCTCTCGCTGTTTGTCTCTACAACTTGAGGCAATGGTCCTGGTCTGTGTGCCAGAGTGATGGGGAAGCACCAGAAGGCTGGGTTGGTGGCCCCAGAAGCAGCTCCGTCTGCTCAGTCTATGAGTGATTCACTTAGCTTACTGGGTCTCTTTTCTTCATGAAAAATGGACTTTCTTTCTGCCTACCCACAACTCAAAACCTTTGCAAGATTTAATAGGAGAGTGCTTCCAAAGCTATTTGCAAGAAAAAGCAAAAAAAAACAAAAAAAGTGGGAATCATTAATGAACTCATTCAGTGTGTTTCATGTGGACCTAACGTGTGTCAGGCACCTACCCAGGCACAGAGATGAGGAGACAGGTGGAGCCTGGCTTCTTAGAGGTCTTGCTGTGTCATCCAGTGGGCCTCCATCAGGTCAGAGAAGGGTACGGGGACAGCCACAGGGGGAAGACTGGTGAATATCTCCAGTGACCCTTGCTATGAAAGCAAGAGAAATTCTGCATGTGAGCAATGGTCCTGCCTTTAAACCCTCTGAGTTATTGTCCCTGTGAGTGTGTTTATCATTATCAGATGATTATCAAATATGAAATCATCATTATCAATTTTAGATTGGGAAAACTTGGGCACCACAGCCTGAGAGATGACCATTCTGATCTATTGTGTGTCCAGGCACCCTGGTGAGCCAACTGAATTTATAACAATTGATGTGGGATCATCAGCCAGCTCCTCTTGATAACCCCAACCTATCGTATGATATGAGATGTCAAACTACTCACTTCAGAGAAGAGTCTGATTTTGAGAAAACAATGTAAAAGATCATTTAAAGAAATAATGGAAACTCAGACGATTCGTTCCACAATACAAAAATATTCATATAAAATAGATCATATAAAATAGATTCATATAAAAGTGATTACAATACTGTAATATAATATAAAATAATAAAGAAAATACAAAATGTAAAGAAAAATAAACAAATTAACCTGCACTTACCTTTGAAAACCTTCATGGCTGGTGTGAGGGAGACAAGAGAGAGGAGGGTTATTGTGTAGGACGACTTTCGCTATCACTAATGGAATCACTGGTATGTATTGGCTCAGTGGAATCTTATTACTTTTGTGCAACTTTAACAAGGAACCTATCCAAGGACACTTGCTTTTGTCTCCTTTTGAGGATTTTGTGGAGATGTGACATTGCATTGTCGTGAAACAGATTCTTCACTCGCATTGCTCCAGCCATATTTGGGTGGTGCTTTCTACAAAATTTTACACTGTTTCCCACATTTTACACATCTCCCTGATCTCATTTGAAGTAGGAGTTCCATCTTTTGGTCCTCCTCCTCTGCAGATGAGATGCAGACATAGACTTCTTATCAGATCTTGCAATTTTGGCCACTCGCACACCTCATTCATATTTCTCATTGATTTCCTTCTTAAATTCCACTGTAACCATCTCCTTCTTCTTACTGCCTTTCTTGTCAGCCTTTCTCTGTATGAGGACTATTGTATATGCTCACATGGATGTTGACTACAGTATAGTACTCCACTCTTGCCATATACTGTATTGAATGTAACTGGCAATAAGGCAACAGAGCAAATGGTCTATATCTGCAGGCAGCCTGACCTAGAATGAAGCAAAGCATTCCCAAGTTTACTGTTGTATGGAAAGCAAAGGACTGTCCATAGGTGCTTTGAAGGGACAAAAAATACATTAGTGCCACTTGTGAGCACCTTCCAATGTTCTGAAAAATCACTGCTTTCTGCCAAACATTGTAGCCTGAGACCGAGCATCTGAGCATGGGAGACAATCACACACAATCCCACAGAGAGAGAGAGAGAGAAGAACCATTGGCTCAGTTGTGATCATGTGACATTTGGCATCATGTACTCCTCATATTGCAAGACGTCACTCACTTATCAAGTTAAAATTTATCAGAAATGTTTGTTCGTCTTGCAGAACACCCGCAGAACAAGTTACTCGCAATCCAAGGTTTCACTGTACTTGGAATCCTTGACAAGAAAGGTTTGCTTTTTCTCCCCTGGTTTATTTACATCAGTACGGGCACATGGATATTTATTTTATACTTTGGGTGATAATTCTATACTACATTATTTATTTATTTTGTTGCTCAAATTGTTCCAGTTTTGGCCATTGAAAGCTCTTTCAGGTTGGCTCCTGTGTCCCTTTGACATGCCTCCATCCTCTTGTTTGGGTTTGCTTTGCTTTAGCACTTTCTTACTTTCCAATGCTACGAGGTACTTCAGGCTTATCCTCTGTTTCCCTGCCGCAGCCTGAACACTGGCCTTTCTCCAAGGAGCTCTTGCTCCTTTTACTGGAAAATGGTATTAGATCTGCATGCTGGGCTCACCTATCATTTTCTTCCTACTCCAGGCATCACCCTTAACTCTCAGTAACTCCTCTGCTGAAACATCTCTGTAGCTCTGATTATCTGCAGAACAAAGTCCAGGCTCCTTGGCCTAGCATCAAGGCTCTCTTACAATTAGCTCCCAGTCCAGCTTCCCCAGGCTTATCTCAACCCCCAGAGGTCTCTTATGCCTCAGCCAGATACCTTATACTCAGGGGTCCTAAACTCTCCTTACCCTCTCCTGCCTCCCCAGCTTTTCTTATACAATTCCTGCCACTTGGCCCATCCTTTCTCTACAGATTCACCGTGTCAAAATCTGCCCCCACAGCACCGGATGATTGTCCTTATCCACTGGCCTTCCAAGTCTCCGCAGCAGGAAATAATGACTTCATCCTTTGAAATCACAGAGCTACCAGCTTTACATGTGAAAAGCTTGAGCAATCTACAAATTATTTTGAGATTTCTGGTTTCATTTTGTTCCCTTACAACCCATTTTGCAAAGGGAGAAATCAAAGCCCGAGACGGTAAAGTGACTTTTCTAAAGTTCACAGCTAACAAGAGGCCAAAACCAAGATTAGAACCCAAGTCTTCTGATTCCAAATCCAATGCTCTTATTATCAGTCCACCTGACCTTGTGTTATCTTTATTTGGACACCTGTGATCTCCTACTTGATCATAGCCTCCATAAGGAACAGGGGCTATATCCCACATATTTTTATAGGACTCCCAGCACCTAAAAACATGTTTAAGTATAATAGGGACTTGATGATCATTGACTAATAAATGAATAAACAAAATCTTTCTAAAACAAACAAGACATATCAATCTACTATTCCACGAAGAATTTTGTGATCCTGACATCTCTCTCACCTAAATGATTACTACCACCAACATTACACTCTCTGTGTTTCGTTTTGCTTTTATCTTTGCCAACTTTACAGGCAAAAACAAGGTCACATTGTTGTCTTAATTTGTGTCTCTTGACTACCAGTGCCTTTGAACATTTTTCACATATTTACTGGTACTGGATAATTTTTCTATTTCACTTCCCTGTCCATTTTTCCATTAAGGCAATAGTGATTTTCATAATGATTGAAAAGAGCTCTTCATTTATTAAGAACATTGATCCTTTGTAAGCTTTTTTGCAAATATTTTTTTCATAGTTCAACATCTCTTAATTGTGTTTATATAATTTTTAGTTTTTTTAATTTATTTATTTTTATATAATCGCTACACACAAATGGGGCTCAAACTCACAGACCCCAAGATCAAGAGTCACAAACTCTTCTGACCGAGCCAGCCAGGCAGCCCAATTGCATTTGTATTTTTAGATGTACCAACTTTGAAGTTTATGGGACAAGGGTTGATCACACTATAATTATAAGAAAAAAAAACTGGAAATGGTATAAACATCCAATAATAAGGAATAACTAAACAAAATACAGTACATCAATGCAACCAGCAGGCTATTCACTCATTTTAAAAACATGTTGTTTTTTTTAAATTTTTTTAATGTTTATTTGTTTTTGAGAGAGAGAGACAGTGAGACTGCGAGTGGGGGGAGGGGCAGAGAAAGAGGGAGACACAGAAACCGAAGCAGGCTCCAGGCATTGAGTTGTCAGCACAGAGCCGGATGCGGGGCTGGAACTCACGAACCGTTGGCGAGATCACCATCTCAGCCAAAGTCAGATGCTTAACCAACTGAACCACCCAGGCGCCCCTAAAAAACATGTTTTTTAATAAAAATAAAATACTTTCATGCCTTCTACTGACTATTAGATGAGAAAGCATGTAATTATATGTATAATATGTCCCCAATTTAAAATATATACTCCATTAGAAAAAAACGTTGAAGGCAAATTCACAAAATGATTAGCAATGGTTACTTTTGTGTTATGGAATTGTAGGTAATCTTTAATTTCTTCTCTAAATATTTCTGGTTTCCAAATCTTCTATGATGAACATATATTTACAAAGATGAAAAAATATGTTTTTTAAAAAAAATTTTTAATGTTTATTTTTGAGAGAGAGGGAGAGACAGAGTGTGAGCAGGGGAGGGGCAGAGAGAGGGAGACACAGAATACAAAGTAGGATCCAGGGTCTGAGCTGTAAGCACAGAGCCTGACACGGGACTTGAACCCACAAACCATAAGATCATGAGCTGAGTCAAAGTCCGACACTTAAACGACTGAGCCACCCAGGCGGCCCAGGGAAAAAAATATGTTATTAAACACCATTAAAAAGTGTGTGTTTAAGAAGCATGTTTGAGGGTGGCAGGGTTATTTGGAAGTGCCTATAACTTCCATTTGCCAAAGAGAGAAAAGCGAGGACCAGGGCAGCCAAACACCTTTCCCAAGGTGACACAGAAGTGTAAACTCTGTAGCCCTGCATTTCCAGAGAGCTGCTTGGCAGCCCGTGCCCCGCCCCCCAACCTCTCAATAAATATATTCTCACACATCAAAACACGGGACACATCTAGATAAGAAAGCAGGCAGCGTTTGTAACGCTCTATGAGAGTAATCAAGTAAAAGATGTGGAATAGACTGCAGATTCCCAGAATCAGCGGTGTCCTCATACCCCAAATATCACCACAAGCCAGCATTTACCATAAGAAGCCAAACAGCTGTGCCTCCTAGTTATCAAGACATGTCACATTTCTCAGTGACCCCCTGGGAATTCATAACCTGCTAATCCCGGCCAGAGCATTCTTGGAAATGCCACCTGCCCAAGCCAGCCCTTCTGAGAACAGAGGCATGGATCACAGTCATTGGTGAGGGAGCTCCAGAAGTTATTTAGGGATGAGTGTTTCTCTGGGAACAGGGCTGCCTGGTGAGCATCCCCCAGGGGAGTGTGGCTCTGTCTGCACTTAGCACAGGGGTGGCCGAATTCCCTTTCCAGTACCCTGGCCTTCCCTCCTCCTGTGGCTTCCTGGTTTTCAGAGAAGAAAGTCCCAAAGCAGGTTTCTAGACACTGGGAGCCAGAGAATTTTCTCACTCTCCCCTCCTTTGCTTTAAAGCTTAAGGGTGGGGAGAGAGTGGCTGACCGCTGCAGGCTGTTCCCCAGGGTCTGTGTCACCGACTTCTATCCAGTCTATCCAGGCAATGGTGACAATGGGAACCTCCGATGGGCGATGAGGGGTTCCCACAGGACGTGAGGAGGAGGAAGAGCATTTCTCTTCCCCTTCCTCTCTGCAAATAGAGCGTGCATCCCCTCCAGCCCCAGCTCCTGCATGATAGAACCCCTGCAGATCCTGCTTCTGCCGGATGACCCCAGCCTCTACATGCAAGGAATGCCACCTCCTTTTGTCCCTCCAGCCTGAGGCGGTGGTGGCTTCCTGCTGTAGGTAACCTCTTTGGCTGCCTCGCTGTCCCTCGTTTGGCTTCTCAGCCATTCCTCGACCTACATAAATGACTCCTGGCAGTAAAGTCCTTCTGTTGGAAATACTCAGGGTTGTCCTGTTTTCACTGGTTGCACACTTGCCCCGGCAAGAAGAGCAGATACCACCTCAGTGTCCTTCCGTCCTGCTTTCAGCCCAATATCCAAGAGCAGGAAGAAATTGGACAGGAGGAAATGGCTTTATGGGCAGGAAAGCTCACGTCTGGAGTGCTGGACACCACCACGAGGCTGCACGTACCACCTCCCACACGGAGACATTTTGTACCCTGCTCACAAGAATTGGGCAAGTCATGGTGAATAAACATGGTTTTTAAAGCCTGTCAAGATTTTTCCTCCAAACCCCAGAAATATCAGTTCTGGGGCTGACTGTGTGGAGACTTTCGCCTGACTTCAGTCACCGCAGAGTCATCCCTGATGAATTTCCCCCTGGGGAGTCACCTTTGGCACCTTCCCAAGCTGGGGGCCAGAGGTTGCTCGGTAAAGGTTCGGTGTGACCTCATGGGGCAGGAAGGAAGGCAGAGGGGTCAGGGAACCATTCATGATGGCCAAGTACACTCCAGAGCCTCTGGAGGATGGAACCAGGGGCAGCCTCCACCGCCTCCAGCATCGGTAGCCCTGAGAGCTGGATTTGAGGCAAGGGGTGGCCCCTGGGCACCAGCCATGCTGGCTCCGGGCCGTGCACCAGGGAGACAAGGGGACACCTATTCCTTGACTGTGGTTCTCCTGGGCCAGGAGGAGCAGCAAGTACAGGATCAAATGAGTTTCACCTCCTCTAAAGTGCTCTGCTGACTGAAGACGTTTGAAGCCAAGGCCCAGAGGGCACATTTGTCAAGCTCTCAAAAAATAGAAACCAGGATCAAAGCAGAAGCACTTTCCAAATATAAACATTTGTCACCTACATTCACTTTTGATGTGCCCCATTTTGAATACATTTCTCCATTATAAGGACAGCTTAATCTTTCCACACACACACTTGGGTCCTTCAAATGGAGCCCAGGGACAATTTGGGGTGGGTGGGGGGAGGTGAGAAAGGAAGTTCCAGCCAGACAAAATAAAAGAGAAGAGGAGAAAAATCCTCCAGGAGAGGGAAACAGGAAGGGAAAAAGGACATTAACATTTACGGAGCCCCTGGCATTTTATACATTACCTCATTTTTTCCTGCAGATTAACTCTGGAAAGAGGGCATCATTATTCCCATTTTGTAAAGAGTTTAAGTCACGTACCCAAAATAGCTCAAGCTTGTTAGAGTGGAGTCAGAATTTCTTCCTGGCTCTGTCTGAACCTGCAGTCCCTTGCTGTCACCTGTAATAGGTGACCTCAGCTAAAGAAAGCTAAGTGATGTCCTGTTAGCAGAATGTATCCTGGATGATCAGTGCCCACACACATCTATGTACCTAGAAAGGACCTGCCTTTCAGAACTGGAAAAGCACTTCTATGGTTCCCTAATCCAGCTTCTACCCAAGGCCTGCTGCCCAATTTCAGAAGCACCATGCAGTGGTTCTACATCTAAACCACCTAGCTTTGGGGCGCCCGGGTGCTCAGTCAGTTAAGTGTCTGACTCTTGATCTCAGCTCAGGTCATGACCTCATGGTTCATGAGTTCAAGCCCCGCATCGGGCTCTGCGCTGATGGCATGGAGCCTACTTGGTATTCTGTCTCTTCCTCTCTCTTCCTGTCACCTGCTTATGTGCTCTCTCTCTCTCTCTCTTTCTCAAAATAAATAAATAAACTTCAAAACAAAACAAAACCAAAAAAACCCGCCTGCCTCTGCCACGTTTCCACAAAATGGCACAAAAAATCTACATCTCTAAAATAAGCATGTACTGCCTTCTACCGATGCCGTGAGATTTCCCTCATCTAGAACACCTGCTCTTTGCCCATCTAAAGCCTACGCACTCTTGAAGGCCCAGCTCAAGGATCGACACGTTCCACGAAGCCTTGCGGACCATTCTAGCCCCTATGGACCATCCACTCTCCTTTTGAATTCTACTGCCTTTTATCTGTTCACGAGTTGCTGGTAATGAAGAAAACAAGCAAGCGCAGAGGTTGACTGGGGAAGGAACTGGCCTCACTGCGAATTCGGTGGAGTCATTGCCATGACTGGGTTTTCCCACTGGCCTTAACAAAGGAAAAAGAGAAACATATTTTCTCTTTCATAAATCACGAACCTTGAGAGCCTCAATTTCTAAAAGAAAAAGAGACAAGGAATTAGGATCTAGAAAGAGGAAGATGGGGCAGAGGTCGGGAGGAGGATTCTTCCAAACCATCTTTCTGACCAGGTGCTGGTTCTGGTTTCAGCCTTTCCCAGATGAGAAACCTTCCTCTCTTTGCTTCCTCCGGTCTGGGAACCAGCCTGCAGGCTTATTTGAGTCAACCTAGAGAGCTTTACCCTCCCTCATTGATCTACTCCTCTTGATGAAATTGTCAGATATATAATTATGACAAGAGATCAGGTTTAATTTACGAAATTTGGTCATTGTTGAGCATGGTAAATCATTTTTAAAGCAAACACACTTACAGCCTTAGAGATAAAGTTCATTCCCCTGTGATGAGATTGTTTCATGGAATGCTACTAGGTCCTGGGCAGAATTTCAAAGCCGTTAAGTTACCCTAGGTGAGACAGAGCTGCTGGGGTTTATGGGAATGTTGGCACCCAGGTGACATGTTGGATAATCTTTAACAGAGGAAGTCTGGTGCCTGCTCTTTGTTTCAACCCCACTTTCGTATTTAAGAACCCTTGTGATATACTTGCTATTCACAGCCACATTTTGGACGGTCACGAGCAAGGGCTGGCATTGGATGCTGAGCAAATAGAGCGTCCCCCCACCCGAGTCTCCCTCCCTGAAAACAGACAAAACAAGGGCAGAATATACTCTCCACTCAGGAATATTTTGCTGTCCACTTAGGACACGTTTCGCAAGTTCGCCTGCTGGTGTCACACAATGTATCTTTTGTAAAAGGCAGTTTCTCCAGGAGGACATAAACTCTCATCCAGACAATTTCTTGAAGATTAATAGAGAAAGACGTAGGAGACAAGTCAGTGTTTTCATATGACACTTCATTAATGTCTTTGCTGAGATGCCAAGTGATTTTAATGGAAAGCTCTGAGTCTGCCTCTCTCCTGCAAGAAGAAATTCTTTTAGATACACAGAGGGACACCTGGGTGGCTCAGTCCATTAAATGTCTGACTTCAGCTTGGGTCATGATCTCACGGTTCTTGGGTTTGAGCCCCACATCGGGTTCTGTGCTGACAGCTCAGAGCCTGGAGCCTGCTTCGGATTCTGTGCCTCCCTCTCTCTCTCTGCCCCTCCCCCACTTGCACTCTGACTCTTTCAAAAATAAATAAACATTTAAAAAAAAAAAAAAAGGTACACAGAGACTGAATGGGTGGCAAAACCACGAATGGCTAGCCCAAGCATTACTTTTCACCTTCACTTTGCCAAACACCAGCTGAACTTTATCAACGGCAACAATATCTAAGATGACTTTGAAGCCACTGTCTCCTAGTGCCCCTGTGGTGAAGATGAGATCTAGTCCTGTCTTGAGGCCACTGGTGAACATACTTTGACTGAGCTGCTCAATTCTGTTTGTCATATTAGTTACCTGGAAGTCTTTTGAGAGCAAGGGCTATATTTCCAACACTATCCTGCACTCCTACATGATGGGCTCAACGACTCCTTACTTAATAATGGATTGAAATGAAAGGCCTGTTTGTCTGGTTTGCAGTTTGGGGTTTTCAGTTTTCACAGACTTGAATGGTCATTTAGCATCACGTCTTGCAAAACATCTATCAAGTGCCATTCTGGGTTAAACCCAGGGATACAGAGATACGTGACACTGAGTCACTGTCATCCAAGGGCTCTGTGGGGGCAGACAGATTGGAAGCAGCTATGAAAGAATGATAGGAAGTCAAAGCAAGGAGTAGAGAGGGTGGCAGGGCCCCTCTCCCTGGAGGGAAAACTTGGCCAAACTCGCCACTGGGTTCCTGGGCCTGAGGGGGCTCACCCTTCTCACAGACGGGGATGCCCCCCCCCCCCAGACAACATTAACAAAGGCTGAGGCCTGTGGCTGGTACCAGTGGATGAAGCCAAGAGGGGCAGGAGTCAGCTGTCACACTGCACATGTGGGCCCACAGAACTGTGCCCTGAGCACGAGAAAACCAGCACCATCCCCACTGCCCCTGGTCCCGCAATGCTCACCAGTGCTCCCCAGGGGGATGAGAGAGACTTTGAGCAGCTAGGGGGTGGGGAGCCAGACCTACAGGTGTGGACACCTCTGAAGGATCAGCAATAGAGACCCAGCACAGCAGAAATTCAGCAAACGTTGAACTAGATGCCTGTGGAGAATAACAACTTCCCCAATTAGCAAACTTTCTATCAGCAAGTGACTTTGCTATCAAAGAGAGTAGAGGTCATTTGGAGGTCATTTAAGGATTTCGTTCCTTGGCGGCTGGGGGGGGGGGATCATTAGCCAGCAGTTTGATAAAAATAATAATAAGTGTACTTCTTACATATCATGACATAGGTGAGTCCTGAAATCTCCTGAACTGAGATTTTGTGCTTCCTCAGACTGTGCACCTGCTGGTCTCACTTACCCTTATGTGTCAAATGAAGGATTGAACTGGGTGATCTCTGAGGTCTCACTCTTAATCTATTAGCTTCTCTGCCCTAACAAATTGTTTCCCCAAAACCCTCCATCAGCAAAGCCCAACATTGGCTATTCATTCAAGCATTATTTGTCTTCATCACTAAAGGCCTTTCTCAAAGACAAAGAAAACTCAGAGGGAAGAAAAAGTAAGGAAAAAGGAAAAAAGACCCAATAATCTCCTCACCCAGATATTTCTCCATCATAGTGCTTTATGTAAAGAGTGATTTTCCTGTTATATTTAGATTACAATCAAACTGTAAAAGAACTGTTATCTCTCTGTTCTTGCTTTTTACTTTAAACTCTGAGACCTTTGTCCTCCTGTATTAGAGAAGCTGTAAATACTACAAGAGAATGTTTACATTTTAAAAATCCATTTTCCTTGATCATTTGTAGAAGGAAGAAAGAAAAAAAATCTTCGTACGAACACAACTAATTCATCTTGACTTTATAAAACCTCTTTCATTACGTTCTCTACAAAGTCACCTGAAGGCCGCCCTTCCATTCAACAGCCCTTCGTGCCTCCCAGGGGCTGCCTTTCCTCAGGGCAATCTTTCATTTCTCTCAGCTTTTGTGATTGGTTTGTGACGTCTCTCTCTCTCTCTCACACACAGTCTCTCTGTCTCTGTCTCTGTCTCATCTTTAGCTCTCCTGTCCTTGACAAGCCTGGAAGAGCTGAAAGCACTCTCAAGTTGGGAAGGAGAAAGGCATAACCAGTCCTTGTAACTTTGGAACAGACCTTGGGGACAGCGGGGGGGGGGGGGGGGGGGGGGGTTGCAGAGGTGCTTGCAAGCTTGTTGGGTTCTAAATTTGTAACTAGTGTTAGCATGGGATTTATTTCCAGCATTTTAGAAAAGGGGCTTCGTCGTCTTAGAATTAGGAAATAGAATTAGGAAAACCCCAGTCTAGTTAAGAAATCAAACAGCAGCTCTCACTTGGTCACTGGGAAAGCAAAATACCTTGCCAGAGCAGCCTTTGATGGCCATCAAAAGGTGAAGTGAAAGACAAGCAGAGGAAATCCAAGAGAGTGTTTGGCAAGAGTTTGGGTAAATTTCGACCCTCCCAGGAATAGATTGGTGAAGCTTTTTACTTATGCTCCACCCGTGCACACGCTCACGGTGAGAACACTCCAGCGATTTAGCTCAGAACATCTGCTGACACAGAGCACCGACTCTGGCAGGAAAGAGCCATGTACAAACCACATGAAATGAATGGAGACAGTGGAGGCAGGATCGCAATGAAGTCATCACTACTCCTCAGTTGCCAAACTATTCCGGTCCTCACTGCCAAGGAAGTGACTCTGGAGAAGGCATTTCTTATCCATTAAACACAGTTGGAAAAGTTTGGAGGGTAGCACTACATGATGAGACCTAAACGGAAACTTTCCTTCATTCTAAAGTCACTTCTGTAGATGTCACAACTTATAGAGCCTTGATAGGTCAAATCGATCCCTTTATCCAGAAGAAAATTTGTGCCCAGTTCATGTTACCAAGAGTATTATTAACAAGACCCAATTCTGTCAACCTCATCATTACACCTGACCCTATGAAAAGCTTTGTTCTTAGAAGGGAGGGCAGAGGAGAGAGAGAAAAGAGACAAAATTCAGCCACTGCCCCCAAGAGGATAAAACAAAAATAATTATAACAGAGTGTAGAATGAGACCATGGATAAATGAGTCTGACACATATTTGGTGCTCAATAAATATTCGTAGATGAATGAGGGATTAAATGGTAAGAAAATAAGTATGTTAGAAACACAGAAGACAAAGGGATTGTTCCTGGCTGGGGATATCCAGGGGCTGACATTTGAATTTGACTTTGAAGAGTGGGTAGGATTTCCTGTGATAACATGAAATCCATTCTAGGTAAGGGAAGAGTGTGAGGAAAGGGTCAGGAATAAAGAATGCACATTTATAGCAGAGTGGCTAGTGGTCTGTCGGGATAGAATATTTAAAAAGGAGCAGTGGGGTGCTCAGGTGACTCAGTGGATTAAACGTTTGACTCTTGATTTCAGTTCAGGTCATGATCTTGAGGTTTGTGAGATTGAGCCCCACTTTGGGCTCTGTGCTGACAGCACAGAGCCTGCTTGGGATTCTCTCTCTCCTCTTCTGCCCCTCCCCCACTTGTGTGCACGTGCGCTCTCTCTCTCTCTCTCTCTCTCTCAAAATAAATAAACTTAAAAAAATAAAAAGAAGCAGTGGAAACTGGTTACGGTTATGATAGGCAACTTTGAGTTTGGAAAAGGAAGCTTCAGATGTCACAGCAATTGGGACTTGGGAGGACTTTTTTTTTTTTTTATGATAAAGTCTATGAGGTTTATCAATTGATCAATCTATTTGCAGAACAGTGTCCAGTTCACTGCCGTAGTATCTTCATATATGTTGGCCAGAACCATTCCACGTGCATTCCAAGGTCTTCAAAATAATCTTGTAAATTAATGTTTGAGCCAGATTGGACTTACTGCGGTCAATGTGACCCACATCATGAAAGGTGAGTTAAGAGGGCAAAACAGAGGGGCTCCTGGATGGCTCAGTCAATTGAGCGTCCAACTTCAGCTCAGGTCGTGATCTTGTGGTTTGTGAGTTCGAGCCCCACACAGGGCTCTGTGCTGACAGCTCAGAGCCTGGAGCCTGCTTCAGATTCTGTGTCTCCCTCTCTCTCTGCCCCTCCCCTGTTCATGTTCTGTCTCTTAATAATAAATAAATGTTAAAAATTTTTTAATTTAAAAAAAAAAGGAGGGCAAAATAGAAAAGGGTACAGCCTCTTGGCCAGCCCAGAGTGGATGAGGAAGGGAGGATCGAATCCCCTGACATCCCATGGGAATTTAAAAGCAGCTGAAGTTTCCACTGACTTCAATTAAGTAATAGTTATTAAAAACCCACAGTATCTGGGCATTCTGATCTATGCTACTGAGGGTCCTCCAGAAGCAGATAGTCTACCCATCACAAATAACCATAATGAGCTATCATGAAAGTGGCTCAGAGTGCCCTCCAGGGCCCCATGAGAGAACCATCTGGACTTGCTGCCTTAGGGAATAAGGTATGAAGTAAGCAGCATCTCATAGGAGGGGGTGTGGTCGGGGGCAGAGAGGACCCTCCATGAGGAAGACCAGCAAAGGTCTAGGGCAATGGTTCTTGACACTGGCTGCATTTTAGAATCACCTGCGAGGCTTTCAAAACTACTGATGCCCAAGCTCATCACAGAAATTCTTATTCAAATGATGTAGGGAAGGTCCCAGGCACCTGTATTTAAAAGCCTGATGATTCTAATGCACAACTTGGGGTGATAACTACTTCTGTAAAGCAGGAGGGGCACGCTGGGGACTTCTGGGGAGAAGAGAGCTGCACTGTACAGAGTTGGGCATAGGAGATGAGTAGGGGGGAACAGAACCTGCAGACTTGGGGACACCGAGGTATTAGTGGGCCTTGGTACTAACCCCAAGTATTAAAGGCATTCTTCTCTTTGGCCAGATTTCTTTCTTGTTGTCTAGGACAGAAAACAAAAGGAGAAGCTATTGTATATATCACAAACCTAGAGAGAATCCTAAGTTGGTACTTGTATAACACATTTCACCACTTGTCCTGACAGATCCTTCCAATCAACCCTCGAAAATAATGAGATAAGACAGATAATGCAGAAAGATATTTCATTTTGTCTTAGAAAAAGGAGAAAGAGCATGCATTAGAAGAGCACTAGAGAGATGAGTACCCTAAAAAGTGCTCTTTCCTCTCTCACCAGCCCCCCTCTCCCCAAGACCAGATAACGTATAACAGAGCTTTCCTTGGAGCGATTGTTCCTTGATATTCCAGAGGAACCAGTATGTTGGTCCGACATTAACGGTGCAGCAGGCAGTGAGCTCAGCCTATACAAATCACTCAGCAAAATATACTGAACGTCTGTCCTGCGTGCCAGGCTCTGGTTTTAGGGGCTTGAGGACACAGTACTCAGCAAGTCTTTGTCCTGTCCTCGAGGAACTTGCCACCTGATGGAAAAGTCAGACGTGTGAGCTGATGCTGAGCTGCTCACAGTGCTTGGGGTAGCACTGGATTTTACTGGGGCACATGGGGGACACACCCCAGCCGGGCCAGGGAGACCAAGTAGCCAGAAAAAAAGTGGGGGTGAGTATATATTCATTCCATTCTGGGCAGAGGAAACAGCAGGAACTAGGGCATGTGGAATCTGATAGAGGACAAAAGATGACCAATTTTCGGAACTAGAAGCAGTTCAATTAAATCTGACAAAACCTAGAATTCCAAGGAAGAGCTTGTTTTTTTAAAATGAGACTGGAGAGGGGTGCCTGGGTGGCTCAGTCGGGTGAGCATCCGACTTCGGCTCAGGTCGTGATCTCACAGTTCATGGGTTCGAGCCCTACATCGGGCTCTGTGCTGACAGCTTAGAGCCTGGAGCCTGCTTCGGATTCTGTGTCTCCCTCTCTCTCTGCCCCTTCCCAGCCCACACTCTCTGTCTGTCTGTCTCTCTCTCTCTCTCAAAAATAAATAAAAATTAAAAAAAAATTTTTTAATGTGACTGGAGAGAGAAGCAGAATGAAGACCTTATGCAGTTGGAGGTCAGCAAAGTTTTCTAAGTAGGGAAATGACATGGTCAAGGCTTGTGTTTCGAATCTTAACTCTGTGATTTGGAGGCTGGGTGGGGACTGGAGTGGGGGACGGGAGCTGCCAGGAGAGAACCAGAGGTGCAGATCCATTCACCTGACCCTTACAGGCACTGGGTTCATTGAGGGGGGAGTAGGACAGACGGGACTGACTTTCAGTGAGCCTCCATCTTGGGGGGAATTATTTTAAAATATTCAACAAATGATCACACAAATAATTGCAATTATGATAAACATGAGGAAGGAGAGGTACCGTGTGCCAAGAAAAACATATAACCAGGGGGCCTCAGCTGGTATGGGGTATCAGGAAGAGGCTTCCTGAGGAAGTGATATTTAAACCAAGACTGGAGGTTGGTTTGGCAAAAGTAAGGAGGCAGGTGAAGTGGGAGGGTGGGGGGAGGGGGGCTGTGGGGGAGCAGGTAGCAAAAGGAAGCACGCATGCAAAGGGCCTAGGGGAAAGAACAGCCTTCCCCCACAGGGCCCAGCACAGCAAAGCCCAGGGCATGAGACCCAAGTGGGCACAGTGAACCCTGAAAGACAGTCAAAGAGGCTGACAGGCAGGACCTCCTGGCCATGGTGAGTGAACACTGTGGTCTTTAACTTGAGAGCAAAAGGTGGGTTTGAGAGCGCAGGGAAAGACACATTCAGATCTGAAATATACTCTGGCTGCTAGGCGAAGAGAAATCAGTGGGTTTGGGAAGTGTTTTTTGTTTGTTTGTTTTGTTTTTTAAGATTTTCTTTTTAAGTAATCTCTATGTCCCACGTAGGGCTCAAATTCACAACCTCAAGATCGGGAGTTGAATGTTCTACCCACTGAGCCTGCCAGGTACCCCTGGTTTGGGAAATATTAAAGATCAAGTTAGTGGGGCACCCGGGTGGCTCAGTCCATTAAGCAACTGACTTTGGCTCAGGTCATGATCTCACAGTTCATGGGTTCGAGCCCCATGTTGGTCTCTGTGCTGACAGCTCAGAGCCTGGAGCCTGCTTCGGATTCTTCGTCTCCCTCTCTCTCTGTTCCTCCCCTGCTCATGCTCTGTATCTCTCTATCTCTCAAAAATAAATAAACAAACATAAAAAAAATAAATTAGTTAAAGATCAAGTTAGTGAAGCAGCAACTTGAGGGAAGGAAGAAAATTAGGAGAGAGCAAGATCTGGAAGCTGAAGGGAAAATGTTAATTGTGAGGTCAGGCGAGATAGAGACAGAAAAGTATCTGCTCCATTTTGCCCCAGGCAAGCTGTAAGTAGGTGACCTTGGCCAGAGCAGTTCCTGGCTGAGTGGTGGTCCAGACCAGATTCCAGTGATGTGAGGTGTAAATGGAGGTGAGGAAGCATAGACTGAGTGTAAACAACTCTTCTCTGAAGCAGGGCCATAGAGAATCAGAAGATAGCTTGATGGCCCCTTGGGAGGGTCAAAAGAAATAATGCCTGTGAAAGGGCCCAGGTAACCAAAGTGTTCATTATTCTTAGAGCAGGAAGTAGAGTCCAAATCCACATTGCCAGTAGCTCTCTTCCCTGCGTGCCAAGTAGGGATTGTGGGTCCACCTTATGACAACATTGAGGCCCAGACAGGTACTTGCTCTGCCTGTTATCAGGTTCATCATAATTTAACCCAGGTGTGTCCACCTATGAGGTCTGAGCTCTTTCCACTGCCCTGCCTCTGTATATAGGGAGGCATCTCCTGAGAACCCCCAATGCCCGTATGATTGTGCCTACGGTTCACTCTCTGTATACTCCCATAGGCCCTGCGGTGGGAACAGGCATGGAACCTGGGTTCAAATCTTGCTTCAGCACTTATCTAGGAGCTTTATTTTCATGTCAGGTGAAAGAAAAGACCCTTATCAATTATATGAGGAAAAATTAATCATGGGCTTAGGTGGGGGAAATGTTCATAAAGCATTTTGTCCAGGGCTGACACAATAAGTGCTCAGAATTAATAAATGTTAATTAATAAATGATAGTTACTAGTATTTATATTGCTCCTCTTCCAGCACACCCCAGCACATGAGCCCAAACCCAGACTAGCTCTCTGACACCATAACTGACGAAAGCAAGGTGCTGTGACAAGGCCCGTCACACCTGAGATAGGAGCTGTTGTAGGCCCAGACCCATGCTGGCCCCACAGGGGTCACTTCAGGCAAGCCTCCTGACCAAAAGCATCTCCTTTGCCATCACCTTCTCCATTGGCAGACCAGGGCCTTGGTTCTTGGAAAACCTTCCCCATCTTCCAGAATCCCAATTTAAATGCCATGAGGGCAGGACAGTAGCCTCTGACAGACAGAAAGCAGGCAAAAGGGAGAGAAAAATCAATCGTGCCAGTGCTAATAATGCCAAAGTTCCAAGGTCATGTACTCTAATCCTACACCATCCTCGTTAGATTTGGGTAATTCAACACTCAAGACACTCCAAAAAATACCATGTAAAATTGACAATCTCCCCACCTCTGCTCTTTTCTGTATCCTATTCCCAGGAATGACAAGGGGTTCATTTGGTATGTATCCTTCCAGACCATTTATATTATATTCAGATATTTGAGGTGATAGCGTTCAAATTTTTCACCAACTCACTTCCTCACCCAACACCATGGACATCCTGCCATGTTGGAAATACAAATCTACTCCCTTCCTATTAATAGTCACATCATTTTCTGTGGCATGAATTGTCCTGGGTCTTTTAACCATCAGCTCCAATATTTTGCTCTCAAAAACAGCATTTCCATGAGATCTTAGAATCCCGGAAGTAAAATTTTTTGGTCAAGCCCATTTTTAAAAGCTGTTCCTTAATACAAGAGTGCCCCCTGAAAATGCTTTGCTTTCCTTTCCAGGTCTGGAGCACAAGGACTCCAGATCCAGCTCCCTCTCCACAATTCCTAGGCACAATTGTGATGGAGCACAGTCGCTTGAGGGAAACGACACATCAACCAAAATAGGTAAATGTTGTCACGAACGCTTTATTAATTGGTGTGAAGAACACTTCCCATAATGCATATCGGGAAGATTTCTATTTAAAATGAGCAACAGTCAGTTGAGTGTCGGACTCTTGATTTCAGCTCAGGTCATGATCCCAGAGTCGTGGGATGGAGCCCCGTGTCTGGCTCTCTGTTAACAGCACAGAGCCTGCTTGGGATTCTCCCTCTCCTCTTCCCCATTCCCTCTCTCTCTCTCTCTTTCTTTCAAAATAAATAAACAAACTTAAAAGAAATTCTCTGTCTCTCCCTCTGTCCCTCTCCCCCACTAGCTTTCTCTCTCTCTCTAAAAAAATTTTTAAAAATTTTAATAAAATAAAATGAATAAACAATTACAGAGCACCTGTATTTGCCACCTCTGTAAAGTGCTGAGGATAGAAAGACAGATGACGCCATGTCTGTCTTCATTTGTTCACAGTCTGGAAGGAAAAGCAGATCTGGTCACAGTGGTAAAGTCGTAAAGGGGCTGCAGGAGAACATAAGATGGCCAGAGACATGGAGCAGCACCAAACTTAAGCAATTCGGTGTGTGATGGGATGGGATAAGGAAAGAGAAAGGAAGGAAGAGGCCAGATCCTTAAACCCTCTGAATGCCATATAAGGACTTTTCTCAAAAACTATAGAAACTACAGGAAACAAAACGTTTAAAAGTGGGGAATGACATGAAGATTGTCATTTTAGGAAATTCACTTTGCCCACAGGGAGGAGAGTGTATTGAAGGGAGGCCCAACTAGAGACAAAATGGGCTCACATGGCACAGAGTTCTGTACATAGGGACATGATAAGGGACCCTCCAACCAAATTGGAGAGCTTTCAAGGCACAAGAGTGGTGTGGATTTTGTGCCTTATTCAACTGGTAGGTTGGGAGCCAGGGGTTGAGATTCGAGAGATAGTTTTTTGGAAACCATCCCTTTTAGGTGATTAGGGAATATACTGATTTTACTAACACAGTGCATTTCTCGTGATGAAGCCTGATCAACAAGGAGCTGAAGTAGATCTTGCACTCTCCTGAAAGAAAGGCATGTAAGAATGTGACAAGGAGTAAGTACATACTAGGGCAGAGCCCAGGGTTAAGGACAGTCCCTGGAAGAAAGTAGGAGGAGATTCAAGACTGACTTGGCTATTGGGCTCTGGCCTGGGGTCCTCTCTGACCCAGGGCCCTACCTCCTGATCCAGCTGATGGCTTCCCTTTACTCAGTTTGTAATCCCTTTAAGCAGAACAAAGGGCCTGAAATTACCACAGCCTTTCTGAAGGGGGTAAATAACAGCCAAACAACCTCTGAAGGTTTTCAACAAGAGAGACCATGGCTACAATTAAAGTGATTTTGGAGAAAGATGTGTTTCAGCCCCACAGATTTCACTGTCATGTGTATTTTGGATGAGCCTTGGATGTCCAGTTTTCGAGGGACCCAACTCTGAAAAACATTTACCCTCCACTCACTGCAAGGAGACAATGGGCCTCTCAAGAGATCCGATGCCTCAAGTTTTCCCTCTGCCCCAAACCTAGTCAGAAACTTGTTTTCAGGGGCCCGGAATGAGCTCACCCTCCAACAGTGTAATTCAGTATCACATCAACCAAGAGGACCACAGGACACCTTCAAGCCTTGGCCAAACACTCCTACCACACTCCAGAGACTAACAGAGGCCAGCATTGTAGTTCCCATCCCCCAGAAGAATCAATAGGAGTCTGCGGCGTAAACAGATCCTCCTCTGCTCCGATGAAGCCACACAGGAGCATCTAAAGGAGCATTAACAACGCTGCTTTGTGAGGCTGCTGGCATGGCGCCATCTTGCTTCTCAATCCCAAGAGGTGGTGAACAGTGCTGGATGCATATTTGTGTGTAAGCCTCACTACACATTTGGGAAATGTCCACAAGCTATCTGAGTAGTTCATTTGGGGCCGCAGGTTAATCCCAGCAGAGGCCAAAGCCCCACATTATGGCACAAGTGTTAACTCTCCTCTCTACAGGAACCACTTTTTTATGCAGTGGCCCTGTGTCTGGTCTCCTTTGGATGGAGGGAACCAAAAATAGGTGAGTTGAGGCAGGAGCATAGGGGGCGGCATCCTGTGTCTTTTTCTACCCTACAAGCCTTACACAAAGACGTTCCTTTAGGCAGCCAGTCTGTGCCAAGTCAATTCTGCTTTCATACCTCTGTTTAGAGATAAGAGGTAATGCTTGGGAATCACATAACCAAGTTGCGAAATGAACCCAATCAGCTAAAATTGACCATTTGAGATGCCAAAGCGGGAGCTAGCTTGGTAGATCCTCAATGGGGCTCCTGTTTTTCCTTCTTCTCACCCAAGAGCAGTCCACTTCTATCAGCCTCTGGTTGGCAGGACCATTGGCTAAGGCTGGAGGATGCCAGGGCTTGTGCTCAGTCAAGTGCACTGATGTTCACTCGCCACCTTTTTGAGAGCACTGGGGTTAGCTAACACCGGGAAACCTGCTTCTGACCCTCCCATCAATGCAGGCAACAGATCCATTGGCAGACGACACCTGCCAGGACGTCAATCACCCAAACTTTAGAGTTTTAGGGGACAAAGGCTAGAAGGTGAAGGGCACATGGATCTCTGGTCTCCTGAGTACTACCTGCTAGGACACCCACAGCTCAGAAAAGCATTACGTGTGAGAATCTTGCACTCAGGACCCACACTCAATCCATTCTTGATCCACTTCCTGAAATAGGTTGGGAGGAAGCCCTTACCCAGGTGTGGAAGCAGAAGCTGTAGGGGTGTGCACCCCTGAGAGAGAGCAGGGTCTCAGACTGATGCTGCCAGACCACTTCTTTGAATCTAGTCCTGCTTACAGACTCACTTCCTCCTGACACCACAGCTGCCTCCCCACTCCAGCCTGGTTTTTCTCCCAGCCAGTGAGGCTTAGGAGTCTTCTGACTACCGGGCCAAACACTGGCTAATCACAGTTCATCACTGAAATTGTAATAGTGTCAGAATCAGCACCCACATTACCACATCACTGAGCTGATAGCACAATGTTTAAGGCATCATCAACTTCATGGACCTTGGGCTCAGGGGTAGAGGTCCCCATAGCCCCACAATACTGTGTACAAATATCATTTGTTGAATGAATGAATGAATGAATGAATGAATATGAAAATAGATGGATGAAGAAAGCCTTTCCTACCATCAAAATTGAATGAATTAAATGTCAACTCCTGCACAGAGCTAACTTGAATGTGATTCCCTAGACTGGGAGTTGGGTTGGGGGCAGGAATAGGGAGGTAGGTTTCAGGCTGCTTACCTTGTCCTTGTAAACACAGTACTACTCACGCATCAACAGGTAGATACCAGCTAATGCCAAATTTGGATAGGGAGTCCTATCCAAATGGACTGGATGGAGATTCAGAATCATCTTCCTAAGATTGGCTGCAAGTGGCAACTCACTCAAAGACAAATAAAAAATGAGTGGCAGAACACCAGTACTCGCCTTCCTTTCTCCCAGATTCTGTGGTCTTGACCATGACCCTTCCCTGGGTTTAAGGTGGCTCTGCAAGGCTTAGCCACTCTCCCGTATCCTTATTCCCATTCCCTCTTAGCAGAACTGGATTCTCCCCTCAGTTATTCAACAAGACTTTTATTTATTCTTTAAACATCTTTAAAAAAAATTTTTTTTTAATGTTTTATGTATTTTTGAGAGTGGGAGTGGGGGAGGGACAGAGAGAGGGAAACAGGAGATCCAAAGCGACTCTGCACTAACAGCAGCAAGCCCGATGCAGGGCTCGAACTCAAACTGTGAGATCATGACCGGAGCTGATGTCGGATGCTCAACCAACTGAGCCGCCCAGGTGCCCCTCAACAAATTGTTGAGAACAGGGGACCCCAATCTGCTCAAATACTACTTCTTATCATTAGTACTATAATTCCACAGTTTCCATGCACTGAAGATCCTCTCATACAAACTGCATTTATTAAATGACACATCTTTGCAATCAGCATAGATGACCAGCATCACTACATTGGGTAGATGCAATTCTAACCCAAAACAAACAACAACAACAACAAAAAAAACCCCTGAATTTCTTTAAACTGTGCATCTCATCCCGGGTCAGTACATTAATTTTTTTGCCATTTGTAATATTAAAAATGACTTCAAGAACTTCCACTGACTGCCCTCTGCCCCCAGTACTACCTAGAGATTCCAAGTGAGAACTAAAGACGATAAATTGAGCTCCTCCTGAGGGAGTGAAGTTTTTGGAGCTTGCAGAATGGGAAGAATTCTTTTCTTCTGATTTTCTGGGATAAGAAAAGCTAGTGGGCTCAGAGATAGATCTTGTGGAAAATCAGTCTTTCAACTCCCCAGCCTTGAGGTTGACCAAACCAAGTTCTTTTACATAACAGTCTTCCCCTCTCCTCATTCATCAAGGACCAGGTGCCAGCTTGCAGAAGGGGGACCCACAGAAGTGAGCTCACTTCACTCCTGGGTGCCCCCAAATGCCCCTCCTCCCCTTGGCCCTCTTCTTGCAAGAAGAATTTGTGCCTCTGGTGGGGGTAGTTATAGCAGTGGAGACATTAGCAACATTTAAGGCCCTCTTATCTGGCCCTAACCTACTTTCCAGAGGAGTTTATCTCTCCCGGCCACCCCACCCACACTACTTCTTTTTTTTTTTTTTTTTTTTTTTTTTTTTACAATCAGTGGTCAAAGGGAAAATCAGGGGGAGGGGGAGATATAACTTGAAAGGCATAGTTAGTATGATCACTTTATATGTGAAAAATGAGAAGAAATGCCTATTGCTGTCCCAATATAAATTTCAGAAAGAAAAGCTCCATAAAAGCTTGGCCAATGGAGATCCACAGAAGATAACCAGGGACCAGCCCAATTTAAAGTAGATCAGTATCTCTAGGGGTGGGGGTGGGGGGAAGGGCATAAGATTCTTATGTTTATCAAAAGGGGGCATGGTTTGAACTGGGCTTCCTTCTCTGGCCAGGGGGTCTACTCCCAGTCCGCAGGCAGACCTTGCATATTCTTGCCTCCAGCACTTACTAGGTCTGCACTTCCCTCCAGCCCTCCACCCCTGCTACCAGCCCACAGGCTACCCCAGCTCCAGGCGCTCTCTGAGACCTCTGCCTTCCTCTGAATGCTGTGCTGGTTGGCCCTCGGCACACATCTGCTGCCTGGCATCGCCACTCCTGCTGGCACTCAGGGTATCCTCGAACACTGTTGTGTAAGTGTTCATGATTGGTTTCTTCAATCTGACTCTTAAATTATTCAGCATCTTAAGTATCTTTCAAGTCCTAACAATAAGCCCCCAGAATAAGTTCAGAACTTTTTTTAATGTTTTTTAAATTTATTTTTGACAGAGAGAGAGAGAGAGGGAGGGAGCATGAGCGGGGGACAGGCAGAGAAGGGGTCAGAGGATCCAAAGCAGCTCTGAGCTGACAGCAGCACAGAGCTCAATGTGGGGCTCAAACTCACAAACCAAACCATGAGATCATGACCTGAGCCAGAGTCAGACTCTCAACAGACTGAGACTCCCAGGCGCCCCCAGAACTTTGGAAATTATCTCATCGCACCCTATCTATACCTTTTCCTTAGTAGCACCAATTTCTATCACTAAATTTTCTCATATAATTATGTGTTTAAGATTATTTTTTCCACCGGACTGCAGGAACTTCCTTTGTTTTTGTTTTCTAATGTTTATTTTTGAGAGACAGAGAGCGCGAGCAGGGGAGGGGCAGAGAGAGGAGGACAAGAGGATCCGAAGCAGGCTCTGCACTGACAGCACAGAGCCTGATTGACCCGGGGCTCAAACCCAAGATCATGACCTGAGACAAATTGGGAGGCTTAACCGACTGAGCCACCCAAGTGCCCCTTCCTTTGTTCTGATCACCAGTATAGCAGAGTTGGTAGTTAACTGTTTACTATGGGCTTGCTATATATACTCTGGGCCAAATACTACATGCAAGGAGCTTTGCATACGTTATTCCCTTCAACCTTATGAATTAGATGTTATTTCCAAATATTTTGCAACCTAGTAAATCTAATCTTTGGGAGGCCACCCAAGGCCACCCAACAAATACATATGGAACCAGGATTGGAACCCCATCTACCTAATCCCAGAGTCTTTGCACTTTTCTCCTATACCACCTGTGTCTTATCCCCTTCCAGACTTTGTTTTTCTCCTTTCTTTTTTATTAATTATTTTTTCAGATTCTCATTCCCAGTCTGTCTCCCCTTTCTTAGGCTCCCAAGCATATGTATCTTTGTAAAATTTGTGTACATATTTTTAATCTGCCTTAATGTTAATAATTTGACACCTTGTTCTGTTTCTTACTGTTTCAATCAATTCTATGTTTTAAAAATATATGTTGGTACATCTATATCAAATTCTTTACTTCTAAATGCTGCACAGAATTCCATAGTTTATATCCACCAATGCTGACTTATCTTGTTCCCTAGTGTTTGGTACCTGCTTCTAACTCCCACTACACATATACCCCAGTGATCTCTCAGTTCCAATGTAGGCAGGCTCCGTTTCTCCATGAGCATGTCAGGCAGGCTACATGTGGGGATGTGTGGCTGGCCTCTACCCTCTAACTTGGACTGTGACAGGCAGGATAAGAAGTGCTCCACTAATCCCTTTTGACTTTGTGCCCTCAGAATTTGAGTCTCCAAGGACACTTTCTGAAAGAATTTTCTACAGCATGGTTAGACTTTTCCGTTCTGATGCATATGAACCTATCCCATACATGCTATTAAAAGTCACTATAACTTAGTGGTTATGTGAGCAGATTCTGGAGACACATGACCTAGGTCCAAATTCCAATTTCACCACTTACCAGCTGTACTCAGCTCCTACCTGTAAAATGGGGATGGCAATGATAATAGTACCCACCACCCAGGGCTGTTGCATTTACAACAGCGCTTGGCAGTAGTAAGTACTTAATAAATGTTGACCTTCGTTGTTCAAAATATATGCAGATTCTGAGACACAGAACCATATAGAAGGCCTCCAATACTGTCAGAATAGAAAAGCTAAGACACCGAAAAGGAAATAAAGAGAAACAAATGATGTGTCTGGCTACACCAAAGAAGCTCCCTTTGTAATCTCTAATGGCAAGGCCTTTACAGGACCATTGTGGTCTTCTAAGACCAAACACTTAAGTATAAACAACAGAACCCCCAAAGAAATCTGCTCCTTCTCTCTGTCTGGCTCTGGGAATTTTACAACAAGTTCTGGCTGCAGGAGGACCCTTTCCTCCTGGTGTGTGAGATGTTCTTGGCTGTCACCACTGAGTTTTGACTTCTTTGTCACTTTCTGATGCTGGAACCGTTGAGAAAGCTGGATGCAAGAGAGACAGGGTCAGCCCCTGGGAACTCGGCTGCCCCTGGCTGTAGAGAAGAGATTCTCCTCCTTCGTGTCTCATGCCTCGAGAGTGACTCAGTCTTGACAGCGGTTTGGGCCACAGTTACTAGGCAGCTCTGCTAGGGTCAAGCCTGAAATTTATGGCTTGCTTTTCCTGGACCCAGGCAATACTTTCTCTCCCCTTGAAGATGAAAGGGTGGTTATTTCCCTGCACTTCCCCATCTCCTGCATTTTGTGACATGTAGGCTTCTGCAGTGACCCTCTTATTTATCTGGAGAATTAACTTCTAAGGGATACGCTCATCTCCTCGACCAGCCGTAGCCGAAGGCCTTGAACTATAAGACCCTACATGGACAATTGGACGGCTTTCTGAAAAACATCTTCGCATTCCCTCTGGTTCTTCCCAACCCCCCAACTGTTATTTGTATGAGAAACTCCATGGAAAAAACTTTGAATGGACAAAGAAAAGCCAAGCCTTCCACAAAGTTATAAATTCCTTGAGAGAAGGGCTCGCCTCTTAGATTTCTTTGATCCCCTAGAGCGCCTAGCACAGTGTCTTGTATATACTAGATACTCAAATATTTGTTGATTGATAAGATTCCGATGCTTAGATCAGAGTGACTGGACAACATTTGCCTAAGGAAAAAAAATGAATGGTTTCATACACAAAAACTCTTAATACTCCTTATCAGGAGTCGTCAAAATTCTAATTTTTACACTAAGATACTTAAAAAAAAATAATTGCTATACCTGTAAAATATTTTGTAGGCCTTGGAATCTGCTTAGTAAAGGGAATTCGTTTGTTTATTTGTTTCTTTTTTAAATTTTTTTTTTCAACGTTTTTTATTTATTTTTGGGACAGAGAGAGACAGAGCATGAACGGGGGAGGGGCAGAGAGAGGGAGACACAGAATCGGAAACAGGCTCCAGGCTCCGAGCCATCAGCTCAGAGCCTGATGCGGGGCTCGAACTCACGGACCGCGAGATCGTGACCTGGCTGAAGTCGGACGCTTAACCGACTGCGCCACCCAGGCGCCCCGCTTCCCAACCCCCCAACTGTTATTTGTATGAGAAACTCCATGGAAAAAACTTTGAATGGACAAAGAAAAGCCAAGCCTTCCACAAAGTTATAAATTCCTTGAGAGAAGGGCTCGCCTCTTAGATTTCTTTGATCCCCTACAGCGCCTAGCACAGTGTCTTGTATATACTAGATACTCAAATATTTGTTGATTGATAAGATTCCGATGCTTAGATCAGAGTGACTGGACAACATTTGCCTAAGGAAAAAAAATGAATGGTTTCATACACAAAAACTCTTAATACTCCTTATCAGGAGTCGTCAAAATTCTAATTTTTACACTAAGATACTTAAAAAAAAATAATTGCTATACCTGTAAAATATTTTGTAGGTCTTGGAATCTGCTTAGTAAAGGGAATTCGTTTGTTTATTTGTTTCTTGACAGACATTTGTCAAGTTCCCAGATGTGTCAGATGCTTCTTCTGGGCATTAATAAAGCAAAGATAGAAACACTTCCTGCCCTAAATTCACAGAGTGGAGGCTGGCAGGCCAGCAGGCAATTAAAATATTATAAAGTAAGCACTCTGATGAGGGCATCGGTAGATTTACAGAAGGGAGAGAAGCTGAGGTTCCAAGGCTCAGGAGTTCATCTGGAGTTGACTTGGTATCATGTGGGGCCAGAACGCCTTGGCGTCACCCATGAGCTGGGACTGAGACCTAGGGTCCTTCGTGGACTGCAGAGTAGCCCCAAACCTCAGGGAAGCCACTGAAACTACAGATCGCAATTCGATTATTTAAAACTCACGATGACAACACCAAAATTTACCGAAAGCATTGAAGTTGTGGTTTGACAAACAGAAAGCAGAAACGGGCTCATAAATACAGAGAACAAACTGATGGCTGCCAGAGGGGAGGGGGCTGGGGACATGGGCAAAATGAGTGAAGGGGAGCCGGGGGTACAGGCTTCCGTTATGGAATGAATAATCCTGGGGATGAAAGGTACAGCACAGAGAATATGGTCAGTGATGTTGTGAAAGCGTTGTATGGTCATAGATGGTAGCTAAACTTGCGGTGAGCATAGTATAAGGTATAGAGTTGTTGAATCACTGTGCTGTATGCTTGAAACTAATGTAGCAACACATGTCACTGTACTACAATGAAAAATAAAGTTACAGTTTGAAAATCCTAAAGCACTTACAAGTAAATTATCTGGGGGGAAAAAAAAAGGTCAGAGGTCCCTGGGTGGCTCAGTCAATTAAGTATCTGACTTCAGCTCAGGTCATGATCTCACGTCCGTGAGTTCAAGCCCCGCGTCAGGCTCCGTGCTGACAGATCAGAGCCTGGACCCTGCTTCGCATTCTGTGTCTCCCTCTCTCTCTGCCTTTCCCCCACTCACACTCTGTCTCTCTCTCTCTCTCTCTCTCTCTCTGTCTCAAAAATAAATAAACATTAAAAAAATAAGGAATAAAAGTAAAAAAAAGAAGTTTGCTAACAGGACCTGCCTGGGAGAACTGTTGCAGGGATACATTTATTTCATGCACATAAAGGTGCTTGAACACCTGGAAGAACTACCCAAATGTCCGTGCCATTTTGAAATCAATTAGTGTCCTATCTCCAAGGTTAAAGCCAAAGCCAAAGATGAAAAGCTGGACATTGTTTCTTTTCACTGCTTTATTTTTGTACAGGACAACGTGACCCAGAGTTTGGCCAGATCTCAGGGAGGAGGTTAGGATGTGGCTGACTTTGGATAAATTGACAGCTAATCCACTCAATCCACAGTGACAAAAAGGCATATGAACTTGTCTCTGTGCTAATCAGATGGATTGGAATTTCATTTGACAGCCTGATTATTCGGAATGTGCCATTACCTGCAAAAATAAAACAAGAGAGCAAAGCAGGAGACTGCCTTAGATTCCAAGCCCACAGCACGACTGAGACAAAGAGGCCTGCATCCTTTTTTCCAGATCGAGACTAGAAAAGTCCTTGTGTCTTTTCCTACTGAGGTTTTCCTTGTTCGGGTATCAACACAGGCCGCTCCCAAAGCGATTCTTTATTCTTGTACCTTCGGTATCAGAACTGAAGGGATGAGCCCCTTAAAAGTAGGTCAGATACTAACCAGCCAAGAAGAGAGAAAATTAAACGCAGGCATGGAAGCCAATGACTTGTTTGTGCTCTCCACCCTATTTGGTTAAAAAATAGTAAAGGACAAGGGAAATAGGCTTAAATTAAATCAAATGGGCTTGCCAACATGCCCCCATTTTCTCCATTTCCTAATCCTTTTATAAATTCCATTGAGATGGGATTTGCTTTTAGACTGATTATGTGGCTTAAAAATCAGCATAATTACAAGATATTTGTTGAAAGGAAATTCCTCATTTTGGCTGTTTGGTTTCCTTTCCAGTATTGAGTGGTGGATGACCTGGCTGGAACCAGTTCCATCTGGGACCTTCCTCCTTCCCCAGGCATCTCGGAGGTAAAGAAGTCCTTCAGGATACCCTCATAGTTTTCAAATGAGGAAACCAGGACCTAGAAAAGCCAGGTGATTTTCCCAGCAACTCAGTGGCAAGGCCAAGAATGGGACTCTGTGTGTGAGACAGTTCATTCATTAACACTAATTATTGTTCATGTAAAGCTAGAAAATGGGATCTTAAAAAAAAACAAAGTTTAAATATAATAACACAGAGCTGATATTTCAACAGTAACATATATCGATTATTAATAGCTCCCTTTGATCGAGAATGGGACTCTTGACCAAAGAATTTTGGATATGGAAAGCAGAGGCTCCATACCTTTGCTTCCCTTTTGGCCTCAGGATGGATCTTCTGGAATTCCGGGCCAGGATTCTTGCTCTTTCTTTGGTCCTCCAAAAAAATTCCAGAATTTCTAGCATCAATCATCATTATATTATCAACAACTATCACTTGCTGATTAACATAAATGACCTTTGTAGGAGGCTGAAAGAGGGAGCAGGATAACATTCCTGCTTTCACAGAGATTCAGTCTGGACAACATGATCTGGGATGAGGGGAAACATTTCCAGTAATAGTAGTATTAATAATAATAACACATTTTATGGATCCAGGTGTTAAGTGCTTTACTGATTTGTCACTTCTAACCCTCACACTAAACCCCACACCCATTTTACAGGAAAATGTAAACTGCAGAGTTGTCTGGCCTTGTGAGAGACCTGGTCCAAGTGGCAGACAATCTTATCTTATACCCCAAAAAACAGTTTTTCTTAACAAGGACACTAGGTAGGAAACAAAGCCCCTCTTCACAACACAGCTTCACAGTCATTGGATATTTTAATTATATTTAACAATATTCCCTTTGTATGCACAGATCCATCAAAGAGGCTTTTAAAATGTCTTCTTTTTCTTACTTAATTTATTGAGTATATATAACATTTCTGAGTGCTAAGCACTCTTCTTATCTTTCAATCCTCACAATAACCCAGAGAGGGAGGTATTGTTATTATTACTCCCGTTTTACAGATGAAGAAACTGAGACACAGACAGGTTAGGCAACTTGCCCAAAATAACACAGCTCATAAGTCACGATCACAGCTTCAAAAAACAGGCAGTCAAGCTCCTGAGTCCAGGCTTTACCCACCACACTGTACGTGCCTGTACACACAGTACAGCTGCCTGGGAAAAGGGAGACCCTAACTCCTGCCTGCGGAGAAGCAAGAGAGCTTGTCCAAGGGCACACAAGGGTAGCCTCCTGGTTGTTCTCATGCCTGTTGCCTTCTCCATGGCCCCTTACAGGCTGTGGGTTGCCGGTTGTTTCTTAGTAAAGAGAAGCTGAACTGAATGAGCCAAAATGTTGGTGAAGGTCAATGTTGAAAGAGGTGCCCTTCAGTGTTTCTTTTTGCATGTTTCTTCTGAAAGTAAACAGACATTTGGATCACAAAAAGCGGCTGGAAATATGGAGCAAGGACAGTCAGGGTACACAGAAAAACTCAGCATTATTGAGGCTTTTTCGGGTAGAGAGTGTTTGGGGGTTTCTTCTTCCTCTTCTTTTTCTTCTTCTTCTTCCTCTTCCTCTTCCTCTTCTCCTTCCCCTCCCCCTTCCCCTTCCCCTTCTCCTTCTCCTTTTTTTTGGGAGGAATTGGAAAATAGCATACTGTATCATCCATCAAATGGGACTTTTTCATTATTCCCCTATAACACCCCAAACTTCCCAGTTGATTTCTAAAGGTTTGAAATCATTTCATCTTTATGAAACAGGATTTTCTTATCAACATTTTTAATCATCGTGACTGATCTGTTTTGATACCTTCAGAAAATGGCTTCACAGTGTAAACCAGAAATTCACTACCCAGAGATTCACTAACAATTGGTTGACTGAGTAATTTCGTAATTATCAGAATATCCATGAATTTGAATACAACATTTTATTCACATTCTAACTCGAATAGGAGAGGCAGTGGGGAATCAGGAGTGGCTGATTTTATTTCTAACTAAGCCACAAACTCGGCAGTATGTCAGGGATAATAATTCTTACCTACTTCCAACTTTATTCCCAGGATGCTGGAAATGACTAAGACATCAGACAGTAAAATATAATACCCAGGAAGTTAAACAGTGACTTGTATGTGTAGACTCTTAGGAAAAAGAGGCAGGAGTACCTGAGAGAATTTACTACAGCAAGGCCTCACATTTTTATTGGCTTTTCATGAGAAAGGTATGGAATGGGGAGAGACACAGTGGAGTTTTGGCTTTACGTTGATGCCTGAATACATTTAAGCTAGGCAACCAATAGGGGAATTGAATAAGGAGGTGAGGTAGGAGAAGCTCAGATAATGGTGTACAGGTTAATAAATATGAGGAGGAAGGGGAGCCTGGGTGGTTCAGTCTGTTAAGCATCTGACTCTTGGTTTCAGCTCAGGGCATGATCTCACATTTCATGAGTTTGAGTCCCTCATCAGGCTCTGCACTGCCAGCATAGAGCCTGCTTGGGATTCTCTCTCTGTCCCTCCCCTGCTCTCTCTCTCTCTCTCTCTCTCAAAACAAATAAATAAATAAACTTAAAAAAAATAAGTATGAGGAGGAAGAATATTTTATGCGACATGTAGAGTTGGAAGGGGACAGATGGGCTTGGAACATTATGTCAAAACTGTGGTTCTAGTAGATGGCTTGCAAAAATTGCTGAGATTATTCCCCCATTTCTGTTCATATACTCTCCTTTGTCTTTGTTTTGTTTTGTTTTGTTTTGTTTTGTTTTAAGTAGGCTCCATGCCCAACATGGGGTTTGAACTCACAACCTCAGGATCAACAGTTGCATGCTCTACTGACTGAGCCAACCAGATGCCCCCATACGCACCCCTTTGCCAATCCTCCCACTGAGAGGTGAAGTGTATTTCCCTACTCCTTGAATCTGGACCAGCTTTGCAACCACTTACTTTTACCAATAGAATGTAGCAGAAATGACATAAACTTCTGGGCCTAAGCCAGGAGACATCCTACAGCTCCCACTCTTGCCCTCTTTGAATGCCACCCCTGTGAAGAAGCCCAGGCTAACCTCTTCGAGGGTGAGAGACAATGTGGGCAGAGAGGCCCAGGAGCTAGCCAACACCAATATCAGGCATGTGAATGGGGCCATAAGACATTCCAGTCCCAGCCTATCTACCAGCTGATATAGTCATGCCAGTGACCCCAGATGAGGCTGGCAGAAAACTGCCTAGCTGAGCCCAGCCCAAACTGCCGACCCACAGAATTGTGAGCAAAGGGATGGTTAGCACTTAAAGCCATTATATTTTGAGGTTTGTTAAGCTGCCATAAACAACTGATCTAGAAGTTGATACTAGAAGTAAGGTCTGCCACAAATAACCCCAAACTCCTAGACACATAGTGAGGAAGCTGCCAGAAGAGACTGTAGTCTCAGGAGCAAAAGGTTGCCTGCAATAACTCAGAAAGTAGAAAATGGATCCGACAAGCTGAGTAAGGAAATTCTCTCCTAGAGAAAGAAATAAGCTCAAGGAGAAACTATTCAGTGTGCAAGCAGAATTAGAGGGAATATAGGGGCGCCTGGGTGGCTCAGTCGGTTAAACATCCGACTCCAGCTCAGGTCAGATCTCGTGGCTCGTTGAGTTCAAGTGCCGCGTCGGGCTCTATGCTGACAGCTCAGAGCCTGGAACCTGCTTCAGAATCTGTGTCTCCCTCTCTCTCTGTCCTTTCCCCACTTGCCCTCTGTCTCTTTCTCTCTCTCAAATATAAATAAACGTTTAAAAAAAAAAAAAAAGAGGGAATGTAGAAGGCCTGCTACGTGCTTGGTTGAAAAACAAAATCAGGGGCGCCTGGGTGGCGCAGTCGGTTAAGCGTCCGACTTCAGCCAGGTCACGATCTCGCGGTCCGTGAGTTCGAGCCCCGCGTCAGGCTCTGGGCTGATGGCTCGGAGCCTGGAGCCTGTTTCCGATTCTGTGTCTCCCTCTCTCTCTGCCCCTCCCCCGTTCATGCTCTGTCTCTCTCTGTCCCAAAAATAAAAAAATTAAAAAAAAAAAAAAAAAATGTTGAAAAAGAAAAACAAAATCATTTTTCACCAAGTGTCTCCATTTGGCAAAAGAGTCTCAGAGTGATAAATGCCTTCATGAAACCAAAGATGTCGCTTGAATACCTTCTATGAATACCTCAGAAAACTCAGTAGACCATCTCAACTGGACAAAAGAAATCTCCAAATATTTTTTTTTTTAAGTTTATAATTTTTGAGAGAGAAAGAAAGAGAGAGTGCAGGGGGAGGGGCAGAGAGAGAAGGGGAGAGAGAGAATCCCAAGCAGGCTCCACACTGTCAGTGCACAGAGCCTGATGTGGGGCTTGAACCCATGATCTGTGAGATCATGGACTGAGCCCAAGTGGGATGTTCCACTGACTGAGCCACCCAGGTGCCCCAGGAACTCCCCAAATCTTAAAAACATTTTCCTGCAGCTGCTTGACTCATGGCCCAAAGTGAAGAGAGGTCTATCTACTGGAGTGGACTGCAGGCTGCCGTACCAGAAATCCACACCGTTGTTAAGGGGGGCATACCGTATCACACTAAAAAGGAGAGAGTACATTCAAAACAGAAAGAGTCTTCTGGGTCCCCAACTTTCTAGGGCAGGAAGCAAGCTGAGAATGCTATTCAGCAACTCTTAGAGGAGAGGAAATAACATCTGAGAAAGTACAGCCAAGAGCCCAGAAGGGAGAACCAAGAGTCAAGAGGAACGGTGAACTAAGATACTACTCCCAGAGAGCAAAACTGGGTCCTAATGAGGAAAATTCCTGCCCTTACGGTAGAGGAGCCTGAGAATATGTGTCCAGCTGGGTCTCAGAATTGTCAAGGACTCACAACTGTCACGTGCCTCTAGTTTTCCCTTTCTGGGTGGGGGTCCACAGCATTGTCTGCATCTCTCACCATAGTATATTTAGGGGCAGAATGGTGCAGAGTCATAACTAAAAATACACATTCTCTGCACCATTCTGGCCCTCAGTGCACTGTGGTGCTTTGTGTGATGTACCAGAGGGGCCTCATCCAGATCTGGCCCTGTTTTGAAAGACTCTCAGACTTCAAGCCAATGGGATGAGCCTTTCAGGGTTTTTATGGAGAAGGGATGTGATTGATTATGGCCGGAGGTGGACTTTGGTAGATTATTTGCAAAAAAATGGACACAACAACCTCTCCCATATCTGGATGCACATCCCTTTGCAGCAGGACGTGGCTGTGGTTCCCATCAAGAGGTAGAGCCTATTTTCCACGTTCTCAATCTGCAAAGGCAATTTGTGGCTCACATGCAACATTCAAGTCTAGGCTTTCAAGAGGCTTTGCAGCTTCTTCGACTGCTGCCACCTTGTGAGGAGGCCAGGCTAGCCTCCTGGAGGATGAGAGGGCACACAAAGAGCCGCACCAATGCCATACATGTGAGTGAAGACATTTGAGACCCCCTCATCCTAGCTGACCCACCAGCGGGCCCAGGCATGACCAGCAGAACAGTCCTGCTGAGCCCAACCCTAATTGCTGACCCCCAGAGTCACGAGTAAATAAGAATGGTTGTTTGAGGCCATTTGGGTTGATCTGCTACACGGTAGTAGATAGCTGATATGAGGGTAAATGTCTATCACAACGTTAAAAGGCCTTTTCACCTTCCTTGTAGTTCCTGGCTCACTAGGAAGTGAGCAAAATCAGGAGGGGCTCTGCCCCGGGTGTGGTTTCAGTTTCTCTGACTCTCCCCCAGGGAGGGAGGAGCATGTGCCCAGGTAGCTCTCCATTAACTCCTTTTGAGACTCAAGACTTCTCGATAGTGGGTAATAATAACAGGCTGAGCACTTATTAGTGTCAGACATGGATGCCAAACGTTTTCCTTGAATCATCTCGTTTAACAACAGGTCCTATTGTACCTATTTTTGAGGTGGCTGGTGCCGAGAGAGGTTATTTGCTGCAAGTCAAAGCTAGCCTCACCCCAGAACCTTAACTACTGTGCCAGAGCCCCTGAGTCACTGAACACGGACACCAGTGTAGAGGCAGAGAGGAAAAGGTGAGCGGTGCAGGGCTCAGAGGTGCTCCCGGTTGCATATGGAAAAAATGTTCAGATGGTCCCTAACTTCAAACAGTCTTCTCTTTCCTACAGACCCCGATACCCCCACCCTGGTTAATTTATCAGTTTTCTGCAGCTGTAATATCTTTTGCAAATGACTTCTATTTTTTTACTTTTTTTAATGTTTATTTATTTTTGAGGGAGAAAGAGAGAGAGAACAAGCGGGGGAGGAGCAGAGAGAGAGAGAGAGAGAGGGAGCCTGAGGATCTGAAGCAGGCGCACTGTCCGCGCAGAGCCCAATGTGGGGCTGGAACTCACAAACCGTGAGATCATGACTTGCGCCAAAGTCAGATGGTTAACTGAGGTTTGTAAATGACTTCTAAAGCTTTATTTTAGGTTCAGAAACTCTGGGGATCCCTTTTGTAACCACCAGGTAAACTGAACGCAGGTCAGCACAGACTGTGGAAGAAAGACAACAAGCAGCTCATTTATTTCTCCAGCTCAAACTCCTCACCAACTCCTTGTCACTCTTTTGTTCTTTTGCTCCTAGCAACCCACCATCAACTAGAAAGACAGCCACCTCCATTTGATGCAGCAATTAAAGTCACAATGTGGATTCAGAATTCAGAACAAAGGCAGAGGCTTGTGTACATGCGCCATAGCAAACTCCATAAGGCTCTCGTGCTGGCAGGCTTTATTTTAAAGAAACTTGATATAGAGTATAACTGATGCTTCTGGCTGTGCTGTGGGTCAAGTTCAAGTTCTCTGACATACAGTTCCCAGGGAGAGGAGCAAGAGAGAAATAGGAGGAGGGAGGAAGTTTAGTAGACCTAGGAGAAATAGGGAAAAATCAAAATTAGGAAACAGAGAACAAGGGGATAGTGGGAGAAAAATTAAAGGAGGTGGGAGCAGAAAGGATTTATTTAAAGAAAACAGTGAAATAAAGAAACGAGAGAAAATATACAACAATGGAAGCTACGGGAATGGAGCAGAATGAAAAATTGGGCTTTAGTAATGTGGCAGTTAAAAATAATATTAAAAAATCAGTCACGAGAATGTAATGTCCAGCACTATGCCTCTAGGTACCAACACTGTATTCTATATTTGAAAGTTGCTGAAAGAGTAGATCTTTAAATTCTCATCACAAGAAAAAAGAAATTTTTGTCATTGTGGGGTGATGGATATTAGCTAGACTTACTGTGATGATCATTTTGCAATATGTACAAATATCAAATCATCATGTGGTACACATGAAACTAATATGTATCAATCATATAGCTCAATTAAAAAAATTTTTGAGCTCTGTTCTCTAAATTTCTCCCTCCCACCACAAGGCACAAAGCTAACACGAAATACAGATCTCTACAGAACCGGCATCCTCCACTCCCAACACACGCACACACGCACACACACACTCACACACACACACACACCACATACCATACGCACAAGACACATACCACATACACAGCACACATAACCATATACACAACACAACACACATACACAACACACATGCCATGCACACAACACAGACACACACCAAACACACAACACATACCACCTACGACACAAACAATACACACACATACAGCGATAGGAATGGGTCAAGGAGCCTAGATTCTGTGCAGGCACGTCTTGTGGTCAGTTCCCTGACACCCCCGTCATCTCCAAGAGACCCACAGCCTTCCAGGTCTCCTTAGCAAAGGACAGACATGCTAGTCTCTGCCAAGCCCTGTGATGTTGTCATCTCCCAAACATTTTCGTGAGATAGCAAGTTAGGGACCAGTGTGTTCAAAGGGAGGATTTAGTCTATTTACAGATTCATATCAGTGGGTGGCCAACTTAGTTTGAATCTTGATAGAGGACAGGAAAACAAGAAGGCTGGCTTGCCCCAGCAGAGGTTTTCAAGTATCCATTTGGAAAATACGTGAAGTATTTCCAGAGGAGTCTGCCTGTCCGTTCCAAGTCCTATAGGACCCATGGTTAACACGGGGTACACTTCAGATTTTACTTTTCTGAGCCTTCGAACAAATAAGAGAAGATCCTACAAAGAACCTGTTAATAAATACTTTTTGGTAGTTTAAGGAGCTATTTTTGTCTTTTCTCCTTTAAAAAATGTGTTTTCCCAGAATGAATGAAAAAGAAACACAAAGTGTTATATACCAAAGGAGGGAACTAAATACAGCGTCTTCGCCCTTCCAACGTTTAAAGTCGGCAAAGTTTATACACTTTCCATATTAGATTGTGAGATACCCGATTTACCTAAATTGTTTACACTCTCCAAATGTCCAGGAAGCACAGCAAACCAAATAAGAAATGCTAACAAAAAGCAAGAAACAGTTCTGGTGCCTTTATTTCATCTGTCATACCACCATCTTCCACCCATGTCCATCCCCAACCCTGGCTTCACTGGAATAGACAAAGAGGGGTCTGGGCGTCGGATGAGATTCTGCCTTTATAACAGAGCAAATAGAGAAACACCTCCACCATCTGGGTTCTACCCAGAGACGTAATTGAGGTGCTTGTGTGATGCCCAGGTTCCCATTGACCTCAGCAAACACTGCCTTATTCATCACCATGCTCGTGTGAGCAAAGGGAACAGAACCACTAGGATCCTCTGTTCCACGGGTGGAAAAACAAACAGAGTGGCAAGGAGCTGTGGCAAAGGTCACACCCACAGTTGGAAGCCCAAACTAGTGCCAGAGGGGCAGACTGCTATGGGCCCCGGGCGCATCCAGTATTTTCACTGTGAACATCTTTGCCACAAGTATTTTCACACCAAACATTTTTGCCACCTAACTCATTGGCTATGAGGCAGTTTTGCCGTAAAAGATAAAATCACGAAAAATAAAAGAGGGATATTCATCAAAATGGGCATAATGGAACATGAAAAATGAATAACAAAAGCAAAAAGACTTTATTGCAAAATACAAAATATTTTAATGCACTTAAAATGTGTGTAAATTCATGGTAATACTTCTCAAATAACCGATTTTATTTTGTGGATTGTACCTAAGCACTGTCTTCAACGTCTTTCATTCATTCATAGTGTTACACATTTTTTGCTTGCTGATTTCTCTCTTAATTGGGCATCTTTCTCTCTCTCTTTTTTTTTTTTCACTAAAATTTCTTCCCTCATGGAGCATCTGGGTGGCTCAGTTGGTTGAGCATTGGACTCTTGACTTCAGCTTGTGTCGTGATCTCACAGTCATGGAATGGAGCCCCACATCAGGCTCAGCACTGAATGTGGAGCCTGCATAACATTCTCAATTTCTCTCTCTCTCTCTCTCTCTCTCCCTCTGCCCCTCTCCCTGGCTCGCATGTGCTCTCTCTCTCTCTAAAAATAAAAACTAAAATAAAAATAAATAAATAAATAAATAAATAAAATTTCTTCCCTCATCAAGGGAAGTATCAGTTTCCAATATCAGGATGCTTATTTGTAACTGAGCTTTGTATGGCGTTGTGAAAGCTTTCTACACTATCGTTTGTTCTTGGCATATTGTCACATGTTCATTAATGATTGCAACGTTCGATGGGAAATGTGCATTCAAAACTCTCTGCCACGGTATAGATCATGACAGTGGCTAAGATTTATATAAAAGTGGGAGTGTTGTGTCAATGGAGAGATGACACCAAACCGTCAGCCAGTTGATGAAACCAACAAACTGTCAAACCAAACGGTTAACCAGTTTTTTTTCTATCTTTTATGGCAAAGTAGCATTACAGCCAATTCGTTATATGGCGAAAACATTTGTGGCAAAGATGCTTACGGCAAAACTCCCTAGAACCAGGTCCGGAACCCCAGGGAAGCTGGAACTGAATTGAGCGGTTGCTAGCAGCATGAACTCCTGTTACCTTACAAGTCCACACCTTGGGATTCATTGCTTGCTCCATTTCCTCAGTGATAAGGCAGCCCAGTTTCAGAGTGCCCATTAACCCAAAAGTACAGAAGGAAGAGAGAGAGGGAGAGAGGAACACTGGCATTTTTCTGCAAGCCTTTTAAATTTTCTCATGCCACAGGAAGCAAACATTGTGTGTAATTTTCCAGTGGCCTTGATTAAACACGTTTGTAATTCAATACAACTGTAGCTTGAAGAAATTAAAGGCCATGCCAGTCTTATCAAATGTTTGGTCCCAGCTAGAGATCCAGAAAGATTAAGCACTCAAGATGTGCCCAGCTTACTTCTGTGGAGTCTATTCTTTCAGAGTGTCCCCTCCTTTGTTTAGTACGCAAGACCATTTATAATCTGTCCCTGATCTACCTTTCTCACTGTCCCTGTCACTTCCTGCTTACACATATCACTCATGCCAGCCATCCTCTGGTACAAGCCACGGACCTTCTGTGCAGCCTTCTGACCATTTCCAGCTCTCTCTCACATTCTCTGCTTATCTATATCTGGCTCCTTCTTCAGAATCTAACAGACACACTCCATCTTGAAGAAAACTTCCTTCACCATCTAGTCCTCTGAACTCCAAACATTTGTCCCAGTCCAGGTCAGGTCATTCGTGTAGGAATACATTTGGGCAGCACCCCTTGCCAGCCAGTGACTTGGGTGTGTCCTCGGCCTCTCTGAGCCGCTTCCTCCTTAACATGAAATCACATACCCTTCTCAATGGAGTTTTGTGAAGATGAAGCAAGGCGGTCTATGAAGGTGCCCGGTGCAGTGTCTGGAACACTGGTGGGCCCCTCGTGAACGCATTTTCCCACTGCCTGCGCCAGGCACAGCACTAGGCACAGGGAGAATGTGTGCCTGACGTTGGATATGGGCAACGAGTGGACTTGTGTAAATTTGAGCAAATTTTTAAATTTCTCTGTGCCTCACTGTCCTCATCTTGAAAATGGGGTGGTTGATAACATTTCCACGACAGCCTGTATTATAACCTTAAAGGAGTTAGTACCCAGAAAGGGCTTAGAATGTTTCCTGGGGAGTAGTGAATGTTCAGTAAGTCTTAGCCATAATGCAGATGCAGGCAGAGGGAGTAGCATGGTGAGCAAGACAGATGTGGATTCTGTCTTCATAGAGCGAGTAGAAGATAAGACACAAATACATTTGTGCTACAATGCAACCCATTTGGTATTTGACATATGTTATCTTGAGTTGTTAGTTATCTATTTACATGTATGTCTTGTCCCCTATCAAGATGGCAAATTTATTGAGGGAGGAGGGCCTGGATCCAATTCTGCCACATCCCCTATGCTGTCCAGAGTGTCATGTATATGGCAGGCATTCGATAATATTTATTGCTAATTACCTAAAAGATTGATCTTTCCTCTGCAATAAAAACTTTATTATGAAGATCCTATTCATCAGTGAGGATCTATGGCTTTCTCTCTTAGTGTGTTCAAAGCAACGTGTGAAAAATTAACACATAATTACTCTCCTGTGGACCCCAGGACCTCCGAGTCTCTCCCACCTATAAATTCATCATCATGGGGTTGACACACCTAGAGCTCAGACACCATCAACCTGCAGTTAAAGCTGGTCACTGGTCCTCCAAACAGCATTTTTCCAATGAAGCAACAACAATAACAACACGTTATCCCACTTAACCCTGACAATACCCTATGTGGCAGGGACTGTTACCATCCACATTTTATAGGAGGGGAAATTGAAGCTTATAGAGCCAAGGTTATTTGCTCACAGCCACACGTGAGTGGTGGAGCTGAGATCTGAACCCAGGCAGTCTGGGGAGCATGTACCCCTATGCCAGACTGTCTGGGCTGGTGACAAAAAGACAGCTTGGCCTCTTCTAAGAAGAAGGCAGCAACAGATAAGAACCAACGGCAAGCCCCCAAGGGAAGATCTTTATGGTGGAGACTTCTTTTCTCACAGCCATGGTCACAGGTGGCCATTTTCCCATGGGGCTTATGGCAGCTGTGCTGTTCCTACTGGTCTAGGAATCCTGTCCAAGTCTCTTGCTTGGGGCCCCCACACAAAGCCCTCACCAAGAGTCCCCACCCAGGGCCCTCACCAAGGTCCCCCACCCAGAGTTCCCCACCCAAAGCCTCCTATCCAGGACCCCCTTCCAAGGCCTCCCACCCACAACCCCTCACCCAGGGCCCCCCACTCAGGGCTCTCTGGAACAGAAACAGTGATCTACCTCTTCCTTCCTTCCCTTTGTACTGTCTCTTCTTGGTATTTTTTTTTTTTTTAATTTATGATTTTCAGCCCAGCCGGTTGTTAGCCTGCTGTGTTTGGAAATGGTAGATGATTAAACCTCCCGACCAGGTGTAAATGCAACCTTTGTCATCCTGGAGGCTGGGAGAATTACCTTGTTGGGCTGCAACCTACCTCTGGCTCCAAACTTTCTGCCCTAGCAAGACCCTCTTACAGGCCAAGGTCTATGAGGCTTAGGTCTCCCAACTGATTTCCCTGCTCTGAGCCCAGTTCAGAAGCTAGACATTTCAGATGTACCACATAGCCACAAAAACACTGAAGAGAGCCAAAATTCAGGGGAAACATCAAGCCTTCTCTCTCTCTCTCTCTCTCTCTCTCTCTCTCTCTCTTTAGGGAATTTTTGCCAGGTAAATAATAAAAATATGTAATCATTGACTAGGTCTTTATACCTGACCGAAGATACGTTTGTATTTCTGTTGCCGGTAAATATTCCCACCAGTCCCTTAGCCTCGGTAGCCACCCTGTGGCCCTCAGAGTCCTCTTGTCCACTCGTCCACTCAGATGTGGCTTCTGGCTTGAGTCCTAGGGAGCTACGGCCAGATAGAGAGGCCAGAACAAGCCCCAAAGCAGCAGCTGAGGAGGCCACTCCTAGAAATGGGCTTACGAGCTCCCCTGCTCAAGGAAGCCCCTACAGTTAGCCGCAGGCCTTGGTTGTGGCCCTTGACGGGGAAGGACCAAGCCAGGATTCCCCTGCCATGCCATTGCTAAACCCACAACAGGAGTTCCGGACCTGCGTGCGTTAAGGGCATCGGTGGCCCCGTGCTCCTGCAGAATCAGCCAGAAGCTTTGTGTTGACTTTTTCAGGCCGAGTTCTCACCAACAGACATGGGCTTCAGGAAGGTTACTGCTGAACAAATAGCATGTAGTGAGTGCGTTTTCCATGCACGTTCCCAACGTGCTGAGCTTGGCTACTGCTCAAGGTGAGCCAAAGACAGCCAAACCTGTTCCCAGGCTGCTTTACTTTGTCAAAGTCCTCTTTCAGGAGCCTGGGGGCTGTCACTGGATTTCAGTATCATTTGGGCAGAGAAGTAAAATTCTACTTGGGAGTTCTCTAAGGGCAGTAAATAAATGTTTGTCAAAGACAGAATGAATAAATCAATAAATCAATTAACATGTGTTTAGTGAGCCGTCACCTTGAGCCTGGCCCCGAGGAACTCCCTGTGGAAGATTTGCCCACCCTCCAGTGGCAGCAGACAGATTGCAGGACAAAACCAACATCCACGGGATCACTCGAAGCCGCCCTACGACACATGACTATTCCTACACTTAGAAATTTGCTTTCACTTTGTTCTAGTTCGGTCTTTGCAATTTACATTACAGGTCATGAAAGTCTTTGAATTTTGCAATGGCTTTTGGTTGAAACCAATAGCATGTTAACCAGCAGCAGGGTGGTGATGTTCTGTAGCAACGGCAGGCATGTTCAGTGTGCAAGCAAAGCAGGAGATAAGAGAATGGGTTGGAGTGGCCTGTCGGTGAGCCTGGGTCACAGATGCAGGAACAGGAGACAGGATGGTCTCAGGCAGCGCGGGGAGCAGCGAGAGGGAGGCTATCTGAGACTGCAGACAGCCCCCAACACTGCGGTGAAGGGTTTTTCTCAGCGGGGGGAGAAGGAGTCAATCTTAGAGATATCTTGAAGAAGCAAAGCCAGAACAGAGACAGAATGGCGATGGGCAGGACTTCCAAGACAGCGGGCAGGGGAAGGAGGTTGGCACACTGACTCTGTCCTGAGAGATGGGGTGGGAGTATGAACACAGTCAGGAGACATGGGAAGGGGTGACGACAAGCAGGAATGGGACCTGCACCGGAGGTCTACTGAAATCTTGGCCCCTGCTGTCCTCTGAGAGGCAGAAGACTGCCACACTCCACTGCTTTGGGCCTCAGGATCTCCTTTTCTCTTTGTTCTCAAATTAGCCTCATTTTACCCCAGATTTATCTCCTACTCAGCCTTTCCTCCTCTTCTAATGACTGATTATTCATGTTTGAGGAAGAGATGATGTCGCTGAAAAAAAGATACGCTGATGAGATTTGTTCTCAACATGGAAAAGGCAGCCTCAGACACCGTGGGGGAGGTTGGTCTCTGAAAGTTTCGAGAATCCGTCTCCAAAAGGCCACTCCTCAGAGCACACCAGGTTTTTATACAGGTGATGTTTGAATGAAAAGATAAGTTTCGAAAATCCGTCTCCAAAAGGCCACTCCTCAGAGCACACCAGGTTTTTATACAGGTGATGTTTGAATGAAAAGATAGATAAGGGTATTCTAAAGAAGGAAAGAAGGGGAAAAGAAATCACCTGAGGTGGTATTAGGAAGGAATGTGGGGCATCCATGGCAAGTAAGGGAGTGGCCATGATATAGGGTTGGCACAGTCCCCAAGAATGACTTCTGCCTGTAAAGTCCTTGTACTGGGTAGGAAGTAGATTAGGAACAACAGATACCAGCGTTGTAGTGGCTGACTGGATGGATGGACGGATGGATGGATGATTGATGGATGGAGTGATTTTAACATTCATATATTGATTCAGGCGTATTTGTGCCAAGTACTGTGCTAGGGTAGGGGCACCCTTCAAGAAAAAGAAAACACAGTCACTGTGCTTTGGGGACCCAAAGTTTATGTGAAGAAACACAAGGACAAATAATCCCAACAATGTTAATTGTCCTGTAAAAAATGGTATGGTAACAAGGGACTGATTCTTCCTGGAGAAGGTGGGAAAATTCTGTGGATGAGGAGACATTTGAACAGAATCAAGGAGAGTAATAGTATGCATGTCTGTGTGCATACATGCACACACCCACAAACGCACACATAAACACACATATGCACATGCATAAGCATGCATACACACACACAACACACACATATATACACATATAAACATACAACAAAGATTCACGCACATAAACACATGCATATGCACATAAACCCACACATGCATAAACACACATACACACACAAATGCACACACACATATACACACACACAGCAAAGATACATGTAGAACCCACCAAGTCAAGGGATTTTGGAAGCACAATGCAGGCCATAGTCTCAGTATGCACAAAAACAGGAGGGTATGACAGAGTCTGTGATGTTCTCAGAGAAATCAGAAAAGTTGTCAGAGGCTGGAACACGGTGTGTGAGGGGAGAAAATCAGGGAGGAGACAGGTGGTCCTGTGATGCCATTAACTGACATCAGGTACACAGGGGAAGAAACTTGCTGGCAAAATAATGAATCCTGTTTGGGACAGGCTTTTCCGTCACCACCTGTCTCCTCATCCTCCTCCCAAAGCAGCTGGAAAGACCCTTCCAAAGCCTTATCATTTGATCTACCACATTTTCCAGAGAGCAAAATGGACAATTGAGCATGAAACAGGATTGATCTCACCAGAGAGTTTCAGATGCCAGCATTTTAATTTACAGCCATCCTTCACTTTGGGAAAGGACTGCAAAGTGGTCAGTAGTCAGTCCTGTCCTAAAAGGTAGCACTCCTAAGTCTTTTGTTTAAAATTATTAAGACACTCTGGCAAAGGGACAAGCTGACATTCTAATACATGCTATACATTTGACACGTGATGGTGGACATTAAACAAATGTTTATCAGATGAATGACTAATGACTTTGTGCCAGGCCCCGTGCAATAAGCTACAAGGGAAGTACAGTCCCTGCCATCAAGCACTTCGCAGTCTAGTGAGGAGGACAGGTGTGTAAACAAATTGTTACAGTGAGATTGCTGTCATCTAGGAGAAAAAACAGACACAAAATAAGAGCTCTTTATTGCTGAGGTACAAGGGGCAAGAGGACGTGTGTCCCAAGCCTTCGGCAGGGCCTAGGGTGCCAAGCTGAAGAGTCTGATCTTTATCAGGGAGGCAACACGGAGCCACAAAAGAGTTTTAAGCAGAGGAGTGACATTATCAAAACTGCATTCTGGAACGGTCACTTTGGTGGCTGTGCAGGCAATAGCTTAGCTAAAGAAGACTGGGGAGAAGATAGGCCAACAGGGAGGAGGTTATTTCATATGTACAGATGATAGACGTTGACTTTCTGAACTAAGGGGACACCAGGAGGGGACAAAAAGGAAGGCACAGGGGCGCCTGGGTGGCGCAGTCGGTTAAGCGGCCGACTTCAGCCAGGTCACGATCTCACGTCTGTGAGTTCGAGCCCCGCGTCGGGCTCTGTGCTGACAGCTCGGAGCCTGGAGCCTGTTTCCAATTCTGTGTCTCCCTCTCTCTCTGCCCCTCCCCCGTTCATGCTCTGTGTCTCTCTGTCCCAAAAATAAATAAAAAAACATTGAAAAAAAAAATTTTTTTTTAAAAATAAAAAAAATAAAAATAAAAAAAAATAAAATAAAAAAAAGGAAGGCACACATTTGGGAGGTGTTTGGAAGGTAGGCACAATGGAGATTTGTGATGGATCTGATACAGGAGGTAAAGGAGAGGGTGTGTCAAGGGCCCCCCTGGTTTCCTGTTTGGGTAACCAGGTGGTTGGTAAAATACTACCAAGAGAGGAGATCAAGACAAAAGGCAATTTGAAGTGGGAAGGTGAGGATAGGAGGGAGAAGAAAGAATTCCAAATTGGACACGATGAGTTTGAGGAGCTGAGGGCCATGTCCATGTACATGGAGGGCCAGGGAAGTACCTGGGTATTCAAGACATCAGAAACAAAACAGGGCCAGCGAGACCCACTCACTGCATGACCTTGAGCCTCAGAGTCTTTATCTGAACAATGAAAGAGCGCACTTGTATGTGGCTCCAGGGAGCATGAAAAGTGCATCCCTGGGGTGCCAGTGGATGGCTACAAATGAGTGTTCTTTCACATCAGAGGGAGTGTTCCAGACCCATCAAAACTTTCTTGCACTGTGCCACATAGAAGAGTGTTTTCAACCATAACTTTCATGAGAAAGAGCCTCAAATGCCTGTTCCCAGGCCCCCAGAGTAGGCCTGAAGATAACACATCACTCAGGATGGCTCTGATGCCATCACTGGATCCCAATCTGTCCCCCAGAACCCCAAACATTGCTCACTCTCAGGTGCCATTTTTAATGAGCCCCTGAAAGGTGCCCTGTGTGGGAGTCCTCCCTCTCAGCCTTCTCCAGGTAATAGCCTTCAGCAAGAGGAACGGTGGTGGGTGGGCTCAGGCTGACTTCTGTGGAGCCATAGTTTTCAGCAGCCACCTCCAGGCCTCATGCCCTCTGGACTCAGGCAGAAATAATTCACATTCTTTACTGAATTATTAAGTATCAGACATCATAAGATATCTTCATGTTTCAACAAATAAAGCTGACACAATGGAATATCCATAAACAAAACAAAAACAAACAGACAAAAACTCAACCCATATCCATCCATCCCTTGCATCATATACAAAAGTTAACTTGATGTTTTTTAAATTATTTTATTTTATTTTATTATTTTGAGAGAGAGCACAAGTGGGGGAGAAGGGCAAAGAGGAGAGAGAGAGAGAGAGAGAGAGAGAACTTCAAGCAGGTTCTATGCTCAGCTCAGAGCCTGATACAGGGCTTGATCCTACAACCACAGGATTATGAGCTGAGCTGAAACCAAGAGCCATATGCTCAAACTATTGAGCCACCCAGATCCTCCCAAAAATTATTTTGAAAAGGATCATAAACCTAACTATAAAACCTTAAACTATAAAATTTCTAAAAGAAAACATAGATAAAAATCCTGATGACTTGGGGTTAGGCAAAAATTTCTTAGGCAGGACACTAAAAACACTAACGATTTTCTTTATTTTTAGGTCATCAGTTGAAACTTATCAAAATTTAAAATGCCTTTTCTCCCAAAGATGTGACTAAGAAAATTAAAAGACAAGTCACGGACTGGGAGAAAATATTTGGAAAAGACATAGCTGATAATAAGAAAAAAAGCAACTTGATTTAAAAATGGGCAAAATATGTGAACAGTTTACCAAAGAAGATAGGTAAATAAACACATTAAAAGATGTTCAACATCAATAGTCATTAGGGAAATGCAAGTTAAAACCACAATGAGATAGCACCGCACACCTATTCAAATTGCTATACCAAAAAAAAAAAAAAAAGAGAGAGAGAGAGAGAGAGAAAGAAAGAAAGAGAGAAAGGAAGAAACAAGGAAAGGAGGAAGCGGGGGAGGGAGGGAGAAAGGAAGGAAGTGAAGGAAGGAAGGAAGGAAGGGAGGGAGGGAGGGAGGAAGGGAAGGAGGATACACAAAATTAATGTAAAAACATGTACAGGTATTCACAACAGTAAAAAGCTAGAAATAATTTATTCAACTAGCGAATGGGTAAAAAACCTATGGCACATGAATGCTTACTTCCAGACCCCTTCCATCCCTACTGCTTAGCAGTAAAGAGGAACAAAATATGGATGCATGCAGCAAAATGATGAGTCTCAGATGCATTATGCTAAGTGAAAGAAATTGGACTCAGAAGACCACACACCACAAGATTCCATCTATGAAACATCTGGAAAAGACAAAACTACAGGACAGAACACAGATCAATAGTTGACCGGGGCTGGGGGTGGGGGTTTGATGACAAAAAGGCACAAAGGAACATTTAAGACTGATAGCGATGTCCTATATCTTTGGCTGTGGCGGTGGTTACACAGCTGTGTGTATGTATCAGACTTCATGGAACCACCTCTAAAATGGATGGATTTTATTGTAATGTAAAATAGATCTCAATAAACCTGACTTAAAGGGGTTGGATATGACAAAAAGTACATTTCTGGGATTTCCTCTTTCACGTCCAAGATAATGTGTTTATGTACATTCCTCACCAAACTCCCCAACATGATGTGGAACAGAGTTTGTTGTTGTTGTTGTTGTTATTATTTTTAAGTTTATTTATTTTGAGAGAGCATGAGAGCATGAGTGGGGGAGGGGTAGAGAGAGGGAGAGAGAATTCCAAGCAGGCTCCGTGCTGACACAGCACAGATCCTGACATGGGGCTGGAACCCACAAACTTTGAGATCATGACCTAAGCTGAAATCAAGAGTCAGACACTCAATCGACTAAGCCACGCAGGCGCCCCGATTTGGAACAGAGTTTTATGCTTCTCTTTCCACAACAGGATGGACAAACTGAGAATGGAAGTGTAATAGCTGAACTCCAGTAGCTTGTTTCTCCTCGGTTTGTGCTGCACTTCAGCCAAACATTTTATGAAACTTCACATTTGTGTGTGTACGTACACACTTCCAACCACAAGGATTTGGACCCAACATCCTAGAGGGGGTCTTCCTAGCTCCACTTGTGCAGTGTTGTTGGAAATGTAAACAGATACAGGCTTTGTGGATGGCAATCTGTATTAAAAGTGCTAAAAATGCTCACTTTTTTTTCACCCTGAAGTTCCACTTTATCCTAGGGAATTAATCAGACAAGTAAGTATATAGGAAATAATAGTAATAGCTGTAAACAGTGGCAACTTACAAGGGTGATAGTTCATAATTGTTCATAGTTCATATCAAAATGCCTAGAAACACAGACTCAAGCTAAACTGGCTGGTTTGAATGCAACTTTGCCACTGTGTGACTTTGAGATAAGTTACTAAACTTCTCTGTGCCACAGTTTCATCATCTGTGAAATGAGGTTAATAATATTAGGGTTGTTAAATGAGATAACATATGTTAAGGCCCATAATAAGCTTTCTAAAATATTAGCTGCTATTATGAGCTGAATTGTGTTCCTCAAAATTCATATATTGAAATCCTAACTCCGAGAACCTCAGAATGTGAGTATATTTGTGGATAGGGTCTTTAAAGAAGTAGTTAAGTGAGGGGCACCTAGGTGGCTCAGTCAGTTAAGTGTCCGACTTTGGTTCAGGTCATGATCTCACGGTTTTTGAGTTCAAGCCCCACATCGGGCTCTGTGCTAACAGCTTAGAGCCTGGAACCTGCTTTGGATTCTGTGTCTCCCTCTTTCTGCCTCTCCCCTGCTCACTCTCTGTCTTGCTCCAAAATAAATAAATATTTAAAAAATTTAAAAAAAAAAGAAGTAGTTAAGTGAAAATGAGGATATTAGGGTGGACCCTAATCCCATATGACTGGTGTCCTTACAAGAAGAGGAAATGTGAACACACACAGGAACAGAAGGAAGGCCACATGAAGACAGAGGAGAAGGCAGCCACTTATAAGCCAAAAAGAGAGGCCTCTGGAGAAATCAGCCTGCAGACACCTTCATCTCAGATATCCAGCCTCCAGAACTTTCCAGAAGAAAGAAATCCCTGCTGTTTACACCACCCAGTCTGTGGCACTTTGCTACAGCAACCCTAGCAAGCAAATGCAGCTTTTAAATCACCAAATAGGGGAACTGGTTAAGTACATTTACAACATCATATGATGATCTGCTATGCAGCCACTACCCACAATGCTCTTGGTTTATATTTACTGATCTATAAAATATTATTCGTGTGAGGGAAAACTGGCTATACAATAGTATGTATAGAACAACACTTTTTTTTGTTTATATATGTATGTGAATGTATAAATAAATATGGAAAGCCTCATTATCTTTGAGAGGGAAAATCTCATGGGATTTCTTTTCTTTTTGCTTATTTGCAGTTGCTAATTTTCTATCATGAGCAAAGATTGTTTATACATTACAAGGAAAAATATAGGTACTTTTGGAGCCAATCATCCTGGAGCTGGCCCCAGCTGACATCATTCAACAGGGACCCCAGACAGGATGGAGGAATGTAGGAGTCAATGGGTCCATGTCCAACTTCAGGTTGGAAGGGTGTGGGCAGGTCACCCCCACTGGAAAAACCCAAATCAATTCTGGAGAATTTGAGGTGCCTGGGTGGCTCAGTTGATTGAGCATCCGACTTCGGCTCAGGTCATGATCTCCTGGTTTGCCAGTTCTAGCCCCATGTTGGGCTCTGTGCTGACAGCTCAGAGCCTGGAGCCTGCTTCGGATTCTGTGTCTTTCTCTCTCTCCACCCCTCCCCTGCTCATTCTCTCTCTCTCTCTCTCTCTCTCTCTCTCTCTCTCTCTCAAAAATAAGCATTAACATTTTTTTTTAATTCTGGAGAATTCATTTCTGACCAAAGATTCCAGCACAGATTCAAAATAGAGCTCCCCACCATTCGTTCACTGCCCAGCTCCTCCCTCCCCCATTCCTGTCTTTCTGGAAAGCCCATGAGTTATAAACACAGTGTGCCAGGCTCCAGGGGCCAGGATCAGCCTGTAAGACATTTAGATTTGCCCCTGGGATTAATGACTTCAAGAAGCGTTTGCCAGGAACTCTTCAAAGCTGAAAACAGAAGCCCTGGAGCATTAAATATAAATAAATACTTAGTCGATTGGTTTCTTCCTTGCTTTTCAAAGGGCAATTTACTTCCTGGATTATCATTACAGTAGTCTGCTCTCTCCGGAAACCAAGATTATTCAAGGGCCACAGCTCAGGGTTGGGGCAAAAGAAAAAAAAAAAATCTAAAGATCACCTTGTTATATAGTTCTGCTGTGTGCTGTATTTCCTTGTAGTTAGTTGGTCTGCATCTGGAAAGGCAGAAGAAAAAGCATTATTGTGGTGTGTGCCCCACCTCAGGCATATTGTTTCTGACTACAGACGTGTATTTGTCTCCCTTCGAGGTATGTTAACTCCATTTGAGGAAGGTTAAAAAAAACTGCCCAGTTTCTCTGTGTTAACAAGAAAGCAGGTGTCTGTCCCTGCAGCTCAGGTGGAGATTCAATTCAACAAACATTCAATGAGCTTCTAGAATGTGCCAGAAACTGTGTGGAGGCCACAGAGAGTGCTATGATTGAAGACCTGGTGCCCATTGTCAGAAAATCTGCCATCCATCATGAAAACTTGAATGACAGTACAAGGCCAAGGAGATAGTTATCACAACAGCATGGGTTTTTAGCTGAGGCCAACAGACGGCCCCCTGATCTGTGACCTGCAGACGCAGCTGGCAAAGCGTGCATGTGTGTGCCTAGAGACCTGCCCCCAGGAAGAGGGCCAGACAGTTCTTGCTTCTCACAGGGCTGTGGGACCCACAAGATAAGAGACTTCAGGAAAAAAGGGGAGATGTACTCTGACACCTCCCCTTGCACCCTGCATCATTTTGTAGTGAGGTGGTGACCCTGAGACAGGATCGACGGAGTGTGACCGTTCAATTCTGTTTCGGGAAGGGTTCTTCCATATTCTGAGAGACCCCCCTCACATTATCACCTCCCCACAGGCAATCTTGGAGCTGACAACATTAGGTCTTGTCCTCCTGGAAAAGCACCCATATTCATGTTGACAGACTTTGGGGTGTCTTCAAAAGACTTTGCATCACTGCTGCTGCTGTGAAAAGCCTCATTGCCTACCTAGCATCTGGTATTTCTCATGGAATTCTGACCCACGTGAAAAACCTGTTCCCAAAATCACAGAAGGATAATTCACATAATCACATAATTCTAAGGTGGTTTTTCTTACCCCAAAGAACGTTCCTGAAAACTCTAAGTAAACTTTGCAGAGTGATACCAGAATTACCCTAACCATCTCACAGCTGCACTTTCCCAGCCCTAAAGGGAGGTGCTGGTGACAGATTGGTTCTGTGATCTCATCGGCTAGAACGGGAGACAAACCACCCCAATGTTCATTTGGGGGCTTTGTACAAAGGAGAATTCTTGACCTTGAAAGTGTTGAAAAAAAATGGCCTTCCCATCTCGTCAATTCTGTTTTTCATTCTCCTTCCAGCAAACAAATACCTTTTATTTGGAGATTTCCCATATGCTATTTAATTTACTTAGAATGCCTTTTCTCTTTTTGATGACTATCAGCCACGTTTCCTTCAAAATCTGGTTCAGAATGTTCCCTCTTCACAAACACTCCAGTCAAACCCAGCCACCTCTGATCACTCCACTGCTTACATTCCTTGAAGGCTCGCTAGCACCAAATCCACTGTAGACAGCGATTCGGCAGGCCGTTCATGGGACACACACATTATGTGCCACACACTGAAATGAGGAATTCCATTTAAATTCTACATCGATCCTGCAAAGTACAGTTATTTTTTTTAAGCTTATTTATTTTGAGAGGCAGGGAGGGGCAGAGAGAGAGGGAGAGACAGAGAACCCCAAGCAGAGATCAAGCCTTCTCAGAGCTTGGGCTCACCTAGCCCACTCTCAACCCCACGAGTTAGGGGATCAGCTTTTGGTGAACCATCCAGATGGAACCCATAATTTTTTTCTTTCTAGTTCATGTTAGCATATAGTAGCATTCCCTTTTTTTTTTTTTTTGAGTATTGTTGACACACAGTGTTCTGTTAGTTTCAGGTGATATCCCTCTTCTGTGCATGTAACTTGCCTGCTTCCCTTGGTAAGTGATAACATCCGCTTCCAAATACCCAGGCTAGACCCATCTCTAGGGCCCAGGGGTCAGTCTCATGGGGATCTGGTCCAGACTCCTCACTGTCATCACACCCAACGTCAGGTTCAGCAAGCTTGTCCTAAAATGTGCTTCCCCACCCCCAGTAATCTTTATTTTGGTAAAAGGCTTCACCCAGTCACCCCCTAGTGTTGGGGGGAGCAGCCTCCACAGCTCTACACCCCCTCCCTTCTATTCCCCACATGCCCTCTGCCCACCCCTTCCCTGCACTGTCACCTCTGCCACCTTGGCTGAGGCTCTCAGCCCCTCTCCCCTCTCAACAGTGAGCCTGCCTTCCTCCCTGGTATTGGCTCTCAGAAGTAAGTCCAGACTCCTTAGTTTGGCAAAATTTTTTAAATAATATAAAATTAAAAAGTCTCCAGGGCACACCTGGATAGCTTAGTTGGCTAAGCAGCTGACTTCAGCTCAGATCGTGATCTCAGGATTTGTGAGTTCGAGCCCCACAGTGGGCTGTCTGCTGTCAGTGCAGAGCCCACTTTGGATCTTCTGTCTCCTTCTCTCTCTGCCCCTTCCCCACTCATGTGTATGCTCTCTCTTTCTCTCTCTCAAAAATAAACATTAAAAAAATTTTTTTAAGTCTCCATGACCCAACAACCCTGCTCAGACTTGAGATGCAGCATTTCAACAGAGTAGAAACAGGGAATTAAACTAAACTAGGAGGCTATCAGGGAAAAAGACTCACAAGTGTGCTGTGTTAAGGATGAAAAAATATAAGCTTATGCAGAACAAAATAAGAATAACTTGACTTAATGGCTATTCCCAAAAAACAACCACCCTAGGGTTTCTGACAACTGTAAATCCAATATGTGACAACAAGATGCTGTCACCATCCACCAAAATGCCGCTCCCTGGTCCTGCTCTCTGGGTGATACATTTTTAAGTGGAATGTTGGCATCCTGGAGTTTTCCCAGAGGAGGATGGCTAAAGGCAGTGAGATTTGCAGACCTAGCCAGGCACAGAAGTGTTCATTTGTTTGACTTTCATTCAATGAAATTGAGATGTGTCCTTGACCATCATAGGCCATGCTTTAAATCACAAAAGTAAGTTATGAAACCTAATAGAGCTTCAAGATCACTCTCTTCCCCCAAGACTCTAGATCCCCCTTACCCTGTTCCACATTTCCCCATTTTCAACAGCACTTATCTCTTTCTGACATACTATGTAATTTCCTTGTTTATTATGTTTTTTATTGTCTGTCTTCCCCTGCTAGTTCATCACCTCCAAAAAGGCAGAGATCTTGGTTGGCTTTATTCAGGGATGGCTCCCACATGCCTGCAATAGTACCTGGCACATAGCAGGCAGTCAATGTGTATATATATATACACATTGTATATATATATATACACATATATACATATATACATATGTATATATGTATATATAGTATAGTATATATAGTATATATATGTGTATATATACATATATATGTGTGTGTATATATATACACTACATAAATGATAGTTTAGTGGAGGCTTACATGGAATTCTGCCCATCAATTTTGTTTCTCTCCCTTTCAGCAAAATTGGAAAGTGTGCCTTCTATGTTTTCACCCAAGCTGCTAATTTAATGTGCCTTCTATATTTTCACCCAAGTTGTTGGAAAGTGTGGGACTATAGGTATGCTGATGCATATGCCCCAAGACTGTGTACAAGGATATTCATGGTCACAGGGTCAGACAGAACAAAAGATTACCTGCCCCTGTCAATCGATAGAGCTCTGATATGCTCATGTAATAGACTATCATGCAGGTTTGTTTTTTTTTCCCCAAGTGATATGAAGGTACTTATTTATCAGATCTATGGGTACTGGTTTAACCTGATCTCCAAGATATATTATTAGATAAACAAAATGGATTTCTTTTTTTTTTTTTATGGCTGATTAAATCCTGCCTTTTGCAACAATATGGATGGATCTTGAGGGCATTATGCTAAGTGAAAAAAGTCAGGTGGAGAAAGACAAATACCATATGATATCACTTATGTGTAGAATCTAAAAAAGTAGGGCTCCTAGAAACAGAGAATAAAATGATGGTACAAGGAGTTGGGGGATGAAGGAAACAAGAAGATGGTGGTCAAAAGTTACAAACCCAGTTACAAAGTGAATACATTCTGGAGGTCTAATGCACAGCATGCTGACTATAGTTAACAATACTTTAATACTTTAATGTTGTATTATATACTTTAAAGTTGCTAAGAGAGTAGATCTTTTTTTTTTATGCTAAGAAAGTAGATCTTAAATACTTTCACCACACACATGTGAGCTCACACACACACAAAAAGGTAATTACGTGAGGTGATAGAGAAGTTAATTACCCTCACTGAGATAATCATTTCACAATTTATATGTGTATCAAATCATCATGTTGTACCCCATAAACCTACATGACATTATATGTCAGTTATATCTCAAGAAAGCTGGGGGAGGGTGCAAAGTGCATAACAGCATTTATTATCCTTCTGTGCCTTTTGTAATCTGAAAAAATTATTATATCAGCCTTGCCCCTGCTTTTGCTTTTTGCTTTGGTTTCTTTGCTTGGATTTTGGTGGTTGCATTAGTATTTATTTTATGGGTTTGTTTAGGAATAATTGAAGAACCAAATATTAATCAAGCCCCACAGTATGTCAAGCAGATGCTAGAACATTTAAATATGCTATTTCCTTTAATCCTAGGACATAGTGATCACTATTTCTATTTCGCAGTTGAAGAAATTGAGACTCAGTGGCTTGCCCAGGATCACATAGCTCCTGGATTCTACTGGACCTCACCCCTCCATCCCCACATCTCTGTCAGGGCACAGTCTGCCCGTGCATTTCTCTGCATCTCATCCCAGTACACAGACTATGCCACGGGCCACTCCACTGGAGCATCATGGTCTTCAAGGCACTCTGTCTTCCTGGCTTGTAGGAGCCTGGTGCAGCCTGGCAGCCTCCTCCTCCCTACTCCTAACCCTACCCCCCTTACCCCCCCCCCCCCCCCCCGCAGAGATGTGGAATGAGGAGGCACTGCCACAGCCCAGTCCGACAGCAGGAGTCTGGCGGGTTTGTCTCTCACCTGCCCAGGAAACAGAACCTTGCAGACATGCAAGTCTGCCCAACTGGGAGAACGGCCACCAGCCCTGCTATGACATGCAGGAGACCTGGTGCCTGCTCGTCCCACCAGCCTCCCTACCAGCAGTTGGGTTGCCTCGCCTACTTCAGGGCTACAGGGAGGAGAGAAGCCTCATGCCATCAGGGCAGCCTCAATATCAAGACGAGCTCTGTTATGTCTAAGGCAGAAGGCTGGAATTTAGTTAATTTTATCATTTTTAGGTAATACAACTGTTTTAATGAAAAGAGGTGACCTTGGGGCTGGTGGCGTCACAGATAAGGAGTGTGGACAGCAGCAGATGGGTGACCTTGTTCTGCTTATTAACGGCTTTCCTTCCCCTTTGCTCTTCCTTACCCCCTCCCTTGATTTCATTTTCTCATCCAAGGTTTTAACACCAGGAGAGGAAGGAATAATTAGCACAGCCAAGCCTTGGGAAAATGCTGCTTCAGGGCAATCCACATGTGCTCCGCCAGATCCACGGCCTTCAAGCAGGGCCAGGCTCCCACAGGAGGAACGAGGCAGCCGGCCTGGCTCCCCCAGGGGCGGAGGATAAGGCCGTCTGCTGGGCCAGGCCGGCTGTCTGGGCTAAGGCACTCCGGGAAGTGTTAACCCAGGTGGCTCAGGAAGTGAGGGAGCACTGCTAATTCTCAGCTGTGTTAATTCAGTCTCATTCGACAAACATTTATTGAGCGCCTGTTAGGCTAGGATTCGTAGTTAGGAGCAGGGGATTCAGAGAGAAGCGGCATCTGTCCCACCAGCCACCAAAGAGCCAACCTGTGATTGTTTGGGTTGGTGGAGCCCAACGGGTGACCTGCCTAGGGATTGAAAGGAAATTACTGGAATAGACTAAAGCGAGAAATGAACCCAAGAACTGAAACCAGAGCTGTCACTTGGCCCCGGGAAGCCCGCTCAGAAAATGGGAAGGAGCCACACCCGGCGAGGACAAGGAGAGGCTTGGAGGGTCCAAGGAAGTTCTACGTTGTAAATATTCCATCCCATTACCCCCTTAAGGACGTCTGTACTTCTCATCTTGTAGGTGCTAATTTGTGGCTTGAAAATATGTTTTCCTGAGATAAATGTCATGTGATAGGGTGTGCGTGAGTGTGTATGTGTGTGTGCTGTTAATGTGCTTGAACAGCTACTGCCTCTAACCAGTTCTGTCTCTGACTTACACCCTGAGATGTTCATTCACCACACACTTCTATGAATTCTACACATCTAATTGGAAAACCACTGTGTAAAGTTTTGACATATTTAAAACATGAGACAACTTCACTGGCTTATGTATAAGGAGATGATATGATGTACTCTAAATATCGTTCTCCAAAAACAATCTATCCCATGTGTAAATAACTTTTCAAGTCAATGTTGGGGTAAATCCCTGGAAATTTTCAAATAGGGGAGTTTTATTTGTTTGGCATTATTAGTTTACATTCTGTTCCACATGTGCGCCTGCACAAAAACTGTTTTAGCTGAAATATGCCTTCTTGGAGCATGCTGTCTCTTCTCTGCCTTCTAAAATAGAGTGTGCTGAACATTTTCTCCATGACTCAGGGTATTATTAGTTATATAATGATAGCACTTGAACATTGTACAATACAATGCCTCCACGTGCTATTGAAGTGCATTGAGCGGTTTCCCTTTACACTGACACTGTTATTTATTATTTTTTAAATGTAAGCTTGTGTTCTTAATACTTTTTTTCCTCTTTCCCTCGATGTTAGGCTGTAACTGTTAAAAATTGCTTTTAGCATTCCAAATGTATATAGCACCCACTTTGTTGCCGATACTGATACCGATGACAGCAATGCTAACGTAAATAGCTATTTATTAGGCAGTTACCATGTACCTGGCACTGTGCTAAGCACTTCGGGAATATTTCTTCATTTAATCCTTGCAAGACTCGTATGAAGTATACTATTATTATCCACCATTTACAGATGAGGACACAGGCTTAGAGAGAGAAATTAACTTACCCTTCTTCACACAGCTAGAGGCAATAGGGGAAGTTACACTGTCCAAATTCAGAGCTCATGCTGTTTGCCACATTGCTATACTGACTCCTGCTGTGGCTTGGTCTACAAGCCAATTAAAATCAGTTACAAATATTTCTGGGGCGCCTGAGTGGCTCAGTCATTGGAGCATCTGACTTCAGCTTGGGTCATGATCTTGGGGTTCGTGGGTTTGAGCCCTGTCTCTGGCTCTGTGCTGACAGCTCAGAGCCTGGAGCCTGCTTTCAATTCTGTGTGTATCTCTCTCTCTGCCCCTTCCCTGCTCACACTGTCTCTGTCTCTGTCTCTGTCTCTCTCTTAAAAATAAATAGGGGCTCCTGGGTGGCTCAGTTGGTTAAGCGTCTGACTTCAGCTCAGGTCATGATCTCACAGTTCATAGGTTCAAGCCCCACATCGGGCTCTGTGCTGACAGCTCAGAGCCTGGAGCCTGCTTCAAATTCTGTGTCTTCCTCTCTGCTCCTCCTGTGCTCACACTCTGTCTCTCTCTCTCTCTTTCTCAAAAATAAACATTTTTTAAAAATTTTTTAATAAAAATAAAAACAAATAAACATTAAAACAATTTTTAATTAAAAAAATCATTTACAAATATTTCTAAACTAAGAGTTCCTAGGCTCTAAGTGAGAATCTATGATATTCTCCAATTTGTAAAATCCCTGAGACTTCGTAGATGTCCTTTCTTTTCTGATGTCTTTGTCCTTAAGCATAGTTCAAACAGCTAAAATTGCTGACAAATTGAAGCTGGCTAACTGAGGTGTTTTGTTTTGTTTTTCTGGAATAACACCTTGTTTCTCTATTGCACAAATCCTAGAATTTGTTCAGAAACAGACATATTGAACACCTTATTTATCTTTACAACCTCTCTGAGATATATTCTTGTTAGTTGGCATTGTTATGGCAGCTTTACAACTTTCAAAATGAAGTTAGGAACACCAAACACCAAAATGAGAATCCACAAGAATCGTGAATGTACACGCTCACCCCAACATTTCCTTGACCCACTGTCCCAAACTGTAGGACCACTTGGTCCCCAGAAGCCCCAGATCTGCTCAGATACCATTAGGCAAATATTTGCTCTCCTTTTCTGTTCTTTTCCACGTTTTTCCATTGCTTCCACGTTGCTTGCTGACGTGGGAGGCCCCACTCCAGGTGCCGAAGACAGCTTTCTTCCCTTCCGTTCCTTCATGCGTGTAGCTACTATAGAATCAGAGCGGGTGCAGACTTGGTGTCTGCGATGACTTTATCTCTTCACCTTCTCAGCAAATGGCTATTCATTCTATTCTTCCAGTTTCTCAGGCCACAAGCCCTTAAAGCATTCCTGACTCCTCTCTTCCTCATATGTCACATCCAGTCCATCAGAAAATCCTGTCAACCCTACCCCTCAAAATACATCCAGAATCTGATTCCTTCTCACCCACCCCTGCTCACCACCTGGTCCCAGGCCATCCTCACCCTTCTACATTGTGGCAGTGCCCTCCCAGGTAGCTCCCTGCTCCCAGCTGTGCCCCCTGGTAGCCAGTTACGTCAGACTGTGTCACTTTTGTGCTCAAAACCTGCCCATGGCCCCAGCTAACGCAGAACAACACCCAAAGGCCCTTTGAAGGCCTGCCCCTGCCTCACCCTCGTCTCCCCCACCCACTCTGTCACCCTCCCCTCTCCTGTCACAGTGGCCTCCTTTAGGTAACAGTTGTATATGTGTCCTTCCGGAGTTCAGGTTTTTGTTTTTGTTTTTTTAATCTCAAGCTTTCGACCTGAAAATGAACGCTGTAATACTGGAAAGAGGTGCCCACTGGTCCTCAGAAGCCTTGGCGCCTGCTTGACTTTCCTCACGTGCCCAGCAAGGGGGCCTGAGCAGCCCCACCCCGGGGAACTGGACGGTGCCCCCCCACACCCCAAGCAAGCAGGTGTGCTCCACCCGCCAGCGCCCGCCCCTCCCCTGCAGGCCACAGCAAACACTGGTGGCGACAGTCAGGGCACACTTTCTTTTTCTGTTTGCTGTAGGTGGCAGACTGCCCAGGGCCGGCCCAGCACTGGCATTTCAGGGAGAAGTTCCTGACTGAAGAGACACCTAGAGAACACGAGAGACGTGGAAATCCCTACAGGTTGCAACAGTTGTCCTTCAAAGCAGGCTGGAAACAGGGGAGGTTAACAGGAAGGCTTGAGGGCTAGTTCAGGCCCAAGCAAAGCCAAACCAGAGAGCTGGGCATCTGGAGGCAGGACTCCTTCATAGGCCAGCCCCTCCTAAGGGTCAACTTCTGGGTGCCCACGCAGCCAAGGCCAAGTTCTTTCTCCTGCTTCACCACTGCTCAGCGTCCAGGGTCAGGAAGGGGTCAGCCAGCCGGCAGACAGGTTCTCCTCCAGTTTTCTCTCAGCGGCATCACACGGCACCTGCACACAGTAGATGTCCCATGCGTGCCCGGCTGGGAAAGCAGTGAGTCAAAGCCACTTCCTGCCCCCCTGTTCTGACCCCCTTTTCTTTTGATTAGGAACCCAGAGGTCCCGCCCCTGTTGTTCTTAAGACCCATTCCTCAGGCTATACAAACGACTGTAATACTTCCCCTTCTGCCTTCCCGTCCTTTTGGAGGGACAAAGGGGCCCTGCTCCCAGAAACACTGTCTCCTGGAGTCGGGAGAATTCCTGGAATGGGCAGGGACCTCGCCTGAAAAAGAGAAAGGAGAACTGTAGGTAAAGGCAAAGGGGAACAAGGGGGCAGATCAAAGAGAGCCTGGCCAGGGTCAGGAGAAGGGAGTGCTGGCAGGGAGACAAATGGGGCTCCCCGAGGGGTCAGCGGAGGGACAGGCGTGCCTACACTCAAATGCACAGTGACAGCGTAAGAGCTCTTCAGGGAAAGACAGTCATTGCAGAGACAATAGATGGAAAAGATAAGAGAAGGTGTAAATTAATGGAGAAAAGGGCCGGCCAGAGATAAGGGGATCTCCCTCTAATTAAAAACGTACAGCCTCCCCATCTCCAGGGTTGGTGGTGTCCCAGACTGTCCTGTGTCTGAGCTGGGGTGGGAGCTGAGGTAAAGGAGGGCAGAAATCGGGCCAGTTAATGATTAGCTCCTCGCTGAGGGCTTAGAAGCTGACTCAGCCTCGTCCACAGACAGGAGGAGTGAACCATCCAAAATTACCAGAGATGAAGTGAGCGACTCACCCAACTCTGGAAGAGCCCAGGGGAACCTCAGACCCCGCACAGGATCTTCACTTCTGAGGCTGGCCAGGACAAGTCTTTCTCTGATACTTCAGGCTTTTGTCGTTGTTGGTTGGTTGGTTTCAATTCTGGTTCTAAGATTCTAAGCTCTGCCTCAAATACTGATTGAGTTTGAACTTGATCTTGCCGGTTCCACACCCAAAAGGGGGTGCTCAGTGGCAATTTCCGGCAAGGTTCATCTGCTTATGGTCAGAGCTAATTAACTAGCAGAATGGGAGAGACGGTAGATTCTAGAGCCAGGCTGCCTGAGGTCACGTCCTGCCTTGTCCACTCACTAGCTGGATGACTTAGTACAAGATCCCTGACCTCTCAGAGGGTCCAGTGTGTGCTGGGCACCGAGTAAGCACTCAACAAACGCTAGCTGCCATCATCAGCATCATTTTGATCAGTACCATCTTTCTCCCCCAACCTGGAAGCAACGCCCTGATATAACTGCAAACCCCGCTTCCCGTCTGAGCAGGCCACGGCCCTCCCGCTCCCTCAGCATGGGTGCCTGTGGACATATCCTAGCATGGACACTTCAGAGGATGAGACAAAGAAACCAGGAACTCAGATGTAAGTTGTGGGGGCAGGAGGAGGTGACTACGACACCCAGGAATACTGTCTGTAAATTCCTGCATCTTCCCTCTCTCCTCACATCCAGTCCTTCACCAATCCAGTCTAGTGTACCTGCACAATCAACCCTGACTCCATCCACTTCTCTCCACCTGCACGGCTCCCCGCTCCAGTCTAGGCCACCATCATCCTCCACCTAGACTGCTGCACTAGCCCTCTGACTGTCCCCCCGACTCTGACTCCTACCTGCACCCCTTAACCTGTTTTACACACAGCATGTACAGTGATGTTTTAAAAGCTATGACTACAGAAACCACATCGCTCTCCTGCGAGAGCCCCTAGCCCATCCCCGCCCACCCTCAATGGCTTCCCACTGCACTCCAGATAAAATCTCAAGTTCTTACTGGCCTAAAAGACCCTGTATGACTGGCCTCTGCCCACCTGTACAATCTCATTCAGCGCCACGCTCCTCCTTGTCTACCAGGCTCCAACTTCACTGGCTTCCTTTCAGCTCTTCAAACACCCTTTCCTCCTCTTCAAAGGCCCAACTCTTTTTCAAGTCTTAGGGTCAATGGCATTTCTTGAGAAAAGCCTTCCCTGGCTACCCTCTCTAAATACCTCCCCAACTCCTCCCTCTGACTCTCTTTCACAGCATCTTGCTCATTTTGTTCACTGTGTTTGATTCTGTAATTAGATATTTGGTTTTTCCTTTTTGTTTCGGTCATGGTGCTGTACCTATGTGAAAAAAGAGGCCTTGTGTGAACAGTGAAGAAAGGAGGAACGGGAATAATTACATCTCCGGTATTAGAGATCCTGGCAGGAAGAAAGAGAAAGGAAGGAGACAGGGAAATAAAGCCATCAGTTTTCAAAACTTTTATTCCAAGATGGCAGCGTAAAGACATTTCCATTTTCTTCTCTTTTCAAAATATATATATTTTTAATCCTAAAACATTGAAAACAAGAAACAAACACAAAATTAGAAATCCAATGCAAGTAAAAGATGTTTAACTTCAAACAAAAATATAAGAAGAACAAAACTGATGGACAAATGGTGAGTGACTCAGCACAAAGGAAGAAGGTCAAACACAAGTATTTTTTAGAGTGTGGTGTATGGGGTAGGCATCAGCAATCCCATTAATTTTGCAAAACCCCAGAAATGTTCAGATATTAGAGGCAGCAGTTGATATAGAGGATAAGGATAAGAGAGTATACTGAAAACAGAGGGATTGCTTGAAAGTCTGTGTCAGAAGCAGTCACTTCCTCACCTCTATACTGCGGTCAGGCAACTACTTCTGACCATCAGGATTCCTTGACCCTGCATGTCCCCATAGTGAAACTAGAGAGTCAATCTCTAGAGAAGTCAAACAGAGGAGCTTCTATCTAGAAAGTTCTACTTCCAAATACAAGAAATTCCAGAAATATATTAAAAAAGAAATCAGGTGTGTTATGGGCTGACTTGTGTCCCTTCGGAATCAATATGTTGAAATCTCAACTCCCCAGTATTTCAAAATGACACCATTAGGGTGGGGCTCTAATCCAATATGACTGGTGTTCTTATAAGAAAAAGAGGAGACAGCAAGGACATACATGCACAGAGGAAAGACCATGTGAGGACACTGGGAGAAGGTAGCCATCTGCAAGTCAAAGAGAGAGGTCTCAGAAGAAACCAAATCTACCAATGCCTTGATCTCGAACTTCTAGCCCCCAGAACTATGAGAAATACATTTTTATTGTTTAAGCCATCCAGCCTGTGGTATTTTCTTATGGCAGCCCTAACACACTAATACAGGGAGGGAGGTAATTATCCAAAAGAAAAGAACATAAGAAAACTTGAGGGCACCTAGCTGGCTCAGTTGGTAGAGCATACAAATCTTGATCTCGGGGTCATGAGTTCAAGCCCACATTGGGTGTAGAGGAAGGAAAGGGTGTATTAGGTGTATTAGAAGGAAATAAGAGGAGCGGAGGGAAGGGAAGGGGAGGGAAGGGGAGGGTAGAGGTAAGGGGGAGGGGAGGGGAGTGGAAAGGAGGGGAGGGGAAACTTGAAGGCCAAACTAAGTCTCTGGATCCAAGCACAAAGAATGAAGACAAAGACACAGAGTCACCAAATATCACAAATGAATAGAATATTCTAAAAGCTTCCAGAAAGGAACTATATGTCATATTTAAGGGGTCATATGTGAGAATGGAATCAATTTTTTCAACACCATCATTGGATGCTAGAAGATAATGAGATAATATCCTCAAAATTCTGAGTACAAATTATTTTCTACTTGGAATTTTATACCCAAACAGAAATCAAGTATGAAAGTAGAATAAAGACATATTTTTAGATGTTTAAAGAAATTGAAAAAAACTGTACTCCCTAAACACTTTTTCAGGGAGGTACTAGAGAATATGTTCCACAAAAATGAAGTAAGTCAAAAGAGAATAAAACCTGGATCCAGCAAGCAGGGAATCCAGCAGAAAAGAGAAGAAATGAAATTCCTAAGATGACAGCAAAGAGGAGTTACATGACATCAGCTGTATAACCACAGGCCAACCAAGCAACCATTTCAGAGAGGTTGCCCGGCGACCTGTCATTGGCACAAATGTAAGTGCCAATGAGAGGCACTTAAGTTTAAAAGTAAAGGAGCTACTGATGGGTGTAGGAAACTTCTCCATTAAAGAAAACTAAGTAGATAAAATAAATCGACCATTATTATCTCCAGGAAAAACAAAATTTAAACAGGAAAGGAAATGTGATCAGAGTACAGAATTTGGTTTGGCCATAAATAAGATTTATAAATCTGTAATAATTAAAATTTGATTATGAGTGTAATCAGTATTGGGATATAATTATATTCTCAGAATAATAGAGGGAGAGAGGAATTTAAATGAGCTATTATTCCATAAGAGAAAGCCAGTGGTTTATGTCTAGAATTGATTGATCAAATATACCCATATTATTTTGAAATATGAATATAGGAGGCATCCTTCCATTTGACCACAATTGAATAATAAGTTTTGGACTTACTGTATAAATTTAAGCAGCTATGAAACTAAACAAAATATGTGAAGCAACTCTTTTTAAGCATCATACAAGAGCACAAGGTTGTGGTCATTGAGAGACGGGAAACACACAAAGAGAGCTCCACATCCATCCCAGTTTTCTGCTGGGAGTACCTCCCAAACCAAGGCAAAGGGAGGTAGAGCCAAATAGAAAGGAACAGTGTTCCTGAGTGAAAGAAAAAAAGTTGATTTCAGGGCTACAAAGCCAACTCAAATTTGCATGGAAGGGTAATAGAGAGGAGGCAACTATGAAAAGAAGTTTCATACATCTGCATGGGGGTCTCCCTGAGTCTTCAGCTAAATATTGTCATACATGCAGAGGAGATTCTGTGAAGTATAGCAGACAACATTTCTGGGAATATGTGAGGTGAACAGAGAGATTCTGGAGATTGGACAATGTTGGGAGAATTGGAGTTCTAACAAGCTGGACTGGAGCGGTCTTACTGAATATCCCAAGCATTCAAGCTGAGACTCCAGAAAGACCACTCTTGGAAAAAATGCGTGCTCTAGCTTAAGGCTTGGTTAGACCTACCCTAACAGAAACTTAAAATAAGCTTTCATATAATCCAACTGATTCCCCAGGAAAGTAACTACATTCTAGAACAAAATTCAATGCATTTAAAAAGAAAACAACAAATCTAGACTATCATAGAGTTCACCATGTCCAGTAAACCATCATGAAACATTAGACATGTGAAGAAGCAGAAGCAGGAAAGCATGACACCTAATCTGGGAGAGTCTATAGAAACAAACTCAGAAGTGACACAGATGTTGTAATTGGCAGGCAAATGCCTTAAAACAGTTATTATAAGTATGTTTAAACATTATAAACACAAAGATGGACACAATGAGTGAACAGATAAGGGAAATCACTGCAGAAAAATTAAAGTATGAAAAATAACCAATCAAAAATTCTAGAACTGAAATTAGTATCAATTTCAAAATGGAAACTTCACTGGAATACAGTGACAGAACAAATACAGAACAGAGAGGAGAAAAAAAGACTAAAAAAACTGAACAAATCCTCAGTGACCTGTAGGACAATATCAAGTGATCTTACGTATAGGTAATTGGAGTCTCAGCTGTAGAAGAGAGATCAAGACAGAAAAAATTTTAAATATGGAATGGCCAAAAACTTCCTAACTTTGATGAAAATATCAACCTACATATTCAAGAATCTTTACAAACCCCAACTGGGATAAAAAAAAGAAAATCACATGTAAGCACATCATGATCAACATGCTGTAAACTGAAGATAAAGAGAAAATCTTAAAGGCAGATGGGGGGTAGGATAGAATGATACATGATAAACAAGGGACCAACAATTTATCATAAGAAATAAGGTGGGGAAAAAAAGAAAAAGAAATAAGGTGAGCCAGGAGACAATGAAATGGCATAAACTGCTCTTTATGGCAAAACCTAACAACTCAGAATTTTATATCCAGTGAAAATATCCTTGGGGCACTTGGGTAGCTCAGTCAGTTAAGTATCTGACTCTTAATTTCAGCTCAAGTCATGAAATCACTATTTGTGAGTTCAAGCCCTGCATTGGGCTCTTCGCTGATGGTGCAGAGCCTGCTTTTTCAATTCTGTCTCTCTTTCTCTCTGCCCCTTGTGCTCTCTCTCTAAAAAAATAAATAAATAAACTTAAAAAAAAAAAGAAAATATCCTTTTAAAGGATTGGTAAAATGAAGATATTTTCAGACAAACAAAAGCTGAGAAAATTCATGACTAGCAGATTTATACTACAAGAAATATAAAAAGTTCTTCAGGTTGAAGGGAAATGATATCAGATGAAAACAATCTAGACTGAGAGATGAAGAGCTCTGAAAGTAGTAAATATAAAAGATTTTTATGTATATAAATATAAAATACTTTTTTATTCATTTTTAAATTTCTTTAAAAGATAATTGGCCATTTAGTGCAAAAATAATGACAATGTCATGTGAATTTACAGCATATATAGAAGTAAAATATATGCCATTATATGCAGCAAATGTATGGTAAATAACAACTGTATTATGTGGGTGTACCATGATCTATTTAACCAGATCCTTATCAATGGACATCCAGATTTTTTTGAAATTTTGCCATTTTAAATAATCCTACAAAGAATAGCCTCACACATGTGAATGTCCTTATAATTAATAGTCTACAATTCTTACATTATACATTAGGTGGTACAATATTAATTAAAGGTACACATAAGTTAATGTTGCATAACAACCCCACTTTAAAAAAATAAACAAAGATATAGCTAAAAAAATCCAATGGAGGAGACAAAATGGGATTTTAGAATATATTTTAGTATTCCAGAAGAAGTAAGGAAAGAAGGATAAGAATAACATGGGGCGCCTGGGTGGCGCAGTCGGTTAAGCGTCCGACTTCAGCCAGGTCACGATCTCGCGGTCTGTGAGTTCGAGCCCCGCGTCAGGCTCTGGGCTGATGGCTCGGAGCCTGGAGCCTGTTTCCGATTCTGTGTCTCCCTCTCTCTCTGCCCCTCCCCCGTTCATGCTCTGTCTCTCTCTGTCCCAAAAATAAATAAAAAGCGTTGAAAAAAAAAATTTTAAAAAAATAAAAAAATAAAATAAAAAAAGAATAACAAAGAGGGGTGCCTCAGTAGTTCAGTTGGTTAAGCATCTGACTCTTGGTTTCATCTCAAGTCATGATCCTGTAGTTTGTGGCATTGAGCCCCACATCAGGCTCTGCACTGACAGCACAGAGCCTGCTTAGGATTCTCTCCTTCCCTCTCTCTCCGTCCCTCTTCCGCCTCAAAATAAATAGATAAACTTCAAAAAAAGGAAAAGAAGAATAAAGAATAAATGGGACAATTGGAAACAATAGCAAAATGTTAGGCTTAAACCCAGCCAAATCAATAATTACATTAAATGTAAATAGGCTTAACACTCCAGTTAAAAGGCAGATATTAACAAACTGGATAGAAAAAGCAAGACTAACTGCATGCTGTTTACAAAATAGATGTAAAATATAGAAACACAATGCAATTACCAGAAGAAAGAGAATAAAAAGTATAAAGTAGTTGCCTCTGAGAAGGGAGCAAGGAAAAGAAAAACCTACTGGCTTTTAGCATAAACTCTTTTAACACTATTTGTGCACTTAAACGATTTGCTTGTAATGCCTTGAAAAATAGTTTTAGAAACTGAAGGAATTGTTCTGAAAGCACTTTACAAGTTGGATCTTATCCTTTATGATTTTGGAGTGCATTTTGAAATTGCAGTGATGTACAAAAACAGAGGAATAAAACCATTCTACCCAGAAAGGCAGATGAATCATGATTATGATGTTATTTGTTCATAATTTCTAGGCAGAGAGGTGGAAGTACACCTGAACATAATGAGTTCACCAGAAGCACATAACCCCCAAAACAGAAACAAGGAGTGTTCTTCTCCAGTTCCTCATGCCAGCTGGAATCCAATGGGGTCCAGACTGTAATCATAGGTGTTCATACTTAAGCTTAACTACTCTAGTGGTGGTCAAGTCTTACAGACATTAGAGTATAGTTTTTGAATATCCATTACATGCAAGATCCTGGTCTAGGCATTACATAAGGGACACAAAATATGAGACATAGTCCTACTCTTTTCTCTTAGTGATGGAGCACAAAAATTCCTTTGCCAGTCATTAGATGATGCAGTAGATTGTTATATTAATGTCCCCCAAAGAATCATGCATCCCTGTGTCTGTATCTTTGTATGAGCTCCTTCTACATTGACTCTATGCTTGGATATGTGGTTTGCTTTGGCCAGTGGGACATTGGCAAACACAATATAAACAGAGGACTGAAAGGTACTCGTGCATTGAGACTTACACTCTCTTTCTTGCTGTTTTTGGAACACAGTAACTTATGAAGAAGCTCAAGATAGCCTGCCGGGGATACACAATCCAATCATCAACGAGCACTAACCATCAGACATAAGACTGAGGTTATTTTAACAACCTAGCTCCAGCCAAGCTGGTGAGTCAGCCTACGTGAGACCAGCCACAGAACTGTCCCACTGGACCTAGCAAAACTTGCTGATGCACAGAATCATGAGTAAATAAAATGGTGCCTGTGTTATATGAATAAATTTGGCAGGTTGGTGATGCCACAACAGTTAACTGATACAAGTGTGATTGATGATCTTACTGTCACAGGAACATAACAGCAAGCCTTGAAGCCCCATCTTTTCTCTTAAAAGATTCTAATTTCATATAAACTGAGCCATATGTGATTTCCGAAGGAGTTTGAAATCCAGGCTATTTTCCTTCAACACCTAACATGACCTGAATAGTAGGATTCAGTCCCAGACTTTTAAATCTCTATTTTAAAATTTAATTTAATTTTTGAATGGTAATGCATGAACATGTTGATAAATCTAGCAATTCTACTTTGAAGTTCAATCAGAGAAACAGAATCATTAGGATACACACACACACACACACACACACACACACACACACAGATTTGTTACATCTAATTGCAGGAGCTAGTTAAGTAATCTCTGTAGGCTATTGTCTTCACATCAGTTGCTACAGTTTGAAGTCCACAGGAAGATGGAGGTAAAGTGGGGAGAGCAAGGACAAGCATGAACCCACAAGGCTGTGCCAATATCCATGAGGAGTAAGGGGTACCAGGGGTGGCTCAGGTGGTTAAGTGTCCAACTCTTGGTTTCAACTCAGGGCATGATCTCACTGTTTGTGGGTTTAAGCCCCACGTCAGGCTCTGTGCTGTCAGTGAAGAGCCTGCTTGGCATTCTCTCTCTCCCTCTCTCTCTGTCCCTTCCCTGCTCTGTGTCTCAAAATAAATAAAGATTTACAAAATAAAAAGTACTTTAAAAAATTAAAAAATAAATTAAGGAAAAAAAACAACCCATGAGGATGTACTGAAATATGTATCAATTCTCACTGCCTCTGATGTTGATGTCCTGCAGGAGAGGCCAGTGCCCTCATCATACAACTAAACACAGAATTCAGAATTGGCCCAGAAGTCAGAAATGCTGAAAAAGGATCCACAGGAAGGGGAGCCATTGTGGACCTCACTGCGGCTTCACTCTAACAAGGGCGGCCACAGAGAAGCAACAACATACTGAGATACAAAATAGCTTCTACTTCACTTCCACCCTCCAAAGTTCACACAGTAATCTCTTTCAGGGCCTCCTCATACTGGAACATACAAGAAAGAAAATTCTGGCAGATACAGTTCAGCCTAGCTGTGCTGACACATAACAAAGCCGCCACCCATACAAAAAATTCACACTGAAAAATGTCCCCCTACCCCCCTTCTCTCTCAGTTCCCCTCCCCACCAAACAACCAGTTATCAGTCTCAGTTTCTTGTGTTTCCTTCCTGAAATATTCTATGCACATGTAAATATACACATATATCTAGTACTTGGTGCATTTTACACAAAAGATCATATACTATACACATTGATCAACACCTTCCTTTTTTTTTTTTTTTTTAACTAAATGAGATACCTTGGAAATTTTTCCATAGCAACATAGGAATATTTGCCCTTTTTTCCTTTAGCAACTGCATACTGTACTGTGAGGGTATAGCATGATCTGTTTAACTAGACCCTTATCAATGAACATCCAGATTTTGTTGAAATTTGCTATTTTAAATAATCCTACAAAGAATAACCTCACAGATGTATAAGTGTCCTTATAATTAATGTTCCTTGTCAACCTGGTATGGTACCAACCCAAGCAGGCCAGAATGAGAGACTAATGGGGCCAAACAGCACATATGGGCTGCAGCTACAATGAAGTGCCTTTCCCATACTCAGCCCACTTTAAGGTCCATCATTTGTAAATTCACTTTACACCTTCTGTGCATTTCTGACTTTTTCTGTCTCTGTCCTTGCAAGATCCTCTGCACCTTGGGCTACTGCTGAGATCGTTGTGTGAAGATCCTATAATCTAACCAGCAACTTAATATTGATGGGGTCACCCTCTAAAATGCTCATCAGTGGGGCACCAGGGTATCTCAGTCACTTAAGTGTCTGACTCTTGATTTCTGCTTTGTCATGGTCTCGCAGTTCGCGTGTTTAAGCCCCAAGTCAGGCTTGCATAAGTCTGCTTAGGATTCTCTCTCCACCTCCTCCTCCCCTCCTCTGCTCACTCGCACTCTCTCGTGCGTGCACGCTCTCTCTGTCTCAAAAATTAAAAAATGAAGTAAAAACTTAAAAAATAAAATAAGATGCTCATCAGTGAAAATGCTCTTAATGATATAGATAAAATTATCAAAAACAAAGTAACATGGAAATCTACTGACAGATAAAACAAGTGGTTGACAAAGCTGAAAAATCATTTATTGTTCCACCATCTTAATGTTCCATTTTCCAATGGCAGAAATTGCAACCGTCAGGTGGAAGACAAGCTGTTTGAGCAAAGAAACGTGAGACCCACAAAGAAAGAAATTGCCCAGTTTCTTTTCCTAAGAACACTTTCATTGATTTTTTTCCATTATTGAGTGTTTGCTTAAAGGCCCTTTCACCCTTCATCCCCAAGGGTTTTATAAATATCACATTTGCTTCATTCATACTTTAAAGATCTGGCTTCTCTAGAGAGGAAATATTTTTCTTTTAGGAGTCATTGTTTTAAAACATAAGCATAGACTGTCTTGACTCATAGCATAATGGAGGGGAGGGGATAAGACATGTACACAAAAGAAGAAAACTGGGCCGCTTGTAATAGTACATCTCAAAGCAGTTTGTTATGTTGTCCTAACAAAATCCCTCAAAGAGGGCACCTGGTTGGCTCAGTCAGTTACACATCTAACTTCCGCTCAAGTCATGATCTCACGGTTGGTGAGTTTGTGTCCTACACTGGGTGAGCACGAGACCCACTTTGGGTGAACACAAGCCCCGCTTCAGGTGAGCCCTGCTTCTCTCTCTCTCTCTCTCTCTCTCTCTCTCTCTCTCTCTCTCCCTCTTCTCTCTCTGCCCCTCACTCACTTGCGTCCTCTCTCCCTCTCTCCTTCAAAAAAAAAAAAAAAAGAAAATCCCTCAAAGATCAGTGAGAAATTGATGAGGGCAACCTATCTGTCCTGGAGCTTCCACCTGACCTATTTCAGCCTTTTCTGATCCTCCAGATTCCTTCTATCCCCAACAGGCTCTGGCTTTAGGAGGCATTTACTGGACAGCATGGTAGAAGGTCCAGATTGTAGAGTCAAGATTTTTAGCCAGAAAGGAGAGCAGTCTCAAGAAATAGTGTGAAGTCCTTTCAGCCAGAACAAAATATAGTTGCATGAAAATAGGGAGAATTGGGTTGAAGTTGGATTGGAGAATCCCTGAAATGCCAGGTTTGCAAAAAGAGTGTAGTTATCTGTGCAAACATAGGCCCCAAAAGTGGCTCAATGGGAAAATGCCTGATTAGGAAATATTAAGAACCATTTTATAAATGGATACACTCAAATCTGGATGAGGAATATTAGAACTGGTTCTTGAGAGTGGCGGGTTTCCAGGTCTGTGCTGAAGTGATCTAGTGAGCAGAGCTACTTAACAGAGCTCAAAAGATTTACAAACACATTTGGGGCTCAGCAGAGCCAAAAACCAGCGGTGCTCCCCAGTCCCAGGCTTGGGCTCCTTCATGGAAAGACTGCAACAAAACTGAACCCTTGGCTCCTGGCCATGTAATGAATCAACTAGAGTGAGAAAGCCTCATGAGCTGATTCCAAACAAGCTCCCCCTGGGGCCTCTAGACTGGCTCCTAATTAATAGGCTCTTGGCCCACAAGCAAGAGTAAAAATGTTTGCAACAATAAAAGGAAGACAGCACTCACAATGGGGGAGGGGCTAACAAAGAAAGCAGAGGGGAAAATTACGATGGGAAGATGGATCCAGGTCTAAAGTTAGCTGGCTGAGCGATAACTCAAACCTTTATTTATTTGTTCAAGTCAGATGTGAATAACTACATAAATTTGATTCCTAGTTTGGAAATTCAGTCTACACAGCAGAATATGAGAAAACAACAATGTTGATAGGATTCAAAAATACAGACAAATCTCCATCAATTAATATTTTGGGAGTCTCATCTTAATGCATTCCTGGTGTAGGGACTGGGAGAGTCCACACAGAGGAAGGGGACACATGGTTGAGATTGAGAAGTGAGAAGTCCTGCCCTGGAAAGATGGCTTCTGAGCCCTAGAACTCTAAGATTCCAAAGTACAGAAGTCTTCTCTTTGCTTTTAGAGATGCAAGACAACAGACCAAAGAAGGCTTGGAGCTGTTGTCCAAAGTGCTGGCAGATTAGAAGTGAGGAAGCCAAGAGCAAGGAAGACAAGAGACTAATTTAGAATAATCAGGAATAAGACTTCAGAAAGTTTAGACTCTTCCATTTGTTTTTCCATTTGATGTGTTTTCCTGTTGCCCATCTTTTAGCATAAATTTTAGCTTCTCCAGCCTGATAATGCCCCTCATGTTCCAGAAAAAGTTGTAATAAGGAACGTTAGTCTTCAGAGACAGCAGTACAGTCAGTACAGACAGCAGCTCAGACTTCTGTCAACAATTGGCTGGTGTTCTTAAAATGTTTAAGTTGGGTTTTTGGAATCTATAACACTTCTTGTAATAGAAAAAGTGTTACAAATGGAAATTAGGTCCTTGTGCTAGATCATAAAGCTTATTTAATAAAGTTCCTAAATATCATGTGCTCATTTGCAGTGAAAAATATATAATATTGGAAATGACTTTTTGGCAAATGATGATGTTTTAACTATAGGTTACACTTGAAGTAAAATTACAAAGGCTACCCTGGGAAATTGTAAAAGTGTTTTTGAGGCAAAAGGTGTTCTGAATTCCATCTTACAACTTGGAACTTGGGAGAAAGTTACACACACACACACACACACACACACACACATACACACACCATGTATGGCAGCAGAACATACCCACTCAGAGAATACTTCCTGTTCTGGGTGATTCCAGTAAGAAAAAAAAGCTGGTGGTTCTCATTTGTAGGATATTTCCATGTCAGGATTTTTAAATTTAAAAAAAAGCCTACTTAATTTTTTAATTGGTAACATTCATATCTTTTTTACATTTCCTCCTAAATTCTATACCATTGGCATGTCAGCTAGGCTGACCCTTCTATCAGGAAGGATGCTGGGAACCGTGCCTCTCAAGAGCTAGGTCCTGTTCCCCATTGAGTTCCTTACCAGCTGTGTGACTTTGAACGGGCACCCTCACTTCCCTGGGCCTTAATTCACTTAAATTAAAAATGAAGAGAGCAACATCTGGTATCTTGTGCCTGTAGAGCTGCAGCGAGCACCAAATGAAATAACAATACTACCTTCTTTCTGTGTAATACTTTGACTTTTTTAACATGTTCACATGTTTTATTCTCGGGCTAACTCTGGAGAAAAAATAACTCTTTAGATTTTAACATCCTCCATGAGGCCAAAATAGGAAAAAAATATGGAATAGTGCCAGGGCACTTGGTAACTCACACAGCCAACCACCACACCTCTGCCTTTTCCCACCGTTTATGCCCTAATATAAGCTGGTATCAAGAAAAACACTATTTTTTGTTTCTTCTTCACTCTTAGTGAACATTATAAAGGTTCTCCGATTTTTTATTGTGGAGAGCATTACGTAGCATATTATTCTCATTCAAGCACCTTTACAAATAAGTTTCCCTACATCTCCAGCAACACTCACAGGTTCTAACCCAGTTATACCCATCCAGGTATTATATGTGTTTAATGCATTCCTGTCGAAGAGCCCCTCTCCCTTTTGCCTGGTGACAACATACAGGGCTGCCCTAATATCCATGACGCATTAATTTCTTGCCTGAGTTTCTCTGTGGCCACTCTCAACTCACACTTCGATGGAGACGCACCAACTGCACAAAGAAGCCATGACTCAAACAGCGGTCAGTGAGACTAAACTCAACAGTGTAGCCACTTAGTTAATCATAAATCATCTTTATTTTCTCCTACTTCTTAGAACCAGAGTTCACCCTTCCAAAGAAAGTCCACGTCCTTCCTTTGAGTAATGGGTTTGACAACCTCAACTCAAACACAAGCCTGCCCGGTGCACAGACTTATCAGAGCTGCTTGGAATGGACAAGGGAAGGTGCAGAGGGAGAGAACAATGGTGCCCTGACTGGAGAGGCAGGCGTTATCAGCCTGCCATCGGAACAGAGCCCGCACTTGTTTTTCTTTCTGTTGAGTGTGCGAGCTGGTTCCAGTGTACAGTACCAGGCAGTGTAAAAGGCTGCTGCTGGGCCTCTCTGTTTGTGAGAGCTGTTGACATAAGGTGGGGTCCAAGTGATATAGGTTAATTCCTGCCCTATTTTTCTGATAGCCATAAATGAAAGAAACCCTCTTGGGCAGGCCCCTGTGCCCAGAGCTCGGGAGTTCCGTCTCTTTGGAGATGTTGTACATCCTAAGAAGAACGGTGGAATAATGTGCAAGGCCACCGGAGAGAGCACATTACAAAGAAAAGTTGCTTTAGTGAAGCATCACATACAACTGGTATCAAGGAGAAAAGGAAATAAGAACTTAAGAATGACTACAGAACTTGAACCTATGGCTCTCTAGCCAAACCATCTTCCAGTCATGAGCCCTACCAGACAGACTAAGGAAGGGCCTGACACCCACTCTTGACCTTAGCTTTAAGGCCAGAATATGGCTTAAAATAGTCCCCATTCCCCATAGTAATTCACATGACTGGTGGATTTGTGATGGATCCTCCTAGAAGTTATTTGGATTTTTCTGCGTTTAGCCTCTCTGGGAGTAATAAATAATCCAGCTCAATTAAAGATGCTTTACAGCCCACTTCACCCAATTCAGGGCCCTTTGGCATATATCTTAGTAACTAACCTTATTCCTAGCCTAAACTTCTTTTTCCTACCTCAACAATCTATTCTCTTACAGTTCAGTTGTGTATTTGTCAGCTACCTGAAATTCTGATTGGAAAGTGGTGAACCATAAGTCAAAAATATAATACTTCTAGAAAGGAGCTCTAGTGCCCTTCCAGGATGGGATTTCAGACCTTTTTTTTTTTTTTTTTTTTTTTTTTTTTACCAAGTTCTTTTTTTAATGTTTACTTATTTTTGAGAGAGACAGAGCACGCGTGGGGGAGGGGCAGGGAGGGAGGGAGACACAGAATCCAAAGTAGGCTCCAGGCTCTGAGCTGTCAGCACAGAGCCCTATGTGGAGCTTGAACCCATGAACCTCCAGATCATGAACTGAGCCGAAGTAGGACTTAACCAACTGAGCCACCCAGGTGCCCCCCGGATTTCAGGCAACCTTAGGGAACTTTTTTTCCAAACTGAAGACATGATGGAGGGGCTTGGAAGTGGAACTAGGTTTTAGTGACTTTGGGAGCTTGGGAGGGGTCTAATTTCCTTGAGGTACAAATACACATCCTAATTCCAGCTCTTTTCTGAGCTAGCTTGGGCTTTGGTCTCAGGCTGAAATCCCAGCTCCTTCACTTACAAACTTGTTGGACAAGGACTGAAGCTCTCTGAACCTTAGTTGTGCCCTTGTGCACAGGTAGTTCACATACACAAAGATCCATGCACATTAATGAGTTCATGCATGTGACTGCCCTGGCCCAGCACACAGTGCATCAGTGGGTGTTCCTCTCCTGCTTCCTTTCTTCTGTCTTCAAACTACTCTCTTCCTCATCCCACAGCAATGCTTTCTTTAGATGCTTTCTTTAAAATTTGGGTATCCCCTGCTTTTGGAAAGTTCATGTTATGTCACTTTGCTTTTATGAAAGACCTACATTAGTATTGCTTCTGCTAACCAAAAGAAATGCAGAGGATTTTCACTTTTACAAAAAAAGGCAAAAGCAAAAATAGCGTTCAGAGTTTATTTTGCAGGAAGCCGTTATAAGGCAGCGTGCACCCCAAACCTTGAGCGGCAGCGAGAGCAGCCCCGCCAGGCTCCTCCCAAACCACACTCAGCATCTCAGCATCAGGCTGCCGTGGCTTTGAACTGTCTGTGACCACCCGTGTTTCATCTTTTATTTACTGCCTCCATTAGCAAGATGTGTCGTAAGGTATCAGGAAAGCCTAAGAGAGGTTATTTTTTGGTTATGGGAACACCCTCAGTTTTTCCCATGTAAATTAATGGCAATTGCTCCTTCACTTTATGCCATTTCAGCTGACAAAAGCTTTCATAGGAACATTCTACCTTTGGGGATCGGGGGAAACCAGTATATCAGAGAATCAGGCCAGAAAACAAACCTCACATATGTTGCCACCAAATGGAAAGAATAGTTCGTGCTTTGGTTTTTCAGCATGGTGGCTAATGCAGTGGTTAAGGGAACAATTTGTGAAGCCAGTAGTTTTGTGTTCAGATTTCAGCTCCATTTATAAGCTCTGGGCCTTGTGCCAATTCCTAATCTCCCTAGGCCTCAGTTTCTTTTTTTTTTTTTTTTTAATTTTTGTTATACATTTGTTTACTTTTGATAGACAGAGAGAGACAGAGCACAAGTGGGGGAAGGGTCAGAGAGAGAAGGAGACACAGAATCCAAAACAGGCTCCAGGCTCCGAGCTGGCAGCACAGAGCCCGACGCAGAGCTCGAACCCACAAACCGCGAGATCATGACCTGAGCCGAAGTCAGACGCTTAACCGACTGAGCCACCCAGGCGCCCCAGGCCTCAGTTTCTTCATCTACAAACTGGGGGTAGTGTTGTGCTCATCATATGTGTTTTAAAAAATCAATGAGATAATCCAAATGAAATAATGATTTAACATGCTTGATACATAACAAGCACCCAGTTAATGGTAGCTATGGCCGGTATCTATTACATCATCATTATTGTGGTGATGATTATTGTTGATTTTATTGTCGTTATTGTTACCATTATCCAGATTGGTATCAACAAGACATTAATCCAACTTCTTGAATCTCAAACTTACAGTTTTAATATTTATTGATAGCAGCAGTATTAATAATGACCTCCCCCTCTCTACCTCCTGTGGGTCATCAGCTGTGATGAAAGTATGGATTATTATTGAATTAGGATGAGGCCTGCGCTAGGCACTTTCCATGCATGAACTCATTGAATCCTCATAACAGCCTATGAACTCAAGTACTTTTATTTTCCCATTTCACAGCCAAGAAGAAAAGGTGTACTGAGATGACTTCACCTAGATCACCCTGAAGTGGCACACGTGAGAAGTCCTGAAACTAGCTGGGCTTCAGGAACAAAAAAGGTCAGAACAACGATGGCCCCTAAAATGATCCCTGCCAGCTCCAGCATCTATTTTCTAAACTGATCATAATTTTGCTTTATTACCATCTGCTGTATATGTGAATATATCCTACTGGACCAAGTCTAACTCATAAAGTTGTTGTGACTTTTATAAAAGTTTTTGCTCTAGCAAATTCTATGTACGTGGATTCATTGTCGCTTGTGTCTCTCCTCCCTTTGCTCCCAAAGCCTGCAGGAAACTGCTCCTCCACCTCAAGATCCTCACCTCTTTTCCAACAGTCCAGGACCGGCCACCCCCCACCCCCTCCCCACTCCCAGAACTGCCGCATTCCACCTGCCACCAAATCCTAAAGGCTATTTCTCTGAATGTTATCAGGACCCAATTCCAACCAGCAATACCGCTCTGAGACAAAGTCACTTCAAAAAGGCTGCAAAGAACACTACAAATCAAGAACTCATGCAAATGCGGCTTTTATCCTCTCCAAATAGATCCATACACTGATTCTTCCTTGAGAACACAGACTCCTGAAAGTTAACATGCCTGTGAATTATCAGGAAATCTTGTCAAATGCAGATCTGATTCGTGGCTCTGGGTTGGGGCCTGAGATTCTGCATTTCTACAAGCTCCGGGGGATGCTGCAGGTCCAAGCTGGTCCCTGACCACACACCTTATCTTGACTATGCCTCTCAACATCCCTTCAAGGAAGTCATGTGACTCACATCTTACAGATGAGAAATGGGCTGAGAGGTTAAAAGACAGACCCAAGGTCCCAGAGCAAGTGAGTAGTGAGGGAGGGATCTGAAACTAGCCAGATCTCTCTGACTCCATACAACAAAAAAGAAAAAGGAAAAATCACACACACGCACATACACACACACACACAGAACTGTGTATATATATGTGTGTGTGTGTGTGTGTGTATAATGATATTGAAGATATTTAATTGTCCATCTCATTTCAATAACATGAACACTCATAAATGACAGAAGAAAACTTTCAGTCAGGCACATTGTCAGAGCTTAGTAAAAATTAAATCTGTAGGTGTGAGTAGGAATATATGGAGACCTGTTATATGGGAAGCCTATTCCTTTCATTATGAGCAGGTCTCATGGAGGCCTTTCCAGAAGTTTTTCCTTGAGAATCCATACTTTGCTTATGTTACTGATTAAACTTATTGGCTCTAACACCTTCTTTTCCTCTAGCAATGCAATCCCATAGAGAACCTCGCAAATTAATTAATTAAGGCATTTCCTAATTAATTTGAATTATGAGATTGAGTGTGAATAATAGCGATCATTCACAGTGAGTCATTGCCATCTCATAAAGTAGGAGGAGGATGTTGTTAAGTCAGCAAGAAAGGGGATGGAGCCTTTGCTTCCCCAAGGGGGAAAACCCTGTGCAACAGCCACAAACTGGTCCAAAATGGATGCCTTCAGGGGCCCTGTAATTTAGTTGGAATATGTATATAGGGTGGGAGGGAAGAATAGAGAGCTACAAATTAAACGGAAAACGCAGAGAACAAAGCAGCAAATACACAAAAGGTTAGCAGAGACCAGATGCCACAGGAGCCCAGAGGGTCAGCCCCTAGGAAGCGGACAGCAAGGCACGGTGGACAGGCCACACGTTGCCAGCTATGAAGGAAGGATGGGATTTGGGGGGGATGGCATTTCAGACAGAGGCCCAGGGAACAGGGGAGGGGATCCAGGGTATTCTCAGGAAGGAGAGGAGTTGGGGGGTGGGACCCCTGCCCAGGAGACAGAGTGGAGAAATCTGAGTGGGCTCCCTACCAAGGGATGCGCTGATTACCTTGGGGTTTTTGCAAGCCAGGCCAGAGTGTGGTTGCCACAGAGGAGGGACATGACTTCGGAGAGGCAGCAGGCAGGGAAATAAGTAGTAAACAAGGCTTCTGCAGTCAGGAAAAGTGGCTATGGACCCCAGGCTGCACCATTTAACAGGTAAAAAAAAAAAAAAAATGGGAAGAATCACACCTATTTGAGCTTTAAGTACTTTCATCTGTAACTTGGGCATAATACTTGTTTTTCATAGTATTCTTTCTGCAAGCTCTGGTTTAAAATAATAATAATAATAAATAAATAAAAGAACTAGGTGAAGGGGATGCTAATGGCACAAAGCAGTGGGTGATGGGCAGCTGGGCACCTGCCAGGCTCTGAAACACTGGTCATTTTCAACTTGGTGATTCACATCCTGGTCCCAAGGTTAGTCAAGGGCACACTAGGTCAATGGCCCCATTTCCAGGATATCCCCAAGGGGTAGAGTGGGAAGAGGAGATAGAATAGTCTAGGACTTTTGTAGGGGGTCACAAGCTCTCCAGTGACAAGTTTGTCCCAGGGTGTTCCTTGGACCCTGCCCGGAATAGGAGGGGAAGGAACCAAGTGCAAACGGGCCTGAAGAGGCAGAGATGCCAGCACCTCTCCCCAGGCACCCAGCCATTGTTCTCTGTCCAGGGCCTTCCAGAAGGGGCCCGGAGAAAAACGACAGGCAGAGGAACCAGCTCCTATTGGCTGAACATTTCTTTGTGAAACATGAGTCAGGGGTCCAAGTGAAGGAAATTCAGTGTGTCTTTTTTGCTAACAGATTAGATGAACAAATAGCACAAGGTCTCCCAGAACAATGAGCCTAAAACATGGCCAGGCTAAAAAGGACGTGAGTGAGCCTGGGGCTCCTGCTCCTTTAGTACAAGGACCAAAGGCCACTTGGGTGGAAGTTCTGTGGTCTAGCTGGGAGTGACCTGAAGGGGCTCAGTCCTACTCCTTCTGGGTGGATTTCAAAAGCTGCTCCAGGTTTCCAGGCTCAGAGGACTGTGAGCCTTCAATGAGTCATTATTCAGTAAGTCAGATGCTGTTTAGAAAACAAACATTTCCTGCATATCTGTCCAAGTGGAACACGTTTGCATAATTACCCTACTTATCATCACAACAGCCCTGTCATGTAGGTATTTTTAATCCCCATTTTACAAATGAAGATATTAAGGCTCTCCATTCCAGGGTTCCATCCCCACTTTCCCTCATGCCCAGCCCACCATTTTTCCCAAGATGCTGCAATCAAAGCTTTCTTGCTTCCTTTTTTTTCATAGCCACAGGCAACATTTAGGAACTTGTACTGCCGTGTCCATTCCTACTGTGTTAGCCCATCAGGACACACCTACCATTACCTCTTTGAACTGTCGCCTGTGCTATTCCCAAGGAGAAATATTACTGCTAATAGAAATACTGGCACATGACCACTACGGTAATAAAAATGGCTTTCATTTATTGAGCATCTACGGTGCTCAGCACATGAGTTTAGATATATGATCTCACTGAATTCTATAATTCTGATTATAGATACTGAAACATAGAAAGATAAGCCCACTTGCCCAACGTCACGCAGGTAGTAGTAAGTGGTAAAAGTGGGAGTGCAACCCAGGAAACTTGAATCCAGAGCATGCACTTCTTTTTATGTTTGTTTATTTTTAAGAGAGAGAGAAAAAGCGCATTTGCGAGCGGGGGAGGGGCAGAAAGAGACAGAGAATCCTACGCCGGCTCTGCACCCAGAGCCGAGCCCAATGTCGGGCTCAAAGTCTTGAACCATGAGATCACGACCTGAGCAGAAGTCAGAAGCTTAACCGACTGAGCCCCCCAGGCGCCCCAGAGCATGCACTTTTAAGCACACCCCAACCTGTCCTCCCCATTTCCTGTCTTGATCATTTTGGAAATGCTCATAAATGACAGAATGACATTTTGGAAATGATCAAAACAGGGAATAAACATGTGACAGATTAACTTGTCCCAGGGCCTTTCCTGGGAACGGGTTTCATCATCTGCCCAGTTGCTCTGGACCAGGTATCCGAGTCATCTTGATTCAGTATGTTTTTACATATCAGCATTATTTTCTGATAACTATGAAACAGGCAGTGTCTCTCTTACAGTAACCAGTGATTATTCCATGCAACAGAATTTGAATCTATTAAAATGGTGATTATTCTTCCTGAGCTGTAGCCATTAGTCTCCATTCAGGCTTTAGCCTTGAAACACATCATGCTAAATCTAATTCTCTGCTGACAAGCACGGGTTCTGTGAACAAGTGAACTATCCAGCCTAAATAAATAGAAACTTTTATGACTAGCCACATTGTTTTCACTTCTAAACAAACCTACAGGAAAGAATGCCCATTACCAACATATTTGCCAATTGTAAATTGCCATCATTAAAACCAACAAAGTTGAAACCTTTCAAATGTTTGGAATTTAGAATTTGGGGAGTCAAGATGGGGGTTGCGAGAGGAGGTAGCAATTTTTAAGAGTACAGAAGGAACCTCCATCTAAACTAAGAAAAAAAATTCTAACCTTTAAGGATCCATGTATACTTTAGTGAGAACAGCAGGATGCAAAATAAAATTATTCTAGGGGTGTCTGGGCGGCTCAGTCGGTTAAGCGGCCGACTTCAGCTCAGGTCAGAATTTCACGGTTCGTGGGTTCCAGTCCCACATCAGGCTCTGTGCTGACAGCTCAGAGCCTGGACCCTGCTTCGGATTCTGTGTCTCCCTCTCTCTTTGCTCTTCTCCTTCTCTCTTTGCTCTGTCTCTATCTCTCAAAAATAAATAAACATTAAAATTTTTTTATTAAATAAATAAATAATAACATTATTATTCTAAAATTTATTGGCATGATATTTTTCACAGAAGGTGGGAGGAAAGAAATGGAAACTGACAGGCTTACTAATCACCAGCTCAGATCCCTATATGGACAGTGGGGAGCGCATTCCCACTGTCGGTGTGATTTCGGAGGCACATGGCTCAAAGCCAACAATGGTCCTCTACAGCAGCTCTCAGGGTCAGCCCCTCCTATGTCCCCAAGACTCACCCTCCACATCCTCTACAAAATGCACAGATTGATAAAAAGACACTGTCTGACCCTCCAGCACTCTCCTGCCAGCCTCACCATGTTTACTTTTATTCATATTGTAAATATTCCCTTTACTTAGCTGAGACCTTTCATTTTAAAGTGTTTGAAGCCAGGCAGCCTTCCGGTGTCAAAGACCCGAAGTGCCAGAAGAAGCTACCAGCTTCCCCTGAAACAAGCGTGGTCATGGTTTGACTTTGCAAAGTTCTTTGACTCATAGTTTAAGAAGCCCTCCAAGCCTAGGAGAATGGAGTTGCCAAATAGAATAAAAACAGTGACTGTTCTGTGCTGTGACACTGCTGTTTGCTCTGTGGTTCGTTGTGCCCATGAAATGGTTGATACCCTCCACCTACAGCAACAAAGTCGCCGACCTTAAAGTCTGCACAAAACCAAGCTGCTCAGGACATACATAGAGCTCTTTTCTCTGAAAGCAATGTTTTAACGTATTCATCAACACACTGTCATGAATTTTTTTTAGCTTTGCAAAGCTTTTTTGATTTTATAGAGATGTCACGTTAACAGTGAAAGGGCTTCGCACTCTGTAAGGTGTTGCTTCACTAAACATCTTACAAAATAATTATAACTCCATTTTAAGGAGGTATAAGGGGCAAGCTCAAAAACCAACAGCCATCTTTAAAAAAAAAAAAAGATGACGAGGCTTTGGTCCACAAACAATCAGAAGATCAGCACATTTTACAGATATTAACATTTCCATCCTTTCCTTAATGCTTGTTTATTTAGCTGAAGGCCTATACGTGTGATGTTCGTTAGCATATCAAATGAGGGTTGTTTGTTTTTTTTTTTTTTTTTTAATTTTTTTTTTTCAACGTTTTTTATTTATTTTTGGGACAGAGAGAGACAGAGCATGAACGGGGGAGGGGCAGAGAGAGAGGGAGACACAGAATCGGAAACAGGCTCCAGGCTCTGAGCCATCAGCCCAGAGCCTGACGCGGGGCTCGAACTCACAGACCGCGAGATCGTGACCTGGCTGAAGTCGGACGCTTAACCGACTGCGCCACCCAGGCGCCCCAGGGTTGTTTGTTTTTTAACTTGCATGGTGATGAATTCTATATTTTCATTCTTTGGGTGGAGGAATGGTGTTGTTTGAGGATGGTGTGGCGGAAAGAGGAAGGGTTTTGAAAACAGAAGGACTTGTCAACTTAATTCAAATTGTGGTTTGACCATTTCAGTCTTCATGGTCTGGGCAAGTTAATTTCACCCCTCTGAGCCACAGTCCATTTTTCTGCAAATTGATGCCACAGGGTTATAGTGGTGATGAAATAACATATGTTGGGGCCCACAATGCTTCTTGTGGTAAGCATCCCTAATAAGTGGTCACACCTGGTTTTGGAGTCTCCCCATCACCCGCAAGAATCTGGTTCACGTGAGAGGCCTGATCACTCAGGGCGGTGCGGCCAGGCCCAGCATTGCAGACATTCCTTCTATTATTCCCAAATTCTTCTCATTTTTTAACACTCTCTGTCCTTTTCCCCAGGTCAAAAGAAGGGGTATGATCTCTACAATAAAAAAAAGACTTATTTTTTTCCATCAGCCTGTTGAATACTCCCTACTTGCCCCTCTGTGTCCCCCAAAAATGATGCAATAAACACCCCCAAGGAACTCCTCACCAACATTCTTATCTTTCTTGGATGAAACCGGGTTGGTCATTAAAACAATTTTTGCAGGATTAAAAAAAATAGTAAGATCTGAAAACAAACAAATACCTATGTATTTGTGCTGTCCTTGGATTGTTATGGTTAAAAAGAGATTGGTAGTTTTAACTTACATATTCCTTGTATTCTATCCACCTATCAAGTGCTAGCTTTGATATTTTATAGACTATGTGGTCTGACCTATTGACCTGGGTCCTGATGTGCCCATGGTCAAGCCGGAAGGGCCACCCTTCCCACTGGCTTTGCAATCAGGAGGCTGACAACCACCCAGCCGGCCACCCGTCAAAGTCCCTGCTGGTGACTCTCTCCCCCAGCAAGCTGCCTCCCTTCCCCCACTTTCCCAAATATCTTGGGCATCTCAAACAAACCAATTACACTCAGGTTGTTTAAACAAACAGCAGCACAATTCCCTGGCCCAGAGCCCCAGCTGAGGGATTCTCTCAGGTCCACTCTCACCACCTCTACCCCCCCCCCCACCCCGCCCCAAACCTCTTTCAGGCAAGAGTAGCCCGAGCAGAGACAATGACTCTGCGTTAACAGTGGGCACTTTTGCGCGTCTAAATGTTTACAGACACTTGGTAAAGTGTCCCAGGCCAAGTTTCCAAAGGACAATACCTCCACACCGCGTTTGTTTAAGCAGGCAATCCCAGATAAGAGGGGGGTTGTCTCCCCTCTTCAAAAGCTAAGAATGCAAGACAGAGACTGGAGGCCATGCTGTGGGAGGTTGGGGCAAATTCCACTGGAACAGGGAATACCTGAGTCTCTCTCTCTATTTCTACTCTCCCTTCAAAAGATAGACTTACCCTACAGAGAATGGAAATCAGGGCATTGGGAGGATTTTTTAAAAGTTATTTCCTAAATAAGACAACTAGGACAGGAAAGGTACAGTTTTCAATTCTGCAGCTGGGCTGACCTACAAGGTACATGGGTCCCTGCAGGACTGACTAGACCTCCCCCACTGGGCAGCCCATAACATGTGAAATCCCAGTCAATGCCCCATACCGCACACTTCCTGTTGGCCTGTAGAATAGAAAAAGAACCCATCATTTCTATGTCCCAGGCTCTCCCGGCCATTTCTGCAAGGGCTGCCCCCAAACCTATAGGAACCAGCTTGCAGTTGGATGAGTACTGTCTACAATTCATTTCCTCACCCAACAAATATTTCTAGATTACCTACTGAGACCAAATGCATAACAGTACAGAGGTGGGGAACAAAGGTGAAGTCTAGACTCTCACGTATGATAGAAAGTGAAACCCACCTTCAGAGAGGAGCAAACAAAGCTGCTGGGAGTTCAGAGAAGAGACAACTTCTGGTTGAGAGTGGAGAAAGCTTCACAAGGGAGAGGCTGCAGGAGTCCATTAGGAGCAGCTGCTGTCAGTGCAGATGGGAGTCAGCTCAGCAGTCTGGCTGTGGACAGGCTCTTCCCCACACAGTTGTACTTCTTGCTCCTTCATCCATTAAAAGAGAAGTTCTTATATTTTCTGAGTCACAGAGAATCTCAACTCCCTCCAGAAAAATGAACATGTGCCAAAATACAGCACACAATCTCCAAGGATGCCCAGATTTCTCCAGGAACCTCAGATTAAGAACCCTTACAATCAAGGGGTGCCTGGGTGGCTCAGTCGGTTAGCGTCTGACTCTTGGTTTCAGCTCAGGTTCGTGATCTCACGGTTTGTGAATTCAAGCCCCGCTTCGGGCTCTGTGCTGACAGTGCAGAGCCTGCTTGGGATTCTCTCTGTCTCCCTCTCTCTCTCTCTACCTCCCCCATGCACGAGCACTCTCTCTCACTGAAAAAAAATAAATAAACTTTAAAAAAAAAAAAAGAACCCTTATAATTGAATGTTGGTATTGACAGATTCATTTTTGATAGGAGTATTGAAAGGAAAACAAAATCTCCATTTATCTATCCTTTACATTTTCGTTCTTTTTTTTTTTTTTTTTTTTTTTTTTTTTAGTTAAATAATAGATGTGGTCTATAAAACCCTAAACAAGAAAAGAAAGGGCCTCTTCCCTTCCATATCATTTGAAAAGCCCATTGATCTGAAGACGACACCTTGGGAGAAACCAGAGAGCCACCCCGACTTGAGGCTGTCATATTTCTCATACAAAAGCCTCTCTGACCTTTTGTACCTTCTTTAGGTTGCGAATCCTGAAGCAAGCTTTTCCAAAGCCCAAAAAACTGATGCTCTGAAAGTGAGTTTCACAAAGGAATCTAAATCAAACTTTAGCGTTTCTCTGCTGCAAAATCTGAGAGCCATGAATCCAGGTGAAGAGATGGTGGCTGACTTCCATTCCATCAAAATGGGGGAGCATGTGGCTCCTAGCCTTGCTCAGATCTGCACACCAAACATACTGTGTGCATGAAAAAAGTCAATAATTGGAGGAGTGAATGAGAGGTTTTATGACAGAACAAATGGGATACTTTATACTACATTTCCTTCCAGAACACACTGCATGTAACTAAAAGAGACGTTTTAAAGATTAATTTGATTTACTACTTAAAATATACATGAAAGGCAAGCCCATAATTTAAAGATATTAGATTCCAAATCCTGATAACACTGAAAAATACCTTTAACATTTTTTTATTTTTTTAAGTTTATTTATTTTGAGAGAGAGAGAGACAGTATGAGTGGGGGAGGGGAGAGAGACTCCCAAGCAGGCTCCACACCCTCAACACAGGTCCCAACGCGATACATGGCTAGAACTCACAAACCATGAGAACTATGAGATCATGACCTGAGCTGAAATCAAGAGTCAGATGCTTAACCAACTGAGCCACCCAAGCACCCTTAATTTAACTTTTAAGATAATTGTACATTCACATGCAGTTGTAAGAAATTGTAGAGAGATCTTGTGGACCCTCTACCCAATTTCCCTGACTGATAACATCTTACGAAACCATGGCGCAATCTCACAACCTGAATATTGACATTACTACAGTGAAGAAACTGAACAGATCTATCACCAGGATCACTCCTTTTGTTCGTTTAACCACATGTGCTTGTCTTCTATCCCACCACCTCCTAAATGCCTGGTAATTACTAACCTGTTCTCCATGTCTATAATTTTGTCATTTCAAGCATGTTATTTAAATGGAATCATACAGTATATAACCTTTTGACTTTTTGGCTCTTTTTCAGCATAATGTCCTCCAGACCAATCCAAGTTGTTAGGTGTATCAGTCATCTGTTTCTTTTTATTATATTCCATGGTATGGATGTACCACAGTTTGTTCAATCATTCACATGTTGAAGGACATCGGGGTTGTTTCCAGGTTTGTGCTATTAGGAGTAAAGCCACTATTAGGGCATCTGGTTGGCTCAGTTGGTTAAACAACTGACTCTTGATTTCAGCTGAGGCTCAGGTCATGATCTCATGGTGGTTGATGAGTTTGAGCCCCTGTCAGGCTCCATGCTGCTCGGAGCCTGCTTTGGATTCTCTCCTCTCTCTCTACCTCTCCCCTGCTTGTGCACCTGCTCTCTCTCCCAAAATAAATAAACATTTGTTTAAAAATAAACATTTTTGGGGGCGCCTGGGTGGCGCAGTCGGTTAAGCGTCCGACTTCAGCCAGGTCACGATCTCGCGGTCCGTGAGTTCCAGCCCCGCGTCAGGCTCTGGGCTGATGGCTCGGAGCCTGGAGCCTGTTTCCGATTCTGTGTCTCCCTCTCTCTCTGCCCCTCCCCCGTTCATGCTCTGTCTCTCTCTGTCCCAAAAATAAATAAAAAACGTTGAAAAAAAATTTAAAAAAATAAATAAATAAATAAACATTTTTGGAGGCTCCTGGGTGGCTCAGTCAGGTAAGTGTCCAACTTTGCCTCAGGTCATGATCTTGCCTTTCCTGAGTTCGAGTTCAAACGTCTCATCAGACTCTGTGCTGACAGCTCAGAGCCTGGAGCCTGCTTCAGATTCTTTTTCTCCCTCTTTCTGCCCTCCTCTGCTCACACTCTGTCTCTCTCAAGAATAAATAAACATTAAAAAAATCTTTTAAAAATAAACATTTTTGTAAAAAAGGAATAAAGCCACTATAATCATCCACATATAGAGTTTTGTGTGAACATCAGGGTTGTTGTTGTTGTTGTTGTTGTTGTTAATGTTTATTTATTTATTTTGAGAGAGAGAGAACATGCACACATTCATTCATGCACATGAACGAGGAGGGGGATGGGAGGGGGCAGGGGGAAGGGCAGAGAGAGAGGGAGAAATAAACCCAGGCAGGGGGATTCTCCTCCCTGACAGCACAGAGCCTGACCAACCATGAGATTATGACCTGAGCTGAAATCAAGAGTCTGATGCTTAAATGGATGAGCCACCCATTTAAACTGAATATCAGTTTTCATTTCTCTGGGATGAATGCCCGGGAATGTAATTGTCAGGTCACATCATAGTTGCATATTTAGTTCTTTAAGAAACTTACAAACTGTGGGGCACCTGGGTGGCTTACTTGGTTGACTGTCTGACTTCAGTTCAGGTCATGATTTCACGGTTCTTGAGTTTGAGTCCCACTTGGGGCTCACTGTTGTCAGCACACAGCCCTTTTTGGAACCTATCTCCCTCTCTCTGTCCCTCCCCTGCTTGCACACACACTCTCTCTCTCAAAAATAAATAAACCTTTAAAAATGGGGGGAGGGGCACCTAGGTGGCTCAATCGTTAAGCATCTGACTTTGGCACAGATCATGATCTCATGGTTCATGAGCTCAAGCCCCACATTGGGTGAGCACAGTCCTGCTTTGGGTGAACTTGAACCCCACTTTGGGTGAGCCCTGTCTCTCTCTCTCTCTCTCTCTCCCCTTGCTCATTTATGCCTTCTCTTTCAAAAAAAAATTATTTTTAATAAATAAATAAATAAATAAATACAAACTGCTTCTGATTTCCAGAGCAGCTGTACCATATTACATTCCCACCACTACATTTCCTGGTCTGCATGTCTTCACCAGCAGAAATAGTGTGGACACTACTTTGCATTTATCCATTCCAATAAGTATCTAGTGACATCTTATTGCGTTTTTAATTTGCATTTCCTCAATGGCTAATGAGTGATATTAACCTCTTTGCATGTGCTTATTTGCCATCTATGTGTCCTCTTCACTGAAATGCCCATTTTCTAATTGGATTGTTTGGTGTACTTACTGTTGAGTTTTGAGGGTTCTTTATATATTCTAGATACTAGTCCTTTGTCAGATATATGCTTTGCAAATATTTTGTCCCAAACCCTAATTTATTTCTTCATCCTCTTCATATGCTCTTTCATAGAGTGAAAGTTTTCAATTTTAATGGAGTACATCTTATCATTTTTTTAACAGATCATGTTTTTGGTGTCAAGTCTAAGAACTCTTTGCCTAGCACTAGATCTTGAAGATTTTCTTCTGTGCTTTTGCCTAAAATTTTTATTTTGTGAAATCTATGATCAATTTTGACATAATTTTTGTATAATGTGTGAGATTTAGGTTGAGGTTCATTTTTTTGCCTATGCAGTAGGCAAACCTTCAGACTTTTTATTGGATAAGGCTATTTTCCAAAGTAAGCACCTGAATCCTGGATTTGAAAGTCTTTTTCATCTGCAGTCTTAAAAACAAACAAAAAAAAAAAGGCCATCAGCTCTAAACGCATTGTTTGATGTTACCTCTTCCTGTACCAGTGAGACTGTCCTCCACATGAGAGAATTGGTGGATAAAATAGCATGACCCATGGAAAGGCAGGGGTCTTTACTTCACTAAATATCAACTAAGGAGGGTTATAATGCATACCCCCATTTTCACCTATCAATCTTAAAGAGCCAAGCCCAGGAAAAAAAGGAAGTTTAGGATCTTCTCTAAAATAGTTCCCAGTTGGTAAGGGTTGTAAAGCTGAGGAAATATTTTCCAGGAAACCTGGTAAGATCAAGAAGAGGGACAGGGACAGAAAGAGTTCTCCATTCCTTCAATGGCGTTTCTAATTTTGATGACCACAATTTTGTAACAGTGATCTATTAATTCACAGTGAGCTTTGAAAATTCCTCGATTGATTCTGCAGCCCAGGTGAGCCAGCTCCACAGTGCATCCTGTGATCAGTATTTCCAAAAGAACTTGTTTGTTAACTCCAATAAAAAACAGAAGCCTGTGTCCATACCCTTTACTGGATTATTCAGAGTGGGATGGGTGCTGATTCATTTCCAAAGGCTCTGATGAGCAGGCCAGGGATGTTTTCCCAGTGGAGACCCACCCCTCAGCCCCCAGCCCCTCCTGCTCCTCCCCTCCCAGGATAAACACAAAGCAGAGACCAAGCTCCCAGCGGGATGACCTATAAGTGACCCTTGGACTGACCTAACACTCTGGTCACTCTCACCGACAGATTTGTTTATCTTGGAACCTCGGAGCCTCTGCACCCAAAAGCTTCAACTCTAGACTCCAAGTCCTCCCAAGTGAGCTGTCAGTCACAGCTTAAGTGCGTGTGGGACAGTTCACATGATAGCCTGAGTTTATTTACCAAAATCTGATGTTTATGCTGTCCAGCAACGAGTAGGGGCCATGGGCTGCTGCATTTAGTAATTGGGGAGCCAGCTAAATGTCTCCGTCAGGCATTAGCTCTTACACTAAAGAATTATCAGTGGACTCTGACAGGGCATCTCCCCTTCAGAGATTAAACGTCCCAGGGTGATCCAAATTTGGCATCTCCAAGGGAGGGATCTGTGGTTAGGCCATTCCCCTAGAGCTTACTTTGCTGAAACATGAAGGGCAGAGCCACCACTGGGATGAGGGAGGAGTTTGGGCCACTCACCCTGGTTCATCACATTGGGTTTGTCTGATGGGATGACAAGGAAAGTTTACACGTGCTAGTGATACCTTGATATTTACCTAAAAAAGATATAGATGCTGTCTCTCATTTGGGCACTGGATGGAGTGATCAACAAATTCAAAGTCAAAGACAGGTGGAAAAATTTTACTAAATTACTTTTTAATAGATTTTATTTTCCCAGATACGATCACTTAAGGAACCCCAACTGACACATAGAATCTGCACTGCTGGTCATATTTCAGTGGTAATCAATCCCAAAGGGATTGAGTCTATTCAGAGGATTGCATTCACTCTTACTCAAGCCCGCCCATACACAGTTTCTCTCCGGGTGCTATTTTCCAATGGTTAATAAGGCAAACGTGGAGAAATGAGGCCTCCTCTTTTGGAGAAATGAGGCCAAACCAAGAAAGATGACAAGGGTGATTACAGAAATGGGCTTTTTCCCCTCCTAGCAGAAAATTTCATTTAGATCTGAATTGTCAAGGAATGCTTTTATTTGGAAGACCAGATGAGGAGAGGGAGAACAGTCCCTTCAGAGGGCAGTGTAGAAAGAGGGCTCTCCTCCCCTTTTATCCCATTAAGCCCTGCTGGTCAGTGACTGAGAAGGCCCCTCTATTATCAGCCTTGGCTTAAATAAACCTTCTGCCTCTGCACCCAGCCGCCCCCCTCCAAGCTGCAGGCCCATCCATCACTGTCACCTTTGCAGAGCGGCTGCCATGACAGTTCACGATCATTAACCAGCTCTGGTGTGCTTTGTGTTAAAGTTAAGACACATCAAACACAGAAACTCCGCAGTTCCTTAAAGTTACAGGAGACATAGATGCGCTAGGGCAGACATCAGCCAAACTTGACACACAGCTTTGACAAAAGGTGAAAACGAGGCCTGGGTAAAAGTGCCTCAGTATCCTTCTCATTTCCCACCCCCCACACACTCTGGCGTGTGGGAAACTGTGAGCAAAAGACACAGCGACTTTTGAAACCATCGTTCCTGGTTGCCTTGTGAAGTGCCCCTTCTGTCAAGAGTGCCTCCCCAATCCCCACAGCAGAAAGTCTGCTCCCAGAGAGAACACACACAGGAAATTATCTCCCTGTTGTCCTTGGCACACTTATCTTCTGAGCCATTTCATAAACTTCTAACCCATGGGCTCGAATCCCTGAAGGCAACGTCGGGTAAATGGTGTCTCTCTATTTCTTAAAAGGTTGTAATATATAAGGAACAGGGTGCACGAAAGACATCTGTGTATTTGGGTGATCCTGCTTGCATTTCATGATTTCTCTCTGGGCCCACTATTTAATTAAGACATTTGCTTTTCTTATCATGGCTTTTCTGCAACAAGGCCCAGCTTAGGGAAATGACCTTGAGAGGAAGTTTGAGAAGGCAAGGGAGCTGGCTCTGCCAGCTGGTATTTAAAAATTAAATAACAAAGAGAAATAAACAAGCAGCCCACAACCACCCAGCCATCAATGTGAAGGAATATGCATGTAATTCCTCTATGCCTTTCTTCATTCAAATGACATTTCTTCGGTGTCTCCTATGTGCCCCAGGGTTACAAGGAGCAAAAAAAGAAGGTTATAACTCTTAAGGAGCTTCGAGTCTATGAAGACAGACAAATATAATATCTACAGTGGAGATAGGCACTGGGGGAACTGAGAATGAAGAGGGTATCAGGACAGGATGCATCAAGAAGGACTTCCCAGAGGGTGTGGCCAGCGGGCTGGGTCTTGAGGTAAGAACAGAACAACAGAGAAGGGGGGTATAACAGCACGCAAAAAGGTACAAAATTAATGATTGGTAGCATTTATTAAGCCTGTACTAAAATCCAGGCAGTATGCCCAGCATGCTATAGATCTGCACAGCAGCCATTGGCCACAGGCGGCTATTGAGCTCTAGAAATTAGACTGGCAAACTGAGATGTGTCATAAGACTAAAATACACAGAGGATTTCAATAACAAAGTATGAGGAAAAGAATGTAGCATATCTCAGTAATAATTTCATATTGATTACATGTTGAAATGATAGTATGTTGGATAAAGTGGGTTAAATAAGATATATCATTAAAATTAACTTCACCTGTTCTTGTTTTTTTAAAGAGGCTACTGGAAAAAACAATTACATACATGACTCACATTTGTGGTTCATCTTCTCTTTCTGTTGTTGTAGATGGACTGTCTTTAATCTTCCCAACAACCGTGTGAGTTCTGTGCCCTGATGAAGTTCACTAATGTGCCCGCAGCACACAGCTGGTGAGTAGCAGGAAAGAGGTTTTCAAGGGTTCAGCACACATGGGCAGTGCTGGGGGGCTGGAGCATACCATGTGGGCCTAGAACAGGAAGCGGAGGGAGTAAGAACACAGCAAAGCAATTTCATTTGATACATTTGTGTGTGTTGTTGTTTAAAAATTCAAAAATATAAAGGAACAAAGTGACATGCAAGGATCCCTCAGCCCCAACCCGTTTGCCACCATTTTCTTTGTTTCCCTGAGTGGTACTCAAGGCATAACATTGATATATATTTGTATTATAGGGGCACCTGTGTGGCTTAGTCAGTTAAGCGTCTGACTTCGGCTCGTGATTCATGAGTTCGAGCCCCACATTGGGCCCTGCTCTCAGCACAGAGCCCGCCTCAGATCTTCTCTCTCCCTCTCTCTCTGCCCCTCCCCTACTCATGTTCTTTCTCTCTCTCTCTCTCTCTCTCAAAAGTAAAAAAACATTAAAAAATATAAACACATAAAAAGCATATTTATACATACATATTTTGTATATGCACATATATAAAATCTTCTGTCTTGTGCAAATGGTATGGCTCCTCTTTTAGCTGTTTTGTGTACAGGGCTAATAAGATTTTGCTAAGGAAATTTCCTTAGCTTTAAAAACACTTTTTTGGGGCGCCTGGGTGGCTCAGTCGGTTAGACATCCAACTTCGACTCAGGTCATGATCTCCATGGCTCATAGGTTCAAGCCCTGCGTTGGGCTCTCTGCTGACAGCTTGTTCAGAGCCTGGAGCCTGCTTCGGTTTCTGTGTCTCTTTCTCTCTCTGCCCTTCCCCCACTTGCACTCTGTCTCTCAAAAATAATAAATAAATGTAAAAAAAAATTTTTTAATAAGAAAAATAAAAGCTTTTTTTTTGAATGTTTATTTATTGTTGAAGGAGAGAGAAAGCATGAGCAGGGGAGGCGCAGAGAGAAAGGGAGACACAGAACCCAAGGTGGGCTCCAGGCTCTGAGCTGTCAGCACAGAGCCTGACACCGGGCTCGAACTCACAAACTGCGAGATCATGACCTGAGCCAACGTCAGATATTTCACCGACTGAGCCACCCAGCTGCCCCAAAATAAAAACACTTTTGAAGTGACTTATTATATAGTGTCTAAGACCCCTCTGAGCTCAAAAATCCTTTGACTCTGGAGTATAATTTTATCGTTTGGTCCTGCTCTTCCACCATATTATTGGTCACCAGTCTGATTTATTTGATGTGAAATTCTCCGCCAAGAACAAGCCCCTTCATTGCAGCATTGCTCCTATGGGAAAATAGGATTTTGCTTACAATAAGTCACTCTCAAATATGGAACAGTTCCCTTGAACATAAAATGTTCAGTTGCATAGCATTTTTGCCAAATGTATTAATGAATACAATGGAAATTGGACATTTAAACAAAATTATTTTTTCACTTAAAGAGAAGAATTAGTCTTCCATTTTACCCTGTGTATTGGTACGTTCAAATCCCAGCCCGAGTTTTTTAAGGGTTCAGTGGCCTTAGGTGAACCGTTTAACCTCTCCACTTCATTTTCTCATTGAAAACTTAGACATAATAGTATCTACCTCATAGGATTAGGAAGAATAAGTGAAATAGTGTGTCTAAAGGTGCTTAGTTTAGCTCCCTGAATATAATAAACACTAAATCTGATTTACTATAATTATTATTACTGCATAACTTGCATCTTGTGAACTATAACCTTTAAGTTACTTTTTTAATGTTTTATTTATTTTTAAGAGAGAGCGAGAGTGCAAGCGGGGAAGGGGCAGAGAGGGAGACAGAGGATCCGAAGCAGGCTTTGCACTGACAGTAGTTACCGAGCTCGATGCAGGGCTCAAACCCATGAACCGTGAGGTCATGACCTGAGCCAAAGTCAGACGCTCAACCAACTGAGCCAGTCAGGTGCCCCTAACCTTTAAATTATAATAGTATGATGTTATAGTTATATACTTATAGTAATATAGTATCGTAAAATATAGTAATGTAAAAACTAATTGTATTATCAAGCTTAAATTCTTAATGTTATTCTAAATGGTCGCTACTCTATGGGAGTATTATAGCATCATGTTTGGCTTTTATGCTCATACAGGTGATATTTAATATATCAGATCAATGCTTAATAAATATACTAAAGGGTATACACAGCTTTTCCATGCCATTCAAAGTCCTCACGCACAGCATCTCCTTAATGAAAACATCATACCTAAGACCAGATCAATTCTGGACACTGTTTTACAACTAGAGAAACCACAGCTACAGATGTATGGACATAATTTAAATCTTCAACAAGCTCCTCACCTAGACTTAGGAAAGTAGTCCTCGGATCCTGGTTCTAGTTTGTAAGTACCTCTAAAACAGCCTGCATGTGGCTCGTGGTGCTCCAGGGCAGAGACTGGAGTAATTCAGGAAGTGAGCTGTGAGCCACAGCAGGCCAATGGTCCAAGCACGCCCTGAGAAGCCGCCGCACAGCTCAGTGGCCTGTATGTCAACCTTGCCAAGAGTTATGTGGTGCAAAGTGGCTTACATAACTACTTCCTGACTTTGGGTGTTATTATGTTTTTATTTACCAGCAGGGAAAACATTACTATATTTTCTATTCACTGTATTTCTAAAGGACAAAACTAGAGCAAAGAACCAACTGCCCCAGGTTGGAGACTCCCAAGATATAGGGGTGGGGGGTCAATGTCACCCCTGCTTTCACACCCACAAGGCTGTGCTAGGAGACTGGGTCTGGGAGGGGCTAAGACCTTGCTAAGGTCCAGGTGGGGGCTACTGGACAGCAGTTAGACGGCACTAAGGATGTTTGCCCCAAAGTATTAATAAACTACTCCCCTAAGAGAGGCGTCACTCTGTGGTAAGCAAGACAGAACAACCTTGATAAAACTGTAAAAAGTGGGGCAAGGGGAAAGATCCTTTTCTTTTCTGCAGTCACACTGCAAACACAGCCAAACAAATAAATATGAGTTTCAGGTGGAACATTGCAGGTGGCTTGAAACCAAACCCTGAGAAGTCTGTATCCGAAAGGAGAGACATCAAGTTTCTGAGTGAGTGACAAGGCTTTTATTGACACTGTGATGTTCTATTTTGAGGTCTCCCCCAGGGCCATTGTTTATGGAGTTGTACCTTCCGTGGACTTGTGTGAGTTTGCACCTTTCCTCCCAATGGGATTTTCACAAGTCCTAACAGCATCCCCCTGAGGCAGGTGAAGAGAAGTGCTCACACTGCTTCCCAGCATGAAGGCTCTGCTGGCGACCACAGGGACAGTGGGAAGGCAAAGGGGAGACACTGCTCCTAGGGTTGCCAGAGGGAATCACAAGCCTCCACCCGTTACCAGTTGGGACATGGAAGGGAGAGGTTAAAGGTCAGGAGGTGAGCGTTACCTCCCCAGCGTCCCCCCACACCCAGAACCATTCCTCCCACTGGACCAGCTCAGGGAAAACAAAGGAAGCCATAAAAAACTTGGCTTTGTAACATAGCCAATCACACGCACTATAACACACTTTTGGTGGACCCGGAAAATAAATATAACCATTTTGGAGGCAATTTGGCAGGGGCTACCAAAATGTGAATAGGTGTTTCTTTTGAGTCAGCAGTTCTAGAAACTCACTCTACCAGCATACTTACCAGAGTATATGAAAATATTCCCCATGGCATTTACATTTACTGTAGCTTCTTTTTGTAAAAGTAAAAACTGAAAACAATCTAAATACTTATCAATAAAAGGATATACTTAAATAAATTATGGTGCCTATAAATCTATGCGGTTGTTACATGGATTGAAATTAACCTATACAGAAAGACATGGAAAGATAGTTGAGATTGTTCTAAAAACACATTCAAGACTAATAAATCATACTCTGCCACTCCTGCGGTTACGCTATTTGCATGATAATAGAAGGCAAGGATGCCTGAAGCAAAAAGAAATGAGTCTTCTTGAGTGGAATGTGTGGATATCCCGGGGCTACAAGAGAAGCCTTAGTGGAGACAGATATTCCCATGGGAGGCAGAAGTCACCCAGTGGAGGGAGCCCATGTTCTGCTGACCCCTAAGGGAGGCTTCTTTGGTCCTTGTGGGGTAAGGGAGCAAGGGTAGCTCAGGAGAATAGTATCAGATTATGGATGAAGCCTAATCCTGTTTCATAACACTCTCTTCATTGCCTCATGCACCTGCTATTATTTGGTTAGTTTTTTTTTTTTTTTTTACATGTTTCTTTATTTTTGAGAGAGAGAACCCAATGTGAGGCTCGAACTCATGAACCACGAGATCACGACCTGAACCAAAGTCGGATGCTCAACCGAGTGAGCCACCCAGGTGCCCCTGGTTAGTTATTTTTAATTTTTTTTATAAGCACCCTCCAAACCATAACCCAAAATAAATCAAGCAACTGGATGATAACTCTCATTTAACCAGATGACACGATTCTAGCCCTTTTACCTGCCCACCTGCACTCCTATCCACCATGCCCTCACTCTCCTGAAGAGTTGTATTGACTATGCATATTTTAAAGTATATACATTTATTTTAGTTTTTAATTATAAAAAAAGGAGTATTATGCTGTTTGTAATCTTTTGGAACTTATTGCTTCACTTACTATATGCTAAGATTCATTCACATTGGTATATATGGTTCATACATTTGACTGCTGTACAATATTTGTCTACTCTCCTGGTGTTTCTAGGTTTTTGCTGTTGTAAACAGTACTATTTGAGCATTCTTGTGCATTGCTGTTATTGTTATTGTTGTTTTATGTAAGAATCGCTCTTTGGTATATACCATGGAGTGGAACTGCCTAGTCATAAAGTTTGTAAATGTCCCACGTTAGGAAATAATGCCAATCAAATTTTCAAAGTGGTTGTACCAATTTACAATCCCACTGGCCATGTATTAGAGATCCTTTCTTGAGATCTGCATCTTCCCAACATTTGGTTTTGTGAGCTTTTTTATTTTTGCCAATTGAAAGGATGTAAAATGTCCCATTTTACAGGTGTCACAGTGGACTTGATTTGCATTTCGCTGATTGCTGGGAATACTGGATCTCTCTCTCTCTCTCTCTCTCTCTTTTTATTGAGAGAGAGAGGGCACAAGTGAACAAAGGCAGAGAGAAAGAGAGAGACAAAGAATCCCACAAGGGGCAGAGAGAGAGGGGGAGAGAGGAGAGAAGTGGGGCTCGATCTCATGAACCTTGAGATGATGGTCTGAGCCGAAGTCAGATGCCTAGCTGATTGAGCCATCCAGGCGCCTTGGATGTCACTTTCATATGTACGCCGACTACATGTATTTTCATTTCTGTGAACTTCCCGGTTGTGTCTTTTGCATTCAAAGACACCAAGCGTCTTTGATTGGATTGTTTGTGGTCTAAGTAAATCTTGTTGGTGCCTGAAATGGAAATTCCAGGGGCAACATTTTTGAATGAAACTCGTTTTCCCCTTCCAAGAGACAGGGCCAGAGGGACACTCAGAATCGTAAGAAGCTGGTTTTGACAGAGTTCAGCTGAAGTCTGAGCATGAAATCCTAAACAGCCGGAGACAAAGGAGCTGAGTGGGGCTGGGAGGCTAGGCCAGCTACGTCAAATTCTTCCCCTTTCCTGCCTCACTACCTACAGCCGCTGCAACCCCCGGCACCCTGTGCCAGGGGCTTCCCTGCACTTTCCACAGCACCCTGCCAGGAGCCCTCAGCACCTACATGTCTGGTGTCGCTGCCGGTGGGAGCAGAACAGCAAGTTCAGATTTCTACCCAAGTCATTTGGCAACCAAAGCAATAGCTTCAGCGTGGCTCTCCAGCCATTAGGAAATGGATTTCCAGAGGTTTCTGAGTTGCGAGGGGAAGCACAACATACACAGACACAAATTTTCCAATCCATACACAGGAAACGGCAGATCCAGTTCTGTTAAGAAAAATAGATTGAAATTTAAGAGGAGATAAGAAAATAGGAAGCACAAAGCTCATTCCAGCTCTGCTCCAGACCAAGTCATTTTAAGCATCACAAATCACCCGTTCCTCCTATCCTACGGCTGCAGCTCGTCCACACTGCCAGGAGCCCCACAAAGCCGCCTGCGCAGCGGCTCTCGTTCGGATCATAAGGGGTCGACCAGCTGGCATCTTTGTTTAGTTATCAATTAATTTCCTCCTTACGACCGCCCAGGTCTGCCTCCTCATCCCAGTCCTGCAGACTCCCGTTCTCATTCCTCCCTGTTTTGCCAACACCTGACATCAGCCTGTCTTCTCTGGCCACAGGCGAGGTGAGGTCAGGGTGACCTGCCCTTGACTTAGTTCCTGTGCACTGTGTCAAAGAAGTCAAATGTTTCCTCTCACACACACACACACACAGTTACTATATGAGATAATGGTGGGAGTCCTTGCACAATGTGTACTTCTACAAAATCATTGCGTTGTATACTTTATTTATTTATTTCCTTTTAAAGATTTTATTTTTAAGTAATCTCTACACCCAACATGGGGCCGGAACCCACAACCCCAAGATCAAGGGTCACACTGCTCCACCGACGGAGCCAGGAAGGCGCCCAGTGTTGTATACCTTAAAAATATTACAGTTTCATTTGTTAATCATACCTCAATAAAGCTGAAAAGAAAACAAAAACCGAACAAAACAGTGACAGCCTGGGAAGGACATGAGCCACCGAGAGGCAAAGGGAAGGTGAGGCTCAAACTGACGATGAAGGCTTTGGTTTCCCTGATTTTAAATAGAAATCATAAAAGAAAATGCTGCGAGGAGTAGGGGAGGGGAGGGTGTGTATGTGTGTGTGCACGCATGTTGTTTTTGTGGTAAAATATACATGACATGGAATTTACCCTATTAACAATTTTAAGGGTACAGTTCAGTGGCATTAAGTACATTCGCAGTGTTGTGCAGCCATTACCGCCATCCATCTCCAGAACTTTCTCATCATCCCAAACCTAAATTCTGTACCCATTAAACACTAACTCTCCACTCTCCCCTCCCCACAGCCCTGGGGAACCACCATTGCACTTTCTGTCTCTAGGAATCGGACTAATCTAGGTATTTCATGTCAGTGCAATCAGACAATATCTGTCATTTTGTGCCTGGCTTCTTTCACTTAGCAGAACATTTCCCAGATTCATCTATGTTGTAGCATGCACCAGAATTTCATTCCTTTTTAAGGCTGGATGATATTTCTTTATACCTATATACCGTATCTTGTTTATCCACTCATCTGTTGATGGACCTTTGGTTTGTTTCCACCTTTGGCTAATTGTGAACAACACTGCTATGAACATGGTGTACAAGTATCTGTTTGATAAGCAGTTTTGAAACATTTAAAATCATGTTTTCCTCCAACGCACAAACTACTGAGTACCTACCTAAGTAAAAACTGACCACCAGACTAAGTTGCCCCACTGCAATGAGATCAGTTGTTTTTTTTTTTTTTTTTTTTAACTTTTATTTATTTTTGAGACAGAGAGAGACAGAGCATGAACGGGGGAGGGTCAGAGAGAGGGAGACACAGAATCGGAAGCAGGCTCCAGGCTCTGAGCCATCAACCCAGAGCCTGACGCGGGGCTCGAACTCACGGACCGCGAGATGTGACCTGAGCTGAAGTCGGACGCTTAACCGACTGAGCCACCCAGGCGCCCCGAGATCAGTTTTAAGGTAGGAACCAAAGGACTGTGCACTGCCTGGGTTCTGCACAGTTCCCATAACGCTCAGCACCAGGGGATACATCCAATCAATATGGACCGCTGGGGACACAGGGTGTCACATGGGTGCTTGCTGAGTACTAGACCTCACAAGGGTCAGTGAGGCCCAGGTTATCAGTTCTTGCCATGGCCCTGCCTTATCAAAGGGTTATTTAGCCCTCGTTTTGATTAGTCAAGTACTTTATAATCATTTACTGATAGATCTTTTCCATCATCAACAGCCATCACCCAATATGTGGACATAGAGTATGTAGGGAAGGAGCCAATTTCATGTGGGGTTTATATGCAAATATGGATGAAATCACAGAGACCAAGCCTGCTTTGCCCTTGGGAAATAGTGTTTCCATTTAGCCAAGCATAAATATTAAATTTGCTCTTTGGTTAGTGAAGGTATAGTCGTGAGGCTGGCATGTGGTCGTTGTATCTGATCATGGTATTAAGAACCCACTATCCAAAAGGATGGCATTAAGAGCCATGAGCCTGCACTGACTTTTCCCTATGCCCTCCCCCAAACTTCTTAGTTTAGAGCTTCTATTGGTAAGAAGGCAGTAGAGTGAGGAGAACAACCCCATAAGAGCAGCTCCTCACTTGCTGAGCAACCTGCCCCAATGACCTCATACTATCATCTTCTCACTCACTAATGCCAATTATGGGGCTTTCAAATCGCCTTCAAAACTGCAATCTTCCCAGTGTTTTACTGCTCATTGGCATACGCAATTATACAGAGTTCTATTTTCTAAAATGAGCACATGTTATATTTAAAATGAAATGAATGTAATACATTTTATTTGAATCATTATGAACATATAAAAATGACTTGCATTGGTAATCATAGTAATTTTTATGCCACATATATTACATTATGCATTTTATATATATAAGATATTTCACAAACCTAAGAATTACTTTGCAGGTACTAGCTCTACTTATATTGTTATTTTTCCATTTTTTGGCTACAATATTCCCAATACACATTTCCATATCATACATGGAACTAGTGAATTTTCTTATGAATTCTATTTATACATTTCTGGCCTAAGGATTAGGATACCAGAAGGTAGCAAGCAGGTGCCAGAAAGTTCACTTATACAAAAATTATGACATATTTTTCCACTATCTGAAATGGAAACTGAAAAGACAATAAAAGATAGTTACTTTGTAACCAAGAATCTGCATTTTGCAGATTATGATTAGCTAAACCTTAATGACTTTATTCAATACATTCATTTGTTCATTAAGCAACTATTCAATGCCTTTTATGCATGAGGCAAGTTACCAAGATGAGTAAGAGCCCTGCCCCAAGGAAGCTCACTGTCAAGTGATTCTATACACCAGCAGTCGGCAAACTTGGGCCCATGGTTCCAAATCCACCTCACATCTTGCTTTTGTAAATAAAGTTTTATTGGAACACAGGCACACCCATTGGTTTATGTATTATCTGTGATTGCTTTCATGCTACGACGCAAGGTCAAGTAGCTGCAAAAAAGACCATATGACCCATAAACATAAAATAATTACCATTTAGCCTTTTACAGAAAAAGTTTGCTAACCCCTGCTCTTGAATGGACCAAAGTAACCTTAAATTTTGGAAAGTTCTGAGAAGACTTGGCCCCATTCCCAAATGCTCTGAAAACTCCAAGAAAATGCTCTTGCTACTCAAAGTGCTATCCACAGACCCACAGCATCAGCATCATCTAGGTACTTAGAAATGCAGAATCCCAGGTCCCACCCTGGAGCTACAGAATCAGAATCTGCTATTGAACAACATTTCCAGGGGATTCATATATACATTAGAGTTTGAGAAGCACAGTTCATGTTAGACAGGGTTCTCCAGAGAAACAGAACCAATAGGATGTGTGTGTGTATAGAGAGAGAGAGATTTATTGTAAGAAATTGGATCAAGTGATAGTGGGGACTGGCAAGTCTAAAATCTGCAGAGCAGGAGGGCGGGCCAGAAACTCCTGCAGGAGTTAATGTTACAGTCTTGAGTGGAAGGCAGTCTGGAAACAAGATTCTTCTTTTTCTGGGGACATCAATCTTTTCTCTTTAGGGCTTCAACTGATTGGATGAGGCCCACCCCCATTATGGAGGGAAATCTACTTTACTCTAAGTCTACTGATTCAAACATTAGTCGCCCCTAAAGAATATCTTCGCAGCAATATCTGGACTGGTGTTTGACCAAATAATTCGACTCCATAGTCTAGCCAAGTTGATACATAAAATTAACCATCATGCGTTTCTAGGTAGAAAACAGAGAATTTGAACCTCACCGTGTTATAGGTGGGAAACTTAGATGTCAGGGAAGAATAGGGGTAGATCTGTGACCCATATGTAGAATTGGTGAAAGTAGGTCTTTTGTAACCATCAAATACCCTCTCTTAGAATCTACCTCAGGCATACATGTCTCCCCCTAGGCCCCTACCAGGTCCCTCATGTGTTAGAAAGAGATTAACACTGGATATACACACGCAGGGACTTAATGAAGTAATTAGAGTTATATGAGATCATACAGATGGGACCCTGATTTGATAGGACTAGTGTCCTTATAAAAGGAAGAGACACCGGGATGTTGGCACACAGAGAAAACCCCATGTAAGGACACAGAAAGAAGACAGCTGTCTACAAGCTAAAGAGCAAGTTCTTACCAGAAACCAAACCCTGCCAACATCTTGATCTTGGACTTCCGGTCTCCAAAAACTGAGAGAAAATAAATTACTGTTATTTAAACTACCCAATCCAGGGCATGTTGTTATAGAAACCCTAGTAGTCTAATATTCTACTTAAAGTGTGGTCCATGGACCAGCAGCATCAGGATCACCTGATAGCTTATTAGAAATACGGAATCTCAGACTCCATCCCAGACCGTTGGAACCAGACTCTGCATTTTCACAAGATCCGCAGGTGCTCTGAGGACCCCTGTTCTGGAGCACAGGATCCTTTCAGGAGGATGGGGACATTTGTAATGGATTTCTAAGAGAAGGGAGAAGGGATATAGGAGAGGTGTGTGGTGGGGTGGAGAAGTTAGGAGGCTTTGCCTGGGGGCCTCTGTCTCCTCTGGGAGATCAAACATCAGTAGATGATGCTGGAGAGAACCCTAGAATCAAAATACCCAGCCCAGAGGGCTTGTCTTTTTCTGACCCTAATGATTAGAATCAGCTTTTCAGAGCTGGAGGTGATCCTTCAGAAACTATGCAGTTCATATCCTTGAGGGGACACTATTCTTGAAGTCCGCTTCATGGAGATAAGAATGTGGCCTCCTCACTCCTAATCGAAAGCATGTTGCTACTGTTAAATCGGCATGAAAATTCTAGCAAATAATTACAATTCTAATAGCCCATGGGCAGAGTTGGTTTTTGTTGTTGTTGTTGTTGTTGTGTGTGTGTGTGTGTGTGTGTGTGTGGTTTTGTTGTGGTGGTGGTGGTGGTGGTGGTTTCTAAGTGCAGAGAAGCCAGTCCTGAGTTGGTCTTAGGGAAGCAGAGAAATCAGTCTGAGTCTCACGGACCTGAGGGGTGAACACACACTCTAATATCAACCACATGTTCTTTGCATGTCTGATAGGGATCCTGCACTTCTCACTGCAAGTTTTCTACTAAAGGTTACCATATGCCATAGGAATGTATCACCACCACGAATTGGCCATATAAGCGTAGAGCTTTAAATTACTGCACAGTCAGAGTGAGTTAATCTATGCCTTGATTATCTGTGTGTCTGGCTATCTAAAGACGTCCCTGGCATGGAGCTGTAACTCATGACTGACTTGCTAATTTGAAATATAGATGCGTGCCTCCCTTCCTATCCCCCTCCTTGCGTGGTGTGCACACACACACACACATTCACACACTTCGATGTACATTACAACGGAATTTGCAAATGGATTGAATGTATTCTCAGATCTGTCCTCCATTAATTCCTACAGATATATTGCTGCCTGGGAATTACCATGCAGCTGAAAGTCACAGAGGGGAAGCTTGTAGAAGGGAAAAGGGGGTGGAGAAGATGGTGGAGAAAGACAGATGAGAAGGTGAAAATTAAGTAGCTGTTGCTTCAGTTGAAAACTTCAGCTGGACTGAAAGAAAGTTCTAGAATGAGCGGCTCTACAGTCAAGTCTCAGCTTTACCTCTCTGTGAGTGAGAGAACCTAGGCAAGCCATTTAACCCCTGGGTCTCAGTTCACTCGCCTGCGAAAATGGGAATAAGACTTTTCTTGTAGAATTCTTTCGAAAATTAAATGAGAAGATACAGAAAATGCACGTGGTAAGTTTTCAGTGTTGATTTTTTCTTTCTTTCTACCCTTCTACTGAAACTGAGATGTTTTCCACACATGATGCTGGCAAGGTGAGATTCTTTACACCTGCCCAGTGAAAGGAGCAAGTATGGACAGACACAATAAGATGTCTCAGGGACTTTGATTGCTTTGCCCTGATTGCTCTATTTAGCTGCTCAGTGTTTTTCACGTTATCAGGAAACATAATTACCACAAGTAAACAAAGGAGATTTGTTAATAAAAAATAAAAGTGAAACAACAATAATATAATTGTTCCTTGTATACTGAAAATGTACGTGATCTTTGTAGCTGAATGTTTCATATACTTTGAATTTTTTTTAATGTTTATCCAGAATGTTTCATGTACTTTGAATGGACATCTCAAGGTCTAGCTATTTCTGTTGACATAAATTTAGAAGGTAGGGGTGCCTGGGTGGCTCAGTTGGTTGAGCATCTGACTTCAGCTCAGGTCATGATCTCACGGTCTGTGAGTTCAAGCCCCGCATCAGGCTCTGTGCTGACAGCTCAGAGCCTGGAGCCTGCTTCAGATTCTGTGTCTCCCCCTCTCTCTGCCCCTCCGCTGCTCACACTCTCTCTCTGTCTCAAAAGTAAATAGACATTAAAAAAAATAATAAAAAAAAATTTAGAAGGTAGCACCTGCAGGTACCTTTGGAGTCAGTAGGAGATATTTTTTCTTAAACTCCAACAGTATATTTTTAGAATGTCCTTGGCAAATAGGGCCTCTCCAAGTAGAGCAGGTTAAAATTTCCTCCGTTATTTCAAGTGTCAAAGACACTTAGATGAGAAATAAAGTCCCTCCCTGCGTGAGGGGATCATGCTGGCTCTTGGTCAGCTTTGTGGCTCTCTGAGTGGAGGATGAGTAGTCTAACTGGACCAAGAATGATGGCCAAAGCTGTCTGATTTGTCAGCTCATCCCCGGACTTCAGGACTTCAGAATCCCAGAGCCTTTCTCTCTCTGAGGAGCTGGAGTCAATAAAGACCCCAACTGAAATATACACATGCCTCTTTCCATCTACTTCTGCCAACTTGTTCCCTAAATCACCAGAAAATAGAAATAATACTATTTATTGGACGCTTAACTACATGCTGGAAATATCTGTTAACTCATTCAACCCTCAACCTTATGAGGTAGAAAATACTGTGTTTGTTACACAGGTTAAAAATTGAGACTCAGAGGGGTGCGTGGGCATGTGCACGTTCTCTCTCTCTCTCTAAAAAAAAAAAAAAAAAGTAAACTCAGAGAAGTTAATTAACTTGCCCAAGTGCAGCCTGCTCCCCAGATCAGAACCATTTCCTCGGCTCCTTAGAGTTTTAATTTATACCTGTTTTACAAATTCATTATATTTCCTTGGTGTCTCCTTTTCCTTCAGATAAGAAGACATCCAGGATGCTTTTCAAAATAATATCCACATCTTCACCTAAATCAGAAATGACTACCCTCTTTAAGCTAAGGAACTTTAGTGATCTGTTCTATTTTGTAAACATTCTTGGATTTTTTTGATACCTACATTTTGTCTTCTTTCATTCACTTCCCCAATCTCACAAAGCTGCCTCTGAGGCCACCATCTGCTATGAATTCACTCATTTGTTTGAATGTCTGCTGAGGGTCTACACTGAGTCAGGCACTGTGTTCTTCCCTGGAAAGACAAATATTAATCAGTTCCCACTCTCAAGGTGCTCCCAATCTAGTGGGAACAGCAGTCATGCAAACAGACAATTTCAATGGAGTTTTATACGCTTGCAGTGACTATCATACACTTTTATACACTCTTACACAGTTATGGTCCAAACTGGAGAAACACAGAGGATCCAGAAATGACATCAACTTGGAAGCATTAGCGAGTGGTTAACATTTCAGTTGGTTCATAATGGTTGAAAAGATGATGGCCAGCTATCAAGGTAGGGAGCAAGCATTTTAGTAGGAGGCATGATGAGAAGGCATGATAGGATCTGGAGTATTTCAGGGATCACCTGTGTGACTTTGGGACATGGGGAGCAGAAATGCATAGGTGATGGGGGAAGTGTTGTCCAGGCTGGGTATGGCAGGCCTTGTGTCCCTTGCTCAGCTCTATACTGTGGGCAAGGAGGTGCCACAGAGGTTTTACAAAGGGAGTAACACGATGAGACTCTTCTCTCTTTTTTAAATTTTTTTAAATGTTTGTTTCTGAGATAGAGAGATAGAGCACAGGCAGGGGAGGGGCAGAGAGAGGGAGACAAGAATTCCAAGCAGGCTCCACGCTGTCAGCACAGAGCCCCATGCAGGACTTGAACACACAAACTGTGAGATCACAACCTGAGCCAAAAATCAAGAGTCAGAGGCTTAACCAACTGAGCTACCCAGGCACATTGAGATTCTTCTTTTAGGAAGATCCCCTGGTAGCCCTGAGAGCTATTGCCAAGAAGAGAGAAAGTGGTGAGAGGGAAATTGAAGGCATGGTGGTACAGTCATCCAGATGCAGGATGGGCTTGCTGAAAGGGGATGGAGGCAGGGGACATGTTTGAAGACATTTCTGAGTTAGCATCGGCAAGATGGAGTGTAGCCTGAATATGAAGGATTCAGGAGCCAAATTCAGGCCAACTCTGACATGTCTTACTTAGGAGTCTAGTGGATGGTGACAATATTGAATGAAATAAAGCATCTATTATAGGAAGAGTAGGTTTGGAGGGTTAGGGAATGGGGTATGGAGTGTGAAATAGAAAAGAAAAAAAATAGGTACTGATGCCTGGGTCCTCCTCCCAGAGATTCTGGTGTAATTTGTCTGGGGGATAGCCTACATATTAGGATATTTTATTTCATCTTTCTAGGTGATTCTAACAAGAAACCAAGTTGAGAAGCACTGTTATGAAGACTGAAAAAGAGAAGACAGAATTCTCAGAAACACCACAACTTAAAAGGCAAGTAGAATAGCGCATTTGTCCATTTGTAAGGTGTTGATCAAATTCACTATGTGATTCCAAACTCAGCCCCGAGTTCCAGGTAAGATGGAGTAAGCATGCTCCACCCTGTCTCTCCCACTGAAAGCAGCCATAAACCCAGGGAGAATGCATGACCAGCAATTTGAGAACTCTGTGAGGTAAATAGTATCGGATGGATTGGAAGGGGAGACCAGAGGACAAAGTACCTCTGAATCCATGCTGAGTTTACCATATTGTTGGCTTTGGTGTTACCCAGTCTAAACTTAAGATATCCTGAAACTGGAAATGGGCTCCAGAGAAACATTCTGGTTCTGGCTTAAGGAACAGGAAAGTGGTCTTCTAATGCTCAAAAGAATGGGAGAAAGTCCCTGTTTTCTTTCTGGTTTTTCTTCTACATGGAAGACTGAAAAGGGGACCCCAGGAACCAGAAAGTACTGGGACATGGTAGAGGGCAAAGACATTGGGAAAGTGACCTTATAAAATTGTTCATAAATCCCCTAAGTGGCACATGTATGAATCTGACCCTGAAGAGTATACCAATAGCTTCTAGATGGAACTATAAACTGAGATAGACCACCATCCACATCCCATACTGGCCACTAGGTGGCACACATGCAAGACAGATCTGAATAGCACTGCAAAAATTTTAAAAGTGGAATTGACTGTGGAAACCACAGCCCACAGAAGGCTGGTTGGAACTTACAATTGCTTTAAATTGTAAATTGCTTTTAATTTCTTACCAAAGTAAATAAATCCACATTTTTCATTGGATATAAATAAGACCCAGAGACTTGTAATATTCACAATGTCCAGAATCCAGTACAGAATTACTTGACATGAAGAACCAGAAAAATCTCAACTTGCACGCTGAGATGATGCTGATGTATCACTTCTCGGCCTTTTGGCTAAGATCAAGTGAGATGATGCTGATGTTGGAATTACCTGCAAAAGACTTTAAAGCAGCTATTACACAAGTGACCTAACAAGTAGGGTCAAATTTCCTTTAAATTAATGGAAGATAGTCCCAGCAAAGAAGAGGAAAATATCAAGACCATCAAACAGAGTTTTTAGAACTAAAAATACAATAACTGAAACTTTTTAAAAAGATTTTAGTTTTAAGTTATCTCTACACCCAACATGGCACTCGAACCTACAACCTAGATCAAGAGTCACATGCTCTACTGACTGAGCCAGCCAGGCACTACCAGTAACTAAAATTCTAAAACTCACTCATGGGCTCAATGGCAGAATGGAGATGACAGAGGAAAGAGTCAGTGAATGTGAAGACAGATCGATAGAAATTCTGCACTCTAAACAACAAAGAATAAAGATTTGGGGCAAAAATGAACAAGCCTCACGAATGTGTGTGACAACATCAAAAGGCCTAACATTTGTTGAAATCTCACAGCCAAATGGAGAAAAACAACATATCACTTATAAGGAGCAATGACCCAAATAACTGCAGACACCTTTTCAGAAATGGAAACCAGAAGGAAGCAAAATAGCATTTTAACAATACTGAAAGGAAGGAATTGTCAACCCACAATTCTATATCCAGCTAAATATACATCAGGAATGCAAGTGTAACAAATAGAGTAGAATTTGTTGCCTACGGACCTTTTCTAAAAGTACATTCTTCAAATAGAAGAGCAATGATACCAGGTGGAAACTTGGTATTTCATCAGGAATGAAGGAAGAATAACAGATATGGTGAATGTATGGGTAAATATAAGAGAATTTCTTCTCTCAAGTTTTTAAAACTGGAACATGGTTGACAACCAAAGGTATAACATTGTTTGACATTATATATGTAGGTGTAATATAGAAAACAACTATAAAATGAAGTCAAGAGAGGATAGGCACAATGAGGAGGCAGTTGCCACATTCCACTTGAAGTGGTAAAATACCATGAAAAGGTAAGGATGTATTTTGTAATTCCTAGAGCAACCTAGAACAAAAGATATTGTTTAAAGAGATACAGGGGGGGCGCCTGGGTGGCGCAGTCGGTTAAGCGTCCGACTTCAGCCAGGTCACGATCTCGCGGTCCGTGAGTTCGAGCCCCGCGTCAGGCTCTGGGCTGGGCTGATGGCCCAGAGCCTGGAGCTCGTTTCCGATTCTGTGTCTCCCTCTCTCTCTGACCCTTCCCCGTTCATGCTATGTCTCTCTCTGTCCCCAAAATAAATTAAAAAGTTGAAAAAAAAAATTTTTTTTAAAATAAAGAGATACAGGGGCACCTAGGTGGCTCAGTTGGTTAAGCATCCGACTTCAGCTCAGGCCATGATCTCACAGTCCATGAGTTCGAGCCCCGCATCGGGCTCTGTGCGACAGCTCAGAGCCTGGAGCCTGCTTCAGATTCTGTGTCTCCCTCTCTCTCTGCCCCTCCCCTACTCATGCTCTGTCTCTCTCTGTCTCAAAAATAAATAAAAACATTAAAAATTTTTTAAAAAATAAAGAGATATAGCAGAACACACACACACACACACACAATAAATAAAATATAATACTAAAAGGATTCAAATAACCCAAAGGAAAACATGAGATGGGAAACAGAAGAACAAAAAACAGAGGGAAAAAAAACCCAGAAAATAAATGATAGTCTTAAACCCAAACATATAACTACATTAAATGCAGTCTAAACAAAGCAATTGAAAGATATTGGCAGAATGGATTTTTTAAATCTGTTTTATAATAAAGTCACTTAAAATAGTATAGGAAGATTGAAAGTAAAAGGATGTAGCATCTATCCCAGAAAAATGAAAACTCAGGTCCACAAAAAAAACCTGTATGCAAATGGTTATAGCAGGGTTATTTATAATAGCCCCAAACTGGAAACAACCCAAAGGTTTTTCAACCAGTGAATGGTTACAAAACTATGGTACATCCATACCTTGGAATACTACTTAGCAATAAAAGGAATGAGCTACTGGCACAGCTCAAATAATGGAAATGTATTGTCTCCCAACTCTGAAGACTACAATGATGTAGATAAGTCTCAAGGGAATTATGTTGACTGAATGAAGCCCATCTCTAAAGGTTACATACTGTATGATTCCATTTATATAGCACTCTTGAAATGACAAAATTATAGAGTTGGAGATAGACTAGTAGTAGTCAGGGGTTAGGGAGTGGGATGGGAAGGAGGTGGCTGGGTCTAAGCGTAGCACAAAGGGTTTTTGTGGTGGTGGTCACATGCCTCTACATATGATAAAATTCCACAGAACTAAATACAAACACACACACACACACACACACACACACACACACGACTGCATATAAAACTGGTAAAATCTGAAAAAGGTCAATGGATGATATTGACGTCAATTTTCCAGTTAAGTAAGATTGTAAGATGTTACCATTGGGTGGAACTGTGCTAAATTTATCAGTTTACTAGGCTGCTGTAACAAATTTCCACAGACTGGGCAGCTTAAATAATGGAAATTTATTGTCTCCTAGCTTTGAAGACTAGAAGTCCAAAATCAAGTTGAAAACAAGGTTGGTTTCTTCTGAGGGCTATGAGGGCGAATCTGTTCTAGGTCTCGCTCTGTAGCTTATAGATGGCTGTCTTCTGTCTGTGTCTTTGTATCATCTTCCCTGTATATGTATCTCTGTGTTCAGATTTTCCCCTTTTATGAGGACACCAGTCATACTGGATGAAGGACCACTCTAATGACCTCACTTTAACTTGATTACCTCTACAAAGACCCTATTTCCAAATCCTTATGTTCTAAGGTTCTGGGGGTTAGGACTTCAACTTATGAATTTTGTAGGGAACACAGCTCAACTCATTATGGGTATACATACCTTTTTTTTTTTTTTTTTTTTTTTTTTTTTTTTTTTTACTATTTCTTACAACTGTATCTGAGTCTACAATTATTTCAAAATAAATAAGATAAAAACAGAGAGGGAGGAAAACCATAAGAGACTTTTAAATACAGAGAACAAACTGAGGGTTGCTGGAGGGGAGGTGCGTGAGGGGATGGGCTAAATGAGCGATGGGCATTAAGGAGGGCACTTGTTGGGATAAGCACTGGGTGTTATATGTAAGTGACAAATCACTGGGTTCTACTCCTGAAACCAATACTATACTGTATGTTAACTAACTTGAATTTAAACAAATAAATTTAAATAAATAAATAGGTATTAAAAAAAGAGAAAAGATGAAAAGAAATATAGTCCTACAAAACATTCTCTGATCATAATGGAATTAGACTAGAAATCAATGAAAGGAAAATATCTAAATACTTTGAAATTCAGCATCCTACTTCTACATAATTTTTTGGTCAAAGAGGTAGTTTCAGGGAAAAAAAATATTTTGAAATGCGTGATAAGAAAAAATACAGCATGTCAAAATTTGTGGGATGCAGCTAAAGCAGTGTTTAGAGAGAAATGTGCAGCATTAGATGTTTATATGAAACATCTAAGCTGTGGGATATCACCAGATATCATCTGTATGTTACATCTAAGCTGTGGGATATCACCAGATGTTAAAATATTGAAGATATAAAAAGACTCTATAGTATGTATTATTAGATGTAAAACAGTGAAAAATCATATATAGTATGCTACTTTTAATGGGAAAGAGAGAAAAGCAGAATAAGTCACATCTGCTTGTTCCTGCTTAAAGAAACACTGGTAGGATGTGCAACAAGCTAATTAAAGTAGTTACCTATGTGGGTGGAGGAAAACGGAGCACATGGGGCAGAGGTAGGAGTAAGAGTTTTCTTTTTTTTTTTAATGTTTTTTAAATGTTTATTTATTTTTGAGACGGAGAGAGACAGAGCATCAACCGGGGAGGGTCAGAGAGAGAGGGAGACACAGAATCCGAAGCAGGCTCAAGGCTCTGAGCTGTCAGCACAGAGCCCGACGCAGGGCTCGAACCCACGAACCGTGAGATCATGACCTGAGCTGAAGTCAGATGCTTAACTGACTGAGCCACCCAGGCACCCCAGATTTTTCAATGCATACCTTGTTTACTGCTTTCCACTTAAAAAAAAATGAGGTGAAATTCATATAACATGAAATCAACCACTATAAAGTGCACAACTCAGTGGCATTTAGTACATTCACAATATTGTCCAACACCACCTTTACCAAGTTCCAAAACATTTCATCACCCCCCAAAGAAAATCCTGTACCCATTCAGCAGTCATTCCCCATTCCCCCTTGTCCCCAGACCCTGGTAACCACCAAGCTGCTTCTATCCTCATGGAGTTCCCTATTCTGGGTATTTCATATAGATGGAATCATACAACATTTGTTTTGTGTGTGTGTCTAGCTTCTTTAATTTAGCATAATGTTTCCAAGCTTCATCCACATTGTGGCAAGCATCAATACTTAATTCCTGTCTGTAACTGAATAGTATTCCATTGTATGTATACACTACATTTTGTTTATTCGTTTATCTGTTGATGGATCTTTTGTATATTGTGAACAATGCTACTATGAACATTCTTGTGCAAGTTTCTGTTTGAGTCTCTGCTCTCAGTTCTTTTGGATATATAACTAGAAGAGGAATTGCTGGATCATATGGCAATTCTATGTTTAACTTTTTGAGGAAACACCAAACCACTGTTTTCCACAGTGGCTGCACCATTTTACATCCTCATGACAGTATACAAGGGTTCCAATTTCTCCACATATTTATCAAGATTGGGGCACCCGGGTGGCTCAGTTAGTTAAGCATCCAACTCTTGATTTCAGCTCAGGTCATGATCTCACAATTTGTGGGATGGAGCCCTATGTCAAACTCTGTGCTGACAGCATGGAGCCTGCTTGGGCTTCTCTCTCTCCTTCACTTCCTGCCCCTCCCTCACTCATTTTCTTTCTCTCTCTCAAATAAAAATAAACTTTAGGGGCGCCTGGGTGGCGCAGTCGGTTAAGCGTCCGACTTCAGCCAGGTCACGATCTCGCGGTCCGTGAGTTCGAGCCCCGCGTCAGGCTCTGGGCTGATGGCTCAGAGCCTGGAGCCTGTTTCCGATTCTGTGTCTCCCTCTCTCTCTGCCCCTCCCCCATTCATGCTATGTCTCTCTCTGTCCCAAAAATAAATAAAAACCGTTGAAAAAAAAAAAAATAAATAAATAAAAAAAAAAAAATAAACTTTAAAAAAGCCATTTATTTTAGCTGTATATTTTAGCCATCCTAGTGGTTTGTAAAGTGGTATCTCTTGGTTTTGATTTGCATTTTCCTAATAACTAATAATGTTGAGCATTTTTTTCATGTGCCCATTGGTCATCTGTATATATTTCCTTGGTATTGTTTTCTTTTTGTGAACATACTACCTATTAGAAACAAAAAGTAGGGGTGCCTGGGTGGCTCAGTCGGTTAAGCATCTGACTTCGGCTCAGGTCACGATCTCACAGTTTGTGAGTTCGAACCCCGCATCAGGCTCTATGCTGACAGCTCAGAGCCTGGAGCCTGCTTCAGATTCTGTGTCTGCCTCTCTCTCTGCCCCTCCCCCACTCACACTCTGTCTCTCTGTCTCAAAAATAAATAAACATTAAAAAAAAAAAGGAAACAAAAAGTAAATCAGTTTTAAAGGTAAAAGTCAGGCAGGAGAGAAGGACAAACTAGACCACTATGGTAGACAGAATAATAGTCTCCAAAGAGGTCCACATTCTAATTCCTGAAACTTGTAAATACGTCACTTTACCTGGCAAAAAGGAGCTTGCGGATGTGATTTGGTTAAGGATCTTACAATGGGGAGATTATCCTGGATTCTTGGGGTGGGATGATGTAATTACAAGGGACCTAATGAGGAGTGAGGCAGGAGGTCAGAGACAGAAAAGAAGATATGATGATGCAAGCAGAGGTCAGAAAAAGACAGAGACAGAGAGACTTGAGGATGCTACACTGGGGTCCTTGAAGATGGAGGAAGGGGGCCAACAAGCCACGGAACGCAGGCAGCTTCTAGAAGTGGAAAAGGCAAGGACACCGATTCTCTTCTGGAGTCTCCAGAAGGAATGCAGCCGGCCGACACACAAATTTTAAGACTTCTAACATCCAGAATTATAAGACAATATATTTGTGTTGTTTTAAGCCACTGAGTTTATGGTAATTTACTACAGCAGCCACAGGAAACTAGTACAACCACAAATGTCCTGCTCCCTCCAGAACAAAGTATCTCCTGAGCCTCCTCAACAATGTTTCACTCTCAGGAAACACAGCTGAGTCTCATGTGTCTGCTAAATCCCCGAGGGAAAAAATGAACCACAGAGGGCAAAGTTGCATTGTCCTATGAGGTGTGAAAGATGTCGGTAACAAAGCAACCCAAGATCTGTCTCCTATACATCTCCAGAGGGAACACTGAGCCCTAAGTCTTGTTGGATAAACGTACATGACAGAAAGGACTCGAAAGTCTCATAAAAACTATAAGAGATCATTACCCTTCACGGAGATTGAGCAAGACCCTCAGAAACCAAAGCCAGTGGACTCCTTTTCTATGCCCACCGGCAGCGTTATTACCTTCAGGTGGCAGCTGCAAGGCCAGGAAGTTTAAAAGCTTCCCTCCCTTTCATTCCACCTCCCTTCCCCTTTCCCAGAGCTCGGCTGTAACTGGCAGCACCTGCCCACCCACAGGTCATTCATCAGCTGAAATGTCTGCATGTGGTTTTGCTTCGTGTCCATCCTCTTCCAAAGCCCCAAATATGCTTCATATCTAATGCATGTAATATGTTCACTTCATGGAGTTGGCCCATAGAGGGTAACTCCACGTGATAAAAGGCCAATATCAGGTTGGGTGGCTGGTCCAAATAGCTGATGGCCTATAAATTTTTCCAGCTCTTTCTGCTTCAGATGGATGAGGATACCACCATTACTATCACCACCTTCATAGAAAAGACAGATTTGGATCTAGGCCAGCTACGACATAAAAATCCACTTAAAACTCATTGAAGAAGCACTTAAAGAATGTGCGTCTATGGCTAGGGTATGGGCCCGAATAAAACAATGTAATATTTCTTAGAAACCAAAAGGAAAGGGTTACTATTTATTGGGGGGGGGGGGGGGGGACTACTCAGTATCAGTCATAAGGAAACATTCTCCAGAATGTGGAATTTTGTTATTTAATAAGAACAATAACAGTATTTATTAGGCACCTGCTGCACTAATCCTGTGACTGTCTCCATAGCATGAATTCCACACACCACCCCCTTCCAGACAGTATGTTTGGGTGGGATTTACCCACCGCCAGCTCAAGGTGGGAGCCCTGATTGGTTAGAGCCAATTCCTTATTTCATCACCTCTGACACAGTGATTGGTTCAGGGTTAAGCACCCAATGCAGACCTCAGCCAATCAACACTTGGCATTTCACAGCCATGGGTTTAGAGTATGACAGCACATAAGGAAATGTAGCTTCATTAGAAGGAAGCCCAGGGGTGCCTGGGTGGCTCAGTCCGTTAAGCGTCCGACTTCGGCTCAGGTCATGATCTCACGGTCCGTGAGTTCGAGCCCCGCGTCGGGCTCTGTGCTGACCGCTCAGAGCCTGGAGCCTGTTTCAGATTCTGTGTCTCCCTCTCTCTCTGCCCCTCCCCTGTTCATGCTCTGTCTCTCTCTGTCTCAAAAATAAATAAACGTTAAAAAAAAAAATTTTTTTTTAAAAAGAAGGAAGCCCAGAATTTCTGGTCCGCAGTTGAGGGAGAAACATTCTTTCTTTCTGTGATGAGGAAGCATGCAGTCCTGTACAGTGAGGGTAGCCATCTTGCAAGAAGGATGGAGGCAGTCTAGTGTAAAGCCAATATCTTGAAGGGCCGTGGCGATATGATTGGGTAACTAGATCAGAACAACTCTGAACCCTGCCCTCTGAGTTTGGCCCAATGACATGAAGCCATAAACTCTCTTTTATTTAGGCCAATGTGTGTTAGGGTTTTCTCTGCTTCCAACTGACCTCATCTTAATGCACTCACTCACTGTGTGTCAGGCACTTGAGTAAGGGGATTTCACACATTCTGTCTCAATTCATTCTCAACATGGCCCAGTGATGGAGGTTTTATCATCCCCTTTTTCCAGATGTCAGGTGTTGTATGTAACTTCCAACTATTTTTTTTTTACTTTTAATTTAATTTTTTTTTTAATTTACATCCAAATTAGTTAGTATATAGTGCCACAATGACTTCAGGAGTAGATTCCTTAGTGTCCCTTACCCATTTAACCCATCCTCCCTCCCACAACCCCTCCAGTAACCCTCTGTTTGTTCTCCATGAGTCTGATGTTTTGTCCCCCTCCCTGTTTTTATTTTTGTTTCCCTTCCCTTATATTCATCTGTTTTGTCTCTTAAAGTCCTCATATGAGTGAAGTCATATGATATTTGTCTTTCTCTGACTAATTTCACTTAGCATAATTTCTAAGTAGTACAATTGCTGGGTCGTAGGGTAGTTCTATTTTTAGTTTTTTGAGGAATCTCCATACTGTTTTCCAGAGTGGCTGCACCAGCTTGCATTCCCATATAACTTCAAACTATTGATGAAGGGTGAAGGCAGTCAGGATTTTGTCTCAGTTCGTCTGTCCATTCAGACTTCTTTTTTTTTTTTTTTTTTAGGTGTTTCTCTCTCTCTCTCTTTTTTTTTTTTAAGTTTATTTACTTTGACAGAGAGAGAGAGAGAGTAAGCAAGGGAGAGGATCTAAAGTAGTCTCCACACTGCAGCAGAGAGCCCGATACAGGGCTCGAACTCACACACTGAGAGATCATGACTTGAGCCGAAGTCAGACACCTAACTGACTGAGCCACCCAGGATCCCCTTATCACTCAGACTTCTGCTTTCCACCATGTTCTCTTGGCTCCTACTGTAATACCTGTGGGCACCGTATTTCGAGGAGACTCCCCAGCACCACCCTCTGCAATAACTCTACAGATAAGTCCTAGGAGAGATTGTTTCTACTGTCATTTAAGCTGTTACATATCATATCTGGCATCCTGTTTTAGTAGTTGGATATTTCTTACAAGTGTTGATAATTCACTACACAAAATAGCAATTAATAAATCCCTCATTATAGAGGTACTGCAGGAAGATCTTTAACTCCAGATCCCCTTAACTTAAGCTGAACTTAACTCCAAGATCTCAAAAGTAAACCTCTAATATGAATGTTTCTAGCTCTAATTTTTTTAAAGATTTATTTTTAAGTAATCTCTACACCCAATGTGGGGCCCAAACTTACAACCCAAGATCAAGAGTTGCACGTGCCACCAACTGAGCCAGCCAGGTGCCCCTCTCTAACTGTAAATATAAACCTGCTACATAAGAAGTCGCTTAAAATTGTTTTCCCGTTTGAAAATTGGGAGTTCGTGACATGAATCTACTTCCAGTTCAGAAAGGTCTGTGAGTAGGATCAGACTTGGAGACAAATAACTTGAACAGAAGCTAAGTGCTCTGTTCTTTGCAATATGGGGCTGAAATCATACCTCAGTAATGATGAAACTAGCACTTCTTCCAATGGGGCTGATCCTGTCCTTGGATTGTTTAGCCACAGTTCCCAAAAGAAAAACAGATAAACTAAAACTTCTCACTGCAAAATGCACATACGTGCATATAATTCTCTGAACGATAGCAAAGGAGGTTTTCAGCCTGCTCAGAAAGAAAAGGCTTCAGAGGACATTGATCCAAACCTTAGGTCTACAACAAGCCCCACTCCCAGTTTCTACTTGGCCATCACCACCGATAAGAAATGTGCCATGCTTCATGAGGCCCAACCCAATTTCAGACATTTTTATCTGATCCAAAGTGCCCTGTATGTTGAACCCAAATCTGTGTCTCCCCAGGAAGCAGTCTCTAAGTTAGACAGACTTGAGTTCAAATGACCGTTCTACCAATTCCTCCTGGGTGACCTTGGGCTGTTTCTCAATGCTTCCAAACTCCAGGCTCCCTAGTCATAAAAATGGAGATGGTAATTCCTACCTCCGACCATCAACATAAGGTTTTAAAGGGATAATACATATAAAATGCATGGCAACTATTCCTGGCCCAGTAAACCTCAACAAGTGACAGCTACTATGAGCGATCATGGAGCGCATGCCTGAGGCTGAGTAGGCCTGCCAGTTGTAGTGAAAAAAAAAATACAGAAAACCTTGGTGCTCCTGTGTAACTCAGTCAGTTAAGCATCCGACTCGTGATTTCAGCTTGGGTCATGATCTCGCAGTTTTTGAGTTCAAGTCCCATTAGGACCCAGCCTTGACATTTGAGGCGGAGGTGGATGACAACAGGCAGACTGAGGAGCGGATAACGGAGGCCAGAGGCCCCTGGAGACGGGACGTATCTGTGATTTTCCCCAGGTTGTGGGTGTGGGTGTCAGATCCGAGTGTCAGGTCTCCTCTGTGGATCAGCTGGAATAATGAACGAGTTGACACCTTGGGCCAGGGTGACAGTTCTTCAGAGGAAATGGAGAAGGCAGCCTGCCTCCCGTAGGAAGGAGCCTGGGTGACAGACACCTTTCAGAATTACCAGCACCAATGTGTGCTCACAACCACCTTTCCCAGAGAAGGCATCCAGCCCCGGAATTGGAAGGCTGGAGAGAGGCTAGGAAACTGGAGGCCCCTCATGAATTATTAGCTGGAAAGGCATGCCACTCCCCAGCCCTTCCCCGTCAGACACTGGCCCCATTGTTGACGAGCAATTTAGCAGTTACTCTAAAGTGGCTAAAATTTGGCACATCCTCCAAGGCCTTTCCTGGTCAGATCAGGTGACCATTTCCCTGAGCCCTGTAGAGAAAGAAAGGATTACCTGCCATCTCCCCACCCCCTCAGAGGCAGGTGAGAGAAAATCCATTTAACTGACCAGCCGCTGTCAGTTTACAAATAAAACATAAACTATAAAAGCCGCCTTTGTTCAACTGAGGCAGCCATCCTGGCGGGGAGGTTAGATTAGCAATTTGTCCTTTGTCAGAGGATTAGTAGAGCCTCATTGTTTTAATGTTTATTTATCAATTTGCATCTTCTAGCAGTTTCCGCCCAACTCAAGGCCCCAACTCCCCTGTGTCCCTGCTCATTTTACTTCAGCTGCCAAGGGGCTAACAAAGCCCTCACACCCTAACACGAAACTCCTTTACTTTACTTTTTCTTCTGCTCAGGTTCAAACTCCTTAGCCTTCTCCGGGCTGCAGAGCGGAAATTACAGCCCTGGCAAAAGGGAAAAGATGATTCATCCAGACAAAGGGATCCTTCTCGTCACCTGTAAATGTGCCATCCCCAGCACAGGACTTTTCACTCCACCAATTCTGTGGATTACAGAGTCCCAGTTTTGATGCCAGTCGTCCTCAGGTGGTTGGACAGGTCTCACCACACCTGGGGGCTTCCTTTAGATTTGGCCAGGGTTCTGGGGGATCTGGGAGGGGTAGGGATGACCTCTGTGAAGCCAACAATACGCTGCACTGAGCTATCTGCAGAAGCTGACCAATTATTATCACATTCCTCCCAAAAGAGGATTAAGTATTAAGCACCTAATGGTGCACGATTCTCTATAGGTAGAACTAGGCCATCCCAATACCTTCTCACCTAGAATATTTTCGTCTGGACTTCAGCGTACCCCTTTGCTTTAAAAAAATAAAATAAGTTTTGGGTCACTTGGGTGGCTCAGTCAGTGAAACATCCAACTCTTGGTTTCAGCTCAGGTCATGATCTCACGGTTCATGGGGTTGAGCCCTGTGTCAGGCTCTATGCTGACAGCACAAAGCCTGCTTGAAATTCTCTCTCTCTCTCTGACCCTCCCCTGCTCTCCCTCTCTCTCTCTCTTTCTCTCAAAATAAATAAATAAACTTTAAAAAAAAGATTTGTTAAAAAAATAAAATAAGTTTTTAAGCTCTACTTTTTTTTTTTTCAAAGCTGCAAAATTGTTTTTCCCAATGAATTGTTATGTAGGCCCAAACTGCATGAAATAAAATAAGCAAACTGTTCTCTCATGTTGGCCACCCTGAGGTATCTCAGAAGAGTGTGTTCATTCTGCAGGACACAGTTTGAAACTTCTGGATTAAATAAAGGGAGTCTATATGTTTTCCTCTGGCTCTCCCAAATCAGGCTATGCCCTTTCCTTATCCATTTGCCCAACCTGCCATGTGTCCCACCAGATATTAACCCGTTCTATCCTCTTTCTTGCATTTCCTAAGCATCACCAGACATTCTGGAAAGATTTCTTTAACATTTTCATCATGTCACCTCTGCACCCTTGGTAAGACATTCAAAGCCCTTGACAACTTGGCCTTCATTTATATTTTAGTTTTATCCTTCGCAGACCCTTAAACAAAACCTTCAGCTCCTGCTAGTCTTAACCACTTATCCTTAAGCACAGCTTGCCAAGACCCACCTCCTTACCCTGGTGCAGGCTGATCTTCACACTGAGGACGCCAGCTTGTCCATTTGCAGCCAGACCTAGAACCACTTCAACCTTTAAAGTCCCACCCACCAAGTCTTCAAACTTTTCTGCTCTGTGGCATCTTCCACAGACACTCTGTGTGCTGGTGCATGGCATAGTGTGTGTGTGTGTGTGTGTGTGTGTGTGTGTGTGTGTGTGTGTGTGTGTTGGGGACTTGAGATTGTGAGCTCATATTCTATGGGGCTTTGCCTGTGAATCCTGTGCAGCCAGGGATGACAGTACATTTCACCACATCCATTTTGCATTTGCTTCTACCAGGTGCCCCAGGAGTAATATCACTGAAGCACTATTTTTGCATTAGTCAGTTGGCTTGGGGTGGGGGCACTCCTGGACCACATCAGTAGCATGAGTTTAAACCCCAAACCCCTGTGAGGCATCTATAGGTACAAATTCTCACAGGACACATTTTATTCCACCTATTCTAAGCCAAGCTCCTCCTTGTCTTTCTTTGCTGGTGGGTTAATTTCTCTCTTCAATTCAATCATTTCATTGAAAGTATGGCCCCCTGAGTGTCCCAGATTTATGCAGGTTCCCTCCGATCTTTGGGTAACAAAAGCCACACCTCTAGGTTAAGAAGACCACAAATCCTGTCTCAGGAGAACCCAAACATTAACTCAAATGCCAACCAGGTTGTTTTTTCAGTTTCCTCTGGTGTTTTGTTTTGTTTTGTTTTGTTTGGAACTTGGGGGTTTTCTTCACATTTTATGAGTTCATTTATGCAATTTAAAATATTGGGTTTTTTTAAATCCAGAATTTTCAAGTGTTTTATAGTGAGAAGGGGGCAGAGTTCAGGCTATTAAGTTTGTGATATGTATGTGATTGTTTCTTCAATCACAGTGTACATTCCCACGTGTGTTTCTTTGTATTACACACATAGCCTCTAAAACTGTGCCAGGCACATAGCAAATTATCAACAAATGTTTGACAAATTAATGAATCAATGAATGGCATTTTTGCTCTTTCATGGAGAAAAGGCACTGCTTTAGAGTCATGAGGATCGATCCTGACTCTTCCACTAACCAGCTATATAACTTTGGACAGATCGCTTCTCTGAACCTGATTCTCCTGTGCAAACTCGAGACAATGCCCACCCTACACGAGAGTAGGGAGGATTATTATGTATTTCGTTCAGTGCCTGCCTAGCACTCAGTTATCATGTGGGTCTGGAGGACGCTCACTGAATGTTTTCTACTTAGTGATAAAGGGTTAGTCTGATAATAATAATAAAAAAAACAACCTTCTGTTATTCATTATGAAAGTCTCGTCAACACTTGCAGCTCTAGATTGGAGCCAAAGAAACAAATACTTAGGAATGTCTACCAAGAGCCATAACACATTTTCTAATTCCCTCGAAAACCTGATCAATCAAAGTGTTTTTCTTTTCAGAAAACTTCAGAGAAGTTAAAACAACTTTCTGGGTTTTCTTAGTATGGCAGAAAGAAACATTTAAGCCTAGATCTATCTGACTTGTGTCAGTTACCATAAGCTGATTAGATGGTAGAAGGATGAGTATCACATATTCTGCAACAGCTTGATTAACTGGTCATAGGAGCAATTTAGAAATAAAGACCAAAGTCTAAGCACCCAATCTCCTCTGCCATCCAAAGTCTCCACCAACCCCAGACAGCCTAACCATCACAAATGCCCACCTCCCTGAGCCATCCAGCCATCCTGAAGACCTCCAAAGCTGTGACTGAGATGTTGTCTCAGCTTCCACTTTTCTCCAAGATGTCGTCAAGGTATTTTGCCACCTGTGATGGGAGAATAAAGGTCATGGAAGACGAGAAAAATAATAGGGGTCTGTATTTCCCTCTGAATCCAGACTAAAAAAGAATCACATTAGTATGAGAAGAAGTAGTAGCAAACTGGTTAAGGGCAAGGCTGCAGATGCAGTCAGCTGTGGATTTGAATTCTGTCTCTACCACCTATTAGCAATTGATCCAAGTAAATTACTGACCCTTAGTCTCCTTGCCTATAAAATGGGTATAAGGATATTCATCTCAGAAGGTCACTGTAAGGAATTAAATAAAATAACATGTGAGGGGCCCCTGGGTGGCTCCATCAGTTAAACATCCCCCTCTTGATATTGGCTGAGGTCATGATCTCATGATCATGAGATAGAGCCCTGCATGAGACTCTGCACTAAGTGTGGAACCTGCTTGGAATTCTCTCTCTGCCCCTCCCCCGCATGGCTCTCTCTCTCTCTCTTTCTCTCTCTCTCTCTCAAAAAATAAACTTAAAAATAAAACCAAATAAATAAATAACATGTGAGATGCTCTTACTACTACCTGACACTTAGCAAGCACTCAATAAATGGTACCAATAATAACAGAAACTTTAAGAACTTTGCATACATTACTGGGTGTTATATGTAAGTGATGAATCACTGGGTTCTACTTCTGAAACCAATGCTACACTGTATGTTAACTAACTTGAATTTAAATTAAAAATTTTTTTAAATAAAATACTTTTATCAGCCAAATGGCATCTTTAAAAAAAAGAGTTTTGCATGCATTAACTTATAATTCTCCTATGAAATAGAAACCCTTATTCTGGTTTTACAAATGAAAAACTGAGACAGAGTGGTCAGACTACTTGCCTAAGTTCACACAACTAGGAAGCAACACAGACAGAATGTAAACAGACTAGGTAGTCTGCCCACAGAATCCATACTACACTATTCTGCCTACAGAACCTAGTATGCTTCTTGCCATTATCATTATCATTATCAATGTCAATACCATTAAATGGTGGTGACACGGGGGAATGCAGAGACCAATATAGGCAGGCAAAGAAAACAAGAGCTCTAAGTTCATCTGCTAGGGGGTCCTCAGACTAAGCCAGGAGATCATCGTAGTGGGGGTGAAAATCTGGGCACACCCAACCAAGCTTACCCAGAGAGTTCAAAGCCTCTGAAGCTAGGAGGACACCTACTTGCCCACAAATGAGATCCATGCTCCAAAAGAAAATGAAACAGTTCCCCGCTTTGGGGAGACTGCTGAATAGTCCCCAAGTCCTTGTGAACAAGTGTATGTTAGGTGTTACGTTAAGCACCGTGTGAGGTTTCCAAACGTGTATCGCCAGGAGCTTAAACTTTAGAAGGAAACATGCCAACACCCATTAAAGTCAGTGCTTGGAGAAAATCTCTTGGTGAACATTGGATTTGGCTGACCTTGAGATTGAAGCAGTCGTGGACAAGTAAGAATGTTCAGGTCAAGGGGCATCTGGGTGGCTCAGTTGGTTAAGCATCGGACTTCAGCTCAGGTCATGATCTCCCATGTAGAGCTCTGTGCTGATAGCTCAGAACCTGGAGCCTGCTTCCGATTCTGTGTCTCCCTCTCTCTCTGCCACTCCCACTCTTATGCACACTCTCTGTCTCTCAAAAATACATAAACATTTTTTTTTAATGTTCAAAAGGGCCCCTTTTGAACAGCCATCTCACTGGCTTCATTAAAAAAAAACTGGTTCACAGAGTGGTCTACTCAAGGCGGCTGTGGCAAGAGAATTACTGCAAGCCATTCTGGGTCAGCCGAGTCACCTGGTCTGAAACAAACCAAATTTCTCACTTCCTTAAGAACATCACTGGGAAACACCAGGGTGAAAGGTTGATTTGGAAATAGCTGAGTTTCTGGCCCTGGAATTTTTCTGACAAGATGGATTCAGGAAAAATAAATTAATCTGTGCAGCAGGGTCAGCTGTGGAATTGTGAAAGAATGCTGGCCTTCACTGCAGGAAGGGAAAGTGCTCGCAAGCCCTTCAATGAGGGTGCAGGGCTCCAGGAAACGCTGTGTCCTGGCCTCTGCCCCACCCCCTCCACCGTGGGTAATTAAACTGGGATGGGGCGGGAAGGAGGCCCTTCAGCTTTCTCTTCTGTGCTGCTCTGGACAGTGAATACTCTTGTTTACTCTCACAGAGAAATCTTGGTCTTATCTTAATGTAGAAAGAATTAAGGTTGGAGAGATTTTGTTTCAATGGAACCGAACCCAGATGCATCTTGGGAAACTCTAAATTCAACTTGGAGAAAATAGATTAAAATTATACTTGACTAAAGCAAGAACGTTAGACACTTTGAGAACAACTGCTCCAGTAGTCATTTGGTTTTTAAGTACATAATCATTTTATATTTCCTATAAACATCTATGTGGAATCAATATTTTTACTTTCCCTGCAAAATGTAAAGAATCTTAGCACTCTCCCTAATCCTTTCTCCCGTACGTTGGTAACAGTAAAGATTTTACTGATAGACTGTTTAATATATTATGCAACACAACAAAACCTTTCTGGAATTAATTAAAAGTTTTACTTCTTTGTTCACCAGCATTTTCTGTATCATAAGATATAATAATACAGAATATCAAAGATACACTACTACATGAGTGGTTTTCTTTTTTAGATTCACTTCTAATTTAACAAAATTACTTCCTTGAATCTTTTTTTTCTCAAAATGGGCTCATGGGTAGGACACAGGTATTTGCATTGTCTTAGTCCCTCTGTTAAGTTTTGATTACTTTAAAAATAAACTTTACTTTTTAGAACAGTCTTAGGTTTACAAAAATCATGAAGATATTACAGTTTCCATATATCCTGCACCCAGTTTCCCCTATGATTAACATCTTACATTAATATGATAACGTTTGTTGGGAGCCTGGTTGGCTCAGCATCCAACTTCAGCTCAGGTTGTGATGTCACAGTTTATGGGTTCAAGCCCCACATCAGGCTCTGAGCTATCAGCACAGAGCCTGGAGCCTGCTTCCGATTGTCTCCCTCTCACTCTGTCCCTCCCCCGCTTGTGCTCTGTCTCTCTCTCAAAAATAAATAAACATTAAAAATAATTTTTCAATATGATAACATTTGTTATAATTAGTCAGCTAATATTGATACATTATTAATAACTAAACTCCATACGTATTCAGATTTCCTTAGTTTTTTTTTTTTAATGTTTATTATTTTGAGAGAGAGTGTGTGTGCATGTGGGGGAGGAGCAGAGAGAGAGAGAGAATCCCATGCAGGCTCCACACTCAGTGCAGAGCCCAACCTGGGGCTCAATCTCATGACTGTGAGATCATGACGTGAGCTGAAATCAAGAGTCCCATACTTAACTGACTGAGCCACCCAAGCAACCTCAGGTTTCCTTAGTTTTAACTGATGTCCTTTCCTCCCCCACCCCAAAAAACGCAAGAAAATTAAAACAAAGTAGTAATTTAGAGTCTAAGAACTAACCTCCTTTCCCTTTCATTTTAATTGAGAAAGAACCTAGGAAATGTGGAAAATGTTCATGCTTAACCAAAGTATTTCTCTATGTTAGAATTATATTTTTGTTTATTTAGTACTGGGTTCTTAATATGTGGTTTATCCAAACCCAACAGCAAGAAACAGACAGCATGTTCAGGGAAAATGAAAATCAGCTGCTTGCTCTGGAGTTAAGATGTCCTTGGAACCATTTACTAAGCCTTTCAGCCAGGCTGCTGTGAGCAGGATGATCACAATTCCTGAAGCAAAACCCAGGACCATCATCTAGAAGGGCGACGGAAGAATGGAACAATAAGTAATTTTCCTACCAGTTACATCTACATTTTCCCCTGGAATCTTCAGTAGAAGCCAGAAACCCCAGAGAAAAGAAAGGAAACCCAGAAAGAACAATGAAGGACGTTCTAAGCTAAGAGTTGAGAGAGGCTAAATCATTTCCTTTGGAAAAGTCGTTAGTTTGCAAGACAGAAAATAATCCCTAAAATGCATCTGAATGGCTAATTTAATGGGATTAAAGAAAAAAGATGGCCTATTGATTTATCTTTCAAATTTAATAAATCACCTGGGTCAGATTATTCAACATGCTCCTGAACTGAAGAGTCAGGGTTGAGTGGATACAAAGTTGGATATGAATATGCGGGCTCCTTTTGAAAGGTTCTCTCAGCTTGCTAAATGTTCTGCTCCCCCAGGGAAGAAAGGACTGGACACCACACACCCACGACCCAAGATTTTCCCTAATGTACAGCACAACTCAATGCGAATGCCAGAATGGAACTGACAAAATGTTGAAATTGGACAGACACACCTCGTTGTTTCATATATATACATTAAAAAAAATTTTTGTAACGTTTATTTATTTTTGAGAGACAGAGCATGGGGCGGGGGGCAGGGGGTGTGGGCAGAGAGAGAGGGAGACACAGAACCTGCCTGCTCCCAGCTGTCCGCACAGAGTTCGATGCGGGGCTTGAACCTACCAATCGTGAGATCATGACCTGAGCTGAAGTGGAATGCTTAACCAACTGAGCCACCCAGGCACCTTCATTGGTTCTTTTATTTAAACAAGGATCATTATTTTCATTGAGAGAAAATTTGCATGCATTAAAATTGACCCTTCTTAGTGCACAGTTCTGTAACTTTCGTCAAATGTATCATGTAATCATATTACTTCTTCCACAATCAAAATATAGAACAGTTCCATCAGTCCAAAATACTTCCGCAGACCCTTTTGTACACAAACACTCCCTGTCCTCAGCCCTCACAGCCATTGAGCTGTTTCCTGTTCATACAATTTTACCTTTCCCAGAAAGTCATAAAAATGAAATCATATGGTACATAACTTTTAAGCCCTGGCTTTTTATACTCAGAATAATGCACTTGAGATTCATCTATAGTAGTGTGTATATCAGGAGTTCATTTCTTTTTCTTGCTGAGTAGTTTTCCATGGGATGGATAATCCTTCGCTAGTTGAAGTACATTTGGGATTTTTTTTCCAGTTGGGGGCAAACATTTACATAAAGGTTTTTGTGTGAACATAAGCTTTCACTTCATCTGTTAAATACCTGGAAGTGTGGTCGCTGAGTTGTACAGTAAACCTAAGTGTCACTTGATGAGAACTATGAAACCATTTTTCCAAAGTGGCTGCACCAGTTTGCGTTCCCCCCAACATTGCATGAAAGTTCCAGTTGCTTCCCATCCTCGCCAGCAGTTGGTACTGTCAGGGCTTTGGTTTGGTTTTCTAATTTTAGCCATTCTAATAGCTGTGATACTTCTTTGTGGCGTTAACTTACTAATGATGATGAACATCTTTTCATGTGCCCATTTGCCATCATAGATCTTTGGTAAAGAGTCCAAATCTTTTGCCTATTTTTTAAATTGGTTTGTTCATTTTCTTATCATTGAGTTTTGAGACTCTTTACATATTCTGGATACAAATCTTTTATCAGACATGTGATTTGCAAAGATTTTTTTCCCAGTCTGCGGCTTGTCTTTTCACTCTCCTGTGTTAAACAAGGATCTTTTTACTTCAAATTACATAAGGTTATGAAACAGCGTGAGCAATCAGTCATAAAAGGGTGTGTGGTTGTGTTTGCTTTACTACATTCATGATAGAAACTAGAAGACTCAGTTGTCTTGCTCCTGTCACATCCTAGGAATATGTCCTGCTACATAGTGGACACTCAGTAGAGCTGTACTGAGTGAACGATGAATGAAGTGTGGCGTAACCGAGGAGCACAATGGCAGATGCAGGTGGAGGGGAAGGCAGGGACCAGAACTTACTTAACTACCAGGCTCAGAATTTTATTTTTTTTTTCATTTTTATTTTTTAAAATATGTTCCAATGTTTATTTATTTTTGAGAGAGAGAGAGAGACACAGAGTGAGAGTGGGGGAGGGTCCGAGAGAGATATATAGGCACAGAATCTGAAGCAGGCTCCAGGCTCTGAGCTGTCAGCACAGAGCCTGAAGTGAGGCTCCAACCCACAGACTGCGAGATCATGACCTGAGCCAAAGTCGGAGGCTGAACCCTAAACCGACTGAGCCACCCAGGCGCCCCCAGGCTAAGAATTTTGAACCTTAGCCTGTGGGCAGTTGGCAAGCACCAAAGGATTCCAAACAAGGATGTAATGGAATGGAATTTGCATTTTTGGAAATCTCATACTGGAGGCAGCATAGAAAATGGATAGTAAGAGGAGTGACACCAACAGGGAGACTAATGAGAAGACCTTTGAAATTTTCCAGGCAGGAGAGGATGAATACCTAAGATACAGACTTAGCAGAAGGGACAGAAGGCAAGGGGCAGCTACATGAGATATTAAATCGACAGGATATAATTTTGTCCCAACAGCATGTGAATTTGAAAAGCTCTGACCTATACTGTTATGAGAAAGAATGCAACAATTTGTGGGGGACCCAATGTGCATCATATAATTTTTCCTCCTCGAGCCCATGCAAACTTACCTCCTCCTAATTAGCTCCCCAGCCAAGTCTCTTTTCTAAACAACAACAACAAAAAAGTGTCCACTTGCTTTTTCTACTTCCTCACCTCCATTTTATGCCTTTTGAACTTGATGTGTGAATGAATCACAATTTACTTTGAATCAGAAACCCAAGTACATTCTACTAGGATAACTATATTATTGAAATTAAGTAGGTCATTTCAACACGAATGTATGAAACAAGTAATCCCCTCTTTGTGTGCTGCCTAATCAAATCTGTATGTCACTTCTCTCTGATTTGTTCAGTCAACAATTGCCCAAATGCACACAAACATTGACATTTGAAGTGTCAGGACTCAGGGCATGTAGAGTCGGGATGTTGCCTTGCAGACATCTAGTTTCAGTAGACTCTCCAAGAAAGCAACAGAAGATGTCAGGAGGTGGGTATTGCCCATAAATTATCAGCTGGTATGACAGTAGGAAATCTTTAGGGAGACAATGATTATATTCCTAATTTAAGGGCTTTTGAGACAATGCCTTTGGCACTAGTCTTTCCTGCCAGCTATTGTTGATGGCCTGGTTCACTGTCAAGATAACAACACCTGGAGGTTCGACTGCTGGCACTGCTATTCATAACTCTGAAAGGTTACTTAATCCCCTGGTCCCAGCGTCACCATCTACAGATGAGATTGGACTAGAGCTAGATCATCTTTAAGGTTCCTGATTAGACAAGATTTTGGTTATAAACCTAACTTTAGGAGGAAACATCCTCATTTATAACCATTGACCTTAGTGAATTAGGGCAATAAATGTCTTTCTGAAGATTTAAAAGAGTGAATGCTCCTTTATTGTATCAATGGGGCAAATCAATACTTTTGTTGCTCCACTTACTACAGTTAATCATCTGGAACAAAGAGGAAAAAATCTGGTGTCTGTTAACAAAGTCCCCGTTTTAAAAGAAATATCCAAATGTATATTTGCATGTCAGCCACAACTAAATATTTTGCTACCTAAAAGTCAAACAAAAGAACCCTAATTACTCTTAAATTCTCTTCAGCCATCATTCCACCCCATTACTTATTGAATGAAATTTCCAAAATCCCCTCTAAAGGAAACTTCAACACATACACACACAAACACACACACACACACACACACACACACACACACACAGAACTCAGAGTAGTATGAACTATGCAACTTTTTCCTCATGATACTCTCCAATTAAGAATTGCTTATAGGGTCTGTTCAATTTCCAGACTATAGAAATGTGATTTCAAGAGACATAATCTTTAGACCAAAATCCCATTATAACTATATCTACAGCTATGTAGATGTAGATAGTTAGGTATAGTGATATACAGATATAGTTATGTAGACTTTGTAATAATAAGATTTCACCAGTACTCAACAGACAAAATCCAGGACCTGAACATTTCTTTGACCTTAAGATGACATGCAGAAAAAAATTTTAGAGTTATCTGTGTCATATGGAGATACAAAGCTTTAAACATTTTTATAGATTTGTATCTGTTCACTTCTTCTCCCCTTTATTATTTTCAGGTTTCCAACATTTCTTTAAAAATTTTTCCCAGTTCCAAAATTATATAAGTATTCTAAATTTTCTCATTATATTTTTATTTGTTTACATTTAACTATTGTATCTGGAGCTTGTTTCTGTATGCAACGTAACAAAGGAATAATACTTTTTGTCTCATATCGAAACTGCTACTTATGCCAGTATTATTTATGAAATAAATCATCTTGGGGCACCTGGCTGGCTCAGTCGGTGGAGCATGCAACTCTCTCTCTCTCTCTTTCTTTTTTATTTGAGAAAGAGAGAGAGCATGCACAAGTGGGGGGCTGAGGCAGAGGGAGAGAGAAAGCATCTTAAGCAGACTCCATGCTCAACATGGAGCCCAACACAGGGCTCAGTCTCAAGATCCTGGGATCACAACCTGAGCTGAAATCAAGAGTCAAGCACTCAACCAACTGAGCCACCCAGGTGCCCCAAGCATATGACTCTTGATCTTGGGGTTGTCATTTCGGACTCCCACATTGGATATAGAGATTACTTAAAAATAAAATCATAAAGAAATAAATAAATCATCTTTTCCTCACTGAATTTAAATATTACTTCTATGATATGTCAGATTGCTATATTTGTTGGACTATTTCTGGACTCCATCTATTGCATCTAACAGATCCAAGGATATTTGTTGCAGCATTGTTTATATTTACAAAACCTGGGGAAAAATAGCATGTCTGTCAGCAGAAGAATTGACTAATAAGTGATGGAATATCCATATCACAGAATAGTATTTACCTAGAAAAAAGTAAATTAATTTATAAATATCTGGACAGATTGCTATGAATACTATGCTTTCTTTTAAAACAACAGGTTGAGAATAATTATTTGATAGATAGAAACTTCTATAACAATATATTTGGGAAAAAAAGTGTTTCTATCAATTATTTCAGAGACTGATGATGAATAAAGGAAGAATATGAAGTTTAGAGGTGTCTGAACTGCTTAATTTGTTGAAATAAGCAGGCGTACACTTTAAGTATATACATATATACCATAAACAAAATGTTACATGTTTTGTTTTAAGTAAAACGTTAAAATAAAACTTCATATTTCATTCATCTCCAAAGAGGTTAGCGGCAATAGCGCACACTGCCCCACGTTAGAATAGCAATATTCTCTGTGAATAATATTCTCTGTGAACAATATTCTCTGTGAGGTAGCACAGATGTCCTACTGGAGTGAGGTGCCGATAAAAACAGATCTGGACTGACCCCATGGCTAAGATACTACCAACTAAGGAAATTGGCTTTACCCAGGCTGCTTATTTCTAAGAATAAAGAATTCCTGAAGCAGAGTTGCCTGGCAGAGATCATTCCTGAAAAAGGAACAATCAACAGTGGTTTTATGGTGCTCTATGCCATGGAGTTTACTATTCCCCTCTCCCTAACTCTTACAAAGAGGGACTTGTCCCACGGTCTGGTCTTCATACTTTATACCAAACACATTACCAGAAACAGCAGCTATTTTCAGGTGTACACAAACTCACAAGCACAAATAGATACCTGAGAAGAACTTCTTTAATTGACAAATAGTAAGCTAAATAATATATACCAGGTAAAGCGGAATTGAAAAGAAAAACAGATGAAGAATTTAAAATGTGCATTATACCTATACATAAGGAAATAGTGGATTATATTAGAGCCATAAAATAAGAATTTAGTATCATAACATGAAGACGGCAGAAAAGTTAAATATAAAATACATAAAAATTGAAATAAGGAGCACAGTAGATAGAAAAAAATAACAGAAGAAAGAATTAGCAAAATTAAGTAGAGGAACTTTCCCAGTAGGCAACAGGAAAAGATAAAGACACATTTCAAGAAAGGTTAAGAAATTTTTCTTATTATTATTTGAGAGAGAGAGAGAGAGAGTGCACATGAGTGGGGGAGAGGGACAGAGGGGGAGAGGGAGAGAATCCCAAGCAGACTCCCCACTCAGCACAGAGCACGATGTGGGGCTCAATCCCACAACCCTGGGATCATGACCTGGGCCAAAATCAAGAGTGGGATGCTCAACCGACTAAGCTACCCAGGTGCCCCAAGAAAAGTTAAAAGAGATTTAAAAGATAAAATATATGTCAATGTCTAATAAGAGGCCCAGAAGGAGAGAAGTTGTTTTAATGAAAAACAGGAAATATGTGAAGAAATAATGAAGATAAATACAGTAGAACTTAAAAAAAAATTAACTCACCAATTAAAAGAGTCTAGGAGTAGATTTTTAAAATCAGGTTTAAAAATATGTTGGCTACAAGAGAGCTACTTAAAACAAAAAGACCCAGATATGTTGAAAAATAAAAAAAAATAGATAAACACATGCTAAGAAAGTATGAACCAAGAAAAAAATGATGTAACCGTCTCATGCAAATATTGCATGACTCCACTTATATGAGGTATCTAAAATAGTCAAACTCATTGAAACAGAGTAAAATGGTGCTGACCAGGGGCTAGTGGGGAGAGAGATATCAGAAGCTATTGATAAATGGGCATAGAGTTTCAGATTTGCAAAATGAGAAATTCTGGAAATTGGTTGCACCACAGTCTGATATACTTAATATTACTGAGCTGTATACTTAAAAATGGTTAAGATAGTAAATATTATGGTATGTGTATTTTACCACAATTTAAAATAAAAATTTTAAAAAGCAACGGCACTTTTTTTTAATTAAAAAAATTTTTTTCAATGTTTATGTTTGAGAGAGAGGGGGACAGAGCGCCAGCAGGAGAGGGGCAGAGAGAAAGGGAGACACAGAATCTGAAACAGGCCCCAGGCTCTCAGCTGGCAGTACAGAGCCCAATGTGGGTCTCGAACCCACGAACCTGAGATCATGAACTGAGCCAAAGTCTGACACCCAACCAACTAAGCCACCCAGGTGCCCCTGGCACTTTTTGAATAGAGAGCAGAGAAGGGGGGGGGGGGGTGGGGCCTGAAGAGTTAAATCACTTCTTATCCTCGATTCTGCAATTCTGCCTTAGTGTTAATAAATAGAAAGTATATTGAATGAGCCACGGAGACAGTCCACATGCAAGGTGGGGGTCAACATCTGGCTCAGCATAGAGCAGTAACAAACCCACACAGTACAAAAGCTCTTCTAAGCAGGGACTATTTCTTATGCTTGTTTTATGCTCCCTGCAGCTCTGATTATGGATACACAATTATGGGTGAATAAAGGTAATATGGGCAAGTTTGATTTTTTTTTTTAACAGAAGGAAAAAACTCATAGAAAGGGGGACTATGTCAAACATATTTGGTTAGAAATCTCTTATTAAAAAAAAACAAACACTAAAGCAAATATCTTTCTTGTTATAATGATCCAGGAATACAAAAGGACACAAAATTAAAAGCACACAATGGCTTATTGGTGCACCTGAACCAAAGGTAGTGACGTTTATTGAATTATTAAAGAAGCACTTATGATAACCTACGGTATCAGAGACGGTGTTGTGTCTGTGAAGCCTCATGTGTTGTTCGCAGGGAAACTGCCCTCCTTGCTGGCAAAAATGGATTTGACTACACAGATGAGTTTGTTCTCAAGTGCTACATTTAACAAAAGAACATGTATTTATTCCCAAAATTTTGTTAAAACAAAAACAAAAACAAACACCTTCGCATTTTCATTCCCGCCAGGGAATAGAGTTTTAATGAACACACGAAGCAACTAGGTGACATCTTTATCAGCCCTCATAAACCTTGATTGAACACACAGCGATAAGGCCTTGTTTAAACTATCCTCCTGATAACAGGCCTGGAGTCGGCACCGGCCTTAGCAACCAGCCTGGAAAAGAGGCCTCCCCCAAACCCAGAGTTCAGGCCGCTAGACCTAGGGAAGCTGCAAAAGTCCAAAGCTCCAGGCAGCTGGCTTATTTGGGGGTGACAGTAGGGTGGTGAGTAGGTGGGTGCAGGCTGGTCCCTCTGGTTTTCTTGGAAGGTGATTCTCCCAAACCAGCTTTGGCACCTGGGGGTGAAGAGGAGGCTGGAGAGAAAAGGGTGCTTTAAGCCCTTAGTGACCTTTAGCATTTACATCTGCAAGCCCAGAGGATTCCAGAGGGGCGGTTTGAAAGGTTTTGGGAATGGCCAGCTCTGGTTTTCTTTCCACCGGCGCCATAAATGAGTGAAAGGTACAGACATCTGAAAAGAGCTGGGAGCCACGGGACTTTTCTAATAAGCTGTAAGTCTGATTCCTACAGCCCTTTTCTTTTATGCTCTAGCACCTCTGATCACTCACTAGCTACTTGGAATCCCATCCGCTGGCCCTCCAGCCTTCCCAGCCCAGAGTCCACAGTGACCCCGACAGGCTGCGGCAGCCAGCGCTATTGATGGGAGAAGCAGTGTTCTATGAAGCGGAAGGCCTGCCCAGCAGCCTCACCCACAGGACCTTCAGCACCCCGCCCCCCAAGCAGGCCGAAGGCCCCCTTCAAAGGCATCAGCGGAAAACACTCTGGATCTCAGGATCCAGGGCACCTGGCTCTAGCTCCAGCCCTCTCCGACTAACTGGAAGTCCTTGGGTACAGCTTATAATTTCTGGAGTCAGTTGGACTGAAAAGTCTTTCAGACCTCAGGCCTATAATTAAATGATTCCATTTAAAAGCATTTTCCATATTTCCCTAAGCTCCCTCTCCCCCACTTTTTTGATAATATTTAATCACCACAATGGATTATCTTACAGGTCAGGACGAAGTATATGGTAGCTCATTTCCTACAACACTAAGATACCAATTTTCACAATAGGCTCCAATACATGGATACTAGTAAAATTTCCCCTCTTCTCCCTCCCACTCCCCGCCATTAGACTTGTCGCCAATGAGGGCAGAGTCAGACCCTGAAGATGCCTTCCTGAAGGTCAGTAACTAGAGCTTTGGCAGAACAGTAGTGGAAGGAAGTTGTACCAGCTGGTAAATTCCACTGTCCTATGGAAAACACCTGGCCTGTATGTGTTCGGGGACTTGTATCTTCAGATGGGTTTGCAAAGGAACTCAAGCTCTACTGACCCAGGAGGTCAATAGGAAGAAACTGGTTTAATACAGGAAACTGGTTTAACACATTATCTTTGGAGCTATACCTGCACATGTTCCTTGGCAGCAATTTCTCTTGAACATTTACATGGAATTTTATATTTGTGAAGTGGTTTCCTGTTACTTTGTCATAAATCTACATTCCCCACAACAAACAGTATGGTTAATATTATTTGTGATTTTTTTTTCTATGAAGAAGGGATTTTATGCACAAGGAGAGAGAACAAGCAAACGACGTGACAAAACTAGTAAATACTAAGGAAAATATTTTGGTTTTATGTGTGATAATCTTACACACATCAGTACACTGCGTATATTTTCCAAACTCAAAAGTAGCTCATGAGATGTGATGACCACGGATGTGCTTCTGAGGGAATGAGGCAGAGGAGCTGAAACCCCAACTGTCTGAGGAAGTCTCAGGTAGTCACCAAACCTGCAGGAGATCCTGGGATGAGTCCCACAGAGCAGACACAGGGGCAGTCAGCACACACATGTACTGAACCATCATGATATTCATGCATCACAAGGGGGGAAAAAGTAGATGGCAACAGACTACCAATTAATCTAATATTATTTCCTTATACACCTCCTTGCATTCAGAGAGCCGGCCTTTTTTTTTTTTTTTTAATGTTTTATTTTTTGAGAGAGAGAGAGAGCATGAGTGGAGGAGGCGCAGAGAGAGGGGGACAAAGGATCTGAAGCAGGCTCTGTGCTGACAGGCTGACAGCAGCCAGCCTGACGTGGGGCTCAGACTCACAAACTGCGAGATCATGACCTGAGCCAAAGTCAGACACTCAACTGACAGAGCTACCGAGGTGCCTCTGCCTGCCTTAAAAAAAAAAAAAAAAAAAAAAATATTTATTTTGAGAGAGAGAGAGCATGAGTGGGTGAGGGGTAGAGGGAGAGGAAGAGAGACAGAATCTCAAGCAAGCCCATGTTCAGCATGGAGCTCAACACCAGGCTCGATCTCGCAACTGTGAGATTATAATCTGAGCCGAAATCAAGAGCCAGACACTCGACTAACTGAGCCACCCACGTGCCCTGTGAACCTGCCTTTTCTTTTCTTTTCTTTTTTTTTTTTTGACACAATTTCTAGATTTAGGGTGTTGATATAATTTTTCATCTAAACCCGGAATTTGAAAAGGGGACCATATTAATAATTACAAGTGGCATCAGCAAGGACAGGCCAAGGCAAGCAGGACATCTAGTCACCCTGTGTACACACCCGCAACACCAGTCCTATCCCTTAGAAGCCATGCCACCCACAGCTCAACTGAGATTTTTTCATATTTTCCTCTTCTCTGTGAAAATGTAATATGTCAAGGTCAGGACTATTGTAGTTTTTATTTACTCCTTCCTTCAGCATATATTACTGATCTCCTACTATGTGGGAGGCAATGTGGTATCTGCTGGTGCCCTCAAGGAACTGATAGCACAGTGATGCATAGGTCAAGGTTAGAGCCCTGGCTTCACCTTATATACAGCACCTAGCATCTCTGAGTTTCAAGTGTCCTACTCCATCCATTGGTGATAATAAAGTGACTACCACATAAGATTGTCATGAGGGTTAAATGAGTCCATGCATGTTAAGTGCCGGGCACAGAGGAAGTAGTATGTAAGGTTACTGTAATCAACAAAACCACCTATTTCTGACTTAACCACTTCATTTATAATGAGTTTTCTCACCATAGATGTAGCTCAGTCCACAAAATACTCATTCATTCAACTCGCTAAATGGCCACCAGACGCAAGACACCAGGGAAGATGCAATAAAGCATAAACAATGTAAAGCTCTGCGTCTTGGGAATTTTCCAGTGAATGGAGAAGAGAAGACGTTCACAACTGGAAATGAAAAGAACCACATGAGTATATTTTTAAAAATCTGTGCTTTGTAATTCTGACTACACATTAGACTCATATGAAAAGCTCTTGAGAAAAAGCAGGGACTCAACCACTTTACTAAATGAGATGCTCGAGGGGTGAAGCAAACAATGCTGAATCTTAATAAAAGAAGTGTTTCACCTGCCAGTGGTTGGTGCGTGAGTAAGCTGTGAAGCCTTTGCAATATTCAGTAATAGACTATCAGTTAAGATCTCCCGAGTGTTTACTGTGTGCCAGGCATTGTACCAAGAGTTCCCTGGGTTGATTTGGGTCAAGATGGCCTTGTGGAGGAAGAGCTCAGTCTGGAACTGTGAAAGATAGTGGCATTCAGACAGAGAGAAAGAAGCACAGCTTTTTGTGATGCAAAGGAGAGAGTTTTGGTACTGCAGGTGGAGTGTGCATTTTTGCATTGGGGACAAACAGAAGAATAAACAAATTTAAAAATAAAACAAGTGATTTTTATTTTATCTGTACACATGTCCTCTGTAGGTATTACTGTAGGTGTTACTGAAAGAGAACATTCATCCAAAAATCTTTTTTTTTTAATTTTTTTTTTAATATTTATTTATTTTTGAGACAGAGAGAGACAGAGCATGAATGGGGGAGGGGCAGAGAGAGAGGGAGACACAGAATCCGAAGCAGGCTCCAGGCTCTGAGCCATCAGCCCAGAGCCCGACGCGGGGCTCAAACTCACAGACCGCGAGATCGTGACCTGAGCTGAAGTCGGACGCTCAACTGACTGAGCCACCCAGGCACCCCCATCCAAAAATCTTAAACCGCAAAAGGTATGGCTTACAGAGGCATAAACCAGAGGCCAACCTATATTCTGTCTTCACGGGGCTTTGTGTAACTGACTGTATGTATTCATAACACAGCTACAGGGAGACTCCATGAAAACAAAACAAGAGTAAATCTGAGTAAATTCCTTCCACTTTGCCCTTCCTATCTCCTGACCTCTGCTCTGTTCCCTACAGAACCAGCGGTGAGTTCTCAGGGATCAGCCTGGAAGCAGCACTTTGAAATCTTAAATTTGACTTTTGGATAAACAAAAATAAAAGAATCACCAATCAGAGAGAGAGACAGAGACAGAGACAGAGAGACAAAGGGAGAGAGATTATTAGATTTTAAGTTATAAAAGTAAAATAAAGGCATGGCCTCGTGCAATGCAGACTCTCTCTCTAAGAGGAGTTGTATGAACTGGGGTGTTAGTTAGAAATGGAACAACTGTGAGAAAGCCAAGATTACACAGGCAGGAAATAAACCCATCATGTCACACCATACGATTTTCAAGATAAAAATTCCTTATTGAGCCTTATTTCAGAAAAACCCAAATCCCCCTCCTCACCCTGAACACAAGGCTAGATTACACAGGTAGGCCTTTCTTGATTTGTGAGACAACAACTTTCCAGGCTCCTACAATGTGTAAGACCCTATTCAAGGCAAGGGGTGGAGGGGAGGAGGGGAGCACAGGCCTCCCTGTGAGACAGTCTTAATTAAGGATTGGCATTTCTTCTACCTCCGTCTGCGGCAGTCTGCTTTTTGTTTTCTATCATCTCACTTCGATTAAAGTATTCGGGGTAATCCTCAGGCAGTACAAGCCTTCGTTTATTGCAAAAAGTCTATACTAATTCATAGATCGGCCTGAAGCCTCTACTAATAACCTGACACTGGAATTTTGTATCATGGACTACAATGTCTCTACGTGATCCTCCTGTAAGCAGCCTTATGAATTAACCATTACCAGCATCACCGTTTTACCTTAGGAAGACTGAGGGTTGGAGCTTAAGTGGATAACTGAAGGCTATCAGTAAGTGTGGCACCAAGTTTCCATTGTAAATCCCATTTCTTATTCTACCCATTTGGGGGAGTATTCAATTTTCTCATGTGCCTTGGAGTGAGCAAGATGGAGAGAGAAGCCACATTTCAGAAAGTTCCTTTTGTTACCATTTGTTGACTTTTACTGACATCTGTAACACCAGCACCCGCAACTCAGGGACATCTGAAAACTCTATCTGTGTGTTCATGCTTTCATGCTGTCCCTTCCTAGTGTGGAGGATTTTGTTGGCCCTGCTAGCTAATACCTAATAACTCAAGCCGCCCAGGGTGGACCCTGCAGAAGTGATCCCTCACCTCTCTCCACACAACGATGAATTGTCCCAGAAGTGCAGTAGACCAACTTCAGGAGCCAAAAGAACAAAACACAGCAAATTTAGTAATCCTGCAACAATCACAAAAAAAGCAAACTTCAAGTATTATCAAGGGCCTGGCCCAAGCGTGGAGACACTCCAGACTCTTTGGTGTGTTGGGATTCCCATTGAAACCTTCAGCCGTCCTCACTGGCTTTTCAGTCTGTAATGTCTTACAGATTTCAGGGCTGGCCTCTGACAGCTCTGACATATCTGAACTAAGGCTAACCTCAGCCAGTTACTTGAAAGCCTGATAAGTTATACTGTACCTGTCAAAGCCTTTCTCCTCCGAGACTGTCTCTCCTTCTCCAATGGGACAACCAAAAAAAAAGAAAAAAAAAAAAAAGGAGGAGGAAGAAGAAAATGTATCCTCCTCATTTGACTAGAATAAGGTCCTCAGCATAAATTGCTGTTATATTTTCCAAATCCTAATTCATAACCAAAAGAAAACATAGACCACTTAGTTGAAGGGAAAACATATCAACTCAATCTCCTCTGACTTTATAAGACTCGTTGGCCTCTCTTGGAATACAATTCTAGATTTAAGCTGGGTAGGACAGAGCTGAAGTAATGTCCACATTGTCAAGAAATAGAGACATATCAATTTGGCCCTTCAAAACTTCAACAAGTCTCTTTCTACCCTTCCCCAGAGTGGAAGTCATTCCTGCATATTGTCACTCTCTGTCACCCACGAGAGATAACCTGGAACGCTCACCCCAGGCCCCAACACCATTTTCGTGCTCATGCCCATTGTTAGTCCCTGAGTCAGGGTCTCATAAGGAATGCAGAAAGTATCATGGCGAATCTTTCTGGAGGGCCCTGGAAGAAAGATCCCACATCTCCATCCATCTGTCCGCAGTTCTGACTAGTGAGGAGGTTTTACTTTAGGTTATAGAACAATTGAGGATCTAAGGACTTAACCCTTACAACAAGCATTCGTTAGTCAGATCAGCAAAGACTTGGGAAAGGAATACGTCACCAAAAAACTGAACTCATGAACGATTTCTCCTCTTTGCTAACTATTTGCTGTCATAAAGGCCTTCAAAAGATACTTTCTTTTTGTCACAATTCCTCACCTATAAAAAGAAGGGAAGTGTATACGTTTCTTTCAAGAGTACTGAAACAGGAAGCAATTTTAAAGCTACCACAATATAAGAATTGCATAAATGTCAAATAACAAATGATACTGTAAATGATTTATTTCTCAGCAAATAAAATTACTCCAGACAGGCAAACACAATTACAAAAAGAAACTTGCAAAGAGGGCTTTCAGGTTAGGTCAGCACAAATATACTGACATGCCAGGGACATGGCGCTGTGGAAGACTTCCCTGCCCTCTAGAAGCTTTAACTCAAAGTCCCTCATTTTCATAATAATTTCTTATGTTTCTTATATGAATATAGTCTTATTTTAAAACTTCAACAGAAAAGTTTTTTAAAGCATCCCCTTTTGTCTCCTCCTACCCCTGTTCCTGCTCCCATGCCCTGTCCCCCAGCCCTATCTTTCTTCCAGAATGTAACTCCTGTTAGCTATTTGCTGTGTGACCTGCTGGGCCGCGTTCAGGGCGTTTGCATGCATGTGTGTATATAGTACCAGGCTTTTAAATACACAGTTTATTACTCAAGGATTAAGGTATTGACCCGAGGCACTTAAATATTAATGTGAACCTCTGGATAACAATTTAATCTCTGCAGCTGGCGTGTGCCCTTTTTTTTACACAGAAGCTAACTCCAGGGTAATTACAAAAGAAATCAGCATTATAGTTAACTCTCAATTATCCGGGGACTCGTTTTCTGGCCTGGGAACTCTTGAGGCCTCACTGCTTTTGCAAGCCTATTCGAGGGTCCACATCTTGACTATTTTATCTCTCATCAGCATCTCACCCAGAAAGCAAACGGGCTAGATTCAAGACTCCAGGTATAACAGTCGTTCCTTGTTACCCCTTTCATCGGTGCATTCAAAAGCAGAGAATTTGGGAATTATTTTTTTCTCTGATTGTCTAAAATAAGATTTAGGTTTATCTGCAAATTCTACTTACTCACACCCCACAGCGTCTTTCTCTGCTGCCCACAGACACCACAGATAATCAAGGTTTGGCTTTGGCTGAGATTTATAGGGGAACATAGCTGGATTTCCCTCTCTGCCCTGGTCTGCTAATGTCCAGTTGGCTGACGTTCAGGGCAAGATGCCAGGCCTATATTTTGGGGAAGGATCATCCACAGAGATAGGGACGGATGTGATTTGGCAGCTGTGTGAGATCTGGCATGTGATTTTACGTGCTGTGGTGTTATGTTTCTTAAACTCAGTACATGCACTTAGAAGGCTGTTCATCATCATCCTCACAGAATATCCAGGCAGCACCTACTTGGCACCAGAGGCCTCCGAATGTCTTTTTAAAATAATATTTTCGTGAGAGGCCCAGGAAATGCATAATGGAGTGGCACTGCTTGGTACTAACATGTTATGCCGATACTGGCATTTTATGGGAAATTAGGATATTTTCCCGTCTCTGCAATCAGAAAGAATTCTGGGGAAAAAACACATAAGATGCATTTTTATAATCGTTTTAAATGTATTCAGTGAAGACAATGGTAGGCACATATTTTGAAATAAAACAATATTGGGGCTCCTGGGTGGCTCAGTCGGTTGAGCAACCGACTTCGGCTCAGGTCATGAGCTCACGGTCCGTGAGTTCGAGCCCCGCGTCGGGCTCTGTGCTGACAGCTCAGAGCCTGGAGTCTGTTTCAGATTCTGTGTCTCCCTCTCTCTGACCCTCCCCCGTTCATGCTCTCTGTCTCTCCCTGTCTCAAAAATAAATAAATGTTAAAAAAAAAATTTTTAAAGAAATAAAACAGTATTTCTAATAAAAATGAAGACAAAAAAGAAACTACTATTAAAACGTAGTCTTCAGTCTTTGCCTTTCTCACTTTCTTGTATAACTCACAGATGAGGAAGAACAGTTTTTACCTTCTCTTCTGAGCCAAGCTATCTTGCCTGCTGCTTGCAAAGCCTTCCAGGAATATTTTCCACTCGAGATCGGGATTTCTGATTTGTGATGATAGCTTCTGGCAGCAGGTTTTGGGAAGAGGCATCTCCATACTGTATACTGAAACCCCAGTGCTTCACGCAGCCAAATATGTTATTATCTTGCTGTCATCAGAACAGATGCCCGTGTATCACTCAAGAGAATAACGGGGTCCCTTATATTTTTAAAAGGATCCAACTGGGTTCAGTTTTGCAGGAAGAAGTCAACAAAAATAGAGCAAATGTGGCCCCTTTTCCCTGAAGATCATCAAGTAGCTCAACACATCAAGATACATCGACAGAGTATCTTCTGATTTTGGACAAGATGTTTGGTTAAGAAAAGTCAAAAGGAACATGGTTCTATCAGGAAATTGCCTTGCAGGGGGCTGAATTTCCTCCTGTGTCAAAAGAAGAGGTCAGGCACATGACCTCGAGGCCAGTTCTCAGGCTGCCAGCGGGGTTTTCCCTCGTTGGCCTTTTTCCCAGCAATAAAGTTATTAGAAGATTAGGAGGGGAGAAGTGAGTGAAATGAGAGGTCAGTGTGTTTTCGAGAAGATAGTTCGCTTTACCCAGTATCTTGTCCTCACGCAGAGAGCAGCCCCGGTCACGGGGCCACTTTGAGGAAAGAAACAAGGCTGGCACAATCACTCGAGGTGTGGGTTTGTAGCATTTTAACCAGCTGGTAACTATTTTCCCTCTTCTCCATCAATAAGTTACTAAGAAAATAATTTCTTTAACTAAAAAAATAAATAATGAGAGGTATTTCTCACACTGTTGTAAGGATGAAATGAGACACTAATCTTTGCTAAATATGGTGATTGGCTATAGGGAATGATCAATAAATGTTACTTAGCTATCAGTTGCATTGGTGACAGCTCCTTTTTGTATATTCCCTTTAATTTATGAAGCAATTTCAAAGGCTATTTCACTTAACCAAATCTTTCAACACATATTTAATGAATGCCTACTATGATGTGCCAGATACTTTTCTGAACACTAAGAATCCAAAAGTGACCAGGAGAGTCAAAGGCCCTGCCCTCAGAATTTATGTTCTGGATTGGGGAGAAAAACAGGAAACAAGAAAATATGATAGGGTGAGGGAACCAGGTAGGGATAGGGATCTGTTATACGACGACGTAGAGTCAGCTAGAAAGGCTTCTCTAGTAAGGAGACATTTGAGAAGATGCCTAAAAGAGGTGGGGGTGGAAGTGGGGGTGAGCCCTGTAGATATCCATGAGAAGGGCATTCTAGACGGAGGGAGCAGCAAATGCAAAGGCCCCGGCGGTAGAAAGGTGTTTGGAACATTCAGTAAAGAGAAAGGAGTCCCAAGTGGTGTAGCCAGCGGATGGGGGTGGGGTTAGTGATGAGAGGGAGGATGCAGTGGGGCTGTTAGCATGGAATAATTCTGTTGTTGTTTTTTATCTGAGTGAGATGCAAAGCTTTGGGAGAGCCCAAAGCACTAAAGACATTTAATCTGATTAAAAAGATCACTCTAGCAGTATTATGAAGAACCAACTGAAATGGAGCAGCAGCAGAGGTCAGACAGATAAGACTATTGTCATAATCCCAACAAGACGAGGTGGCTTTGTCCAGGTTAGCAGTAGGAGCAGGAAGGAGCAGTCAGATTCAATCATCAGGATTTGCTGACAGGTCAGAATTAAGGAAGGAGAAACGGAAAGAAATGAATCAAGGATAACCAACACTGAGCTTTTGGATCTGGCAGTGGGAAGGTAGAGTTGCGTTTTATCAAGATGGTAAAGACATTTACTCAAAATTGTCAGACAGATATCAATATGCCCGTTATATACTAGATAGATAGATAGATAGATAGATAGATGATATAGGGTGTGTGTGTGTGTGTGTGTGTGTGTGTGTGTGTGTGTGTATCACTCTTCTTTATCCATTCACCCATCAGTGGACACTTGGGTCGCTTCCATATCTTGGCTATTGTAAATAATGCTGCAATGAACCTGGGGGTGAGTACTTTTTGAATTAGTGTTTTCATTTTCTTCAGATAAATATCCCAAGGGGAATTGCTGGATCCTGTAGTAGATCTATTTTCAATTTTTAGAGGAATCTCCATCCGGTTTTCCATAGTGGATGCACCAATTGACAGGGACAGGATTTGGGAGACAGAGAAGAGAAACTGCACACAGAAAACTGAACTCCAACAGTCACCCAGAATCCTTGCATATATAAATTCCACAGCACCCCCCCACCCCCCGCCCACCCCGCAGACATCGTGCATTCTGTTAATGTCCTCAATTTCCAGAGGAGGAGAGCAAGGCCGCAGGGAGGCAAGGGGACTCAGCCAAGGCCTCCCACAGCCTGTGAGGGCAGAAGCAGCACTGAAACCAAGTCAGAATAAGATTCGAGTCTGCGTTTCCTACATTGCCTCTCAGGACAAGTGAAGGTCAGAGGTGCCAGCATGTAGCATGACTGCCTGCATTATGGGTTCTGGTGTGGATCCGGGTTCCAGTGCCCTTGAACCTGGATACCTCACAAAGTGAGACATTGGGGGTACGAGTAGGGGGTCAGTAGCTAGATTTGGACTACCATCTTGTCAAAAGTCAAAATTTCTAACCAGTTTACTGGAGAAGAAAGGTTCCTTCAAATATGAGCTGCAGAGTATCTGAGAGCCCATTAGCAAAGTTGGGGGGAACTCTGTCTGAATTTCTTCAGGAGATAACTCTACCTTCTCCATCCAGTTAGGGAGTCTCCAGTCCAGCTCGGAGGCAGCTGCCAAGAGGTTTGGTCTTCAGAGAGGAGACAGAACTCCATCAATCAAATAAGTATTTATTCAGTGCTGACATACCCAGAGCTGTGATAGGCCAGGAAGGAACCCTGGTCCCTGTCACCATTTTGTTTATAATCTGGCTAAACAGAGATGGACTTTCATAAAATGCTTTGTAAGCAATCCACTAAGATTTAACTGAAGGCTAGCCCAGAATGGGTACTTAACAAATATTTGTTGCAGGAATTGTTTGTTAAAACGTGTAGGAGATCAGATGGAGGAGAGGTCCGGGGGGCCTCAGAACTGCTGGGAAGGCTTCGTGACTCAGGGCCGGAATGTGGGATGTGTGCTGGAGAGAGAAGGTTTTAAGCCAAGGGAAAATTATGAGCAAAGCTTTTATCACCACTGAGTCTTGGGAAAAGTGGATGATTGACACAGGAGGCTGTATAATCTTCGGTCTCAGTGTACACTCACTTCTGTTGTGCTGTGGATGTCCCCTGATCATTCTTACTGATACAAAGACCCAGGCCCTCCCCCCGCAAATGCACTTTGTCCAAAGCAGAGACTGCAATACTAGGGGGTATGGAGAAATCCTGTGACTTGCCTGTCTACCACTGGAGAAGTCCTGTCACTAAATGAAGGTATTCTTGTCGGTACGGGGCTGTAATCATTTCTTTGCTGCGTGCTTTGAGCAGTCTGTGAGACTGGGGCGTGGCTGAGTTTTCTAAGGATGTATACAGGGGGATATACCCTAAAGTCAGAGAAGCTGACACTGCAGGGCTCTCACTTAGGCAGGCCCCTTCCAACGACTAGGAAGCGTCTAACGGTGTATTCGTTGGGTCACGTTGTTTGTAAAATAGGCAAAAATAATACATATTCACTGCAATCAGCTTAAGACCACTTTCTGTTTCCATTTCTACCTTTATTTTGTCTCTCTGCTTTGGGTGGCCATGGGTTTTTGAGATGAGGGAGATGAGGATACATTAAAGACACATTTATTTAGGGCGTGTGGGTAGCTCAGTCGGTTAAGTGTCCAACTTTGGCTCAAGTCATGATCTCACGGCTGGCGAGTTCAAACCCCGTGCCGGACTCTGTGCTGACAGCTCAGAGCCTGGAGCCTGCTTCAGATTCTGTGTCTCCCTCTCTCTCTCTGCCCTTCCCCCACTTGTGCTCTGTCTGTCTCTCTCTCTCAACTATAAACAAACATTAAAAATAATTTTTTTAAGATGTTTATTTGGCATTTAGTTGGATACATTGATGTGACTTGCAGTTACCTCTGTGTGTACTTAAGTTCTTGCAAAGTTGTCCTGGAATAGACATGGCTTCTAGGAGCATTCCCATCTCTCTAGCTGCCTCATATGAGCTGTGATGCACAGGGGCAGGACCAAAGGGGGTATCACAATATGCTTGTGTCCTGCGGTGCCCGGCACCTGAAGTACATGGGGTGTGCAGGAGAAAATAGTTTGAAAGGAATACAGCCAGAAGCTGGCTTGTGACAAATTCTTCCAGTCATCACACACATAAATGGAAAGGCAAAGAACACCTAGTCAAAATGGACGTTCTCTCCTGTCAAGACATGAGGGGAGAGCTTTAGATATGTCAGGCAGTTCCTTCATGAAAATATGCCTTTTCCCCTAGATTTGGAGACGTTTATAGTCTTCTTTCTAATTGATTTGTTGTGATTTATTTTCTCATTCTAAATAAAAATTTACTTTCATGTTTACATTTTTATTTACTTTATTTACTTTATTTATTTATTTACTTTATTTATTTACTTTCATGTTTACATTTTTATTTATTTACTTTATTTATTTATTTACTTTATTTTTCTAAAGAGGGTGCCCTAAATTATGGAAGTTCCACAGCCCCACAAGATCTTGAGCCATCTCTTCAATGTCCATATTGGCTTATACACCTGAAAATTACTCTTGCAGAACCATCAAAAACACTGATTTCTGTTTCTCTGGCAGAGAGGCAGGACATCACAATGATCGTAGGCAAGGACTCAGGCCAGACTGCCAGGGTTCAAATGTAACATAAAGCATAAACCAGAATGCCTTAGAAGGCACTTCCTAAGTGTTAAGGATATTGTTACTGCTTTACACCAGTCATCTCTTGCTGTAAATAGTTATTCAGATACCAGAATTACAAGACATAACATTTTAAGAAATAATTTGTACTCATATTTTATAATTAGTTATATAATCATATTTTAGCAAGTTTTAACAGAAACATCACTTTAAACTAAAAGTAGAGAATGAATGGAGTCCCTTTGTGCTCATTGCATTTGTTTCACACCACATGGTAGCGTGAGGATAGAGTTCAGGTGTCAGATGACTCAGCTTGGAAAAAGCAGCATGATACGGAAGAGAATATATGAAGGTCAGAGGTCTCTTCAATAAAGGGATGATCCTTACTGCTCCACTGCTGAGCCACAGAGTGGTTAGTGGCAGCAACAGGTCTTCAATTCACTAAGAGGATTTTACTGACCTCTTGTGGGAAAGAGAGGTTGCTGCACCCAGTGGTGATCCCAGTTTAGGGACCTTGTTTTACTAGAATTCTTCAGGGAAAAATTCAAGGAGCAGGTAGGTGAGGTATGCTACTAACTGCCCAGGTTCTTCCCATTCAACTTGAAATTCTCCTTTCTAGTTACTTCTCATATCAATTTTTTTCTGACACATTTCAGAGCTCTCATCAGAGGCAGGAGGTGTTGCTGTCAGAAACATGGCCTTTGGTTGTTTAAAAAAAGGAAGAAAGGAAGGAAGGAAGGGAGGGAGGGACACAGAGAGGGAGGAAGGGAGAAAAGAAAAGAAAAAGAAAAACAATTTTGGGTTTTTTTGTGAGTTTTTTAGGTTTATTTATTTATTTTGAAAGAGAGAGACAGAATGAGTGGGGAGGGGCAGAGAGAGAGGGAGAGAGAGAGGATCCCAAGCAGGCTCTGTGCTGCCAGCACAGAACCCCACCTGGGGCTTGAACTCACGAAACCGTGAGATCATGACCTGAGCTGAAACTAAGAATCTGATGCTTAACCAACTGAGCCACCAAGGTGCCCCAGAGAAAACCAATTTTGGGTCCTGACACAGCTACAAACTAAATGAAAGACTGTGAGAAATTTGTTTAATCTCTCTGAGCTCCCCATCCTCAGAGGTAAAATGAAACTAAAAGTGTTAGTGGTTAAATCAGACGATGTATATAAAGTGCCCGTGCATGGCACACATAGGTACTAAATGAATGCTTATGTTGCTATCATTAAACGTAATGATGTCATATTTACTCATTATCCTGGACTTGTAGACAGTTCTTTCACACTACTTTACAGAAGATCTTTTAAAAAGAGAGAGAGAGAGAATAGAATTTTCTCCTCAATGAGCAATTCTCTTAGTTGAAGCCAGATTTGACAAAGTCTCTGACCATACACACAGATAAAAAAGACATTTTGTCCAGGATGCTTTCTTTCCCTTGTGCAAGCAAAATTCCACAGGAGGGAGGGGTTTGGAGGGGCACAGAGAACACCACTTCTCCTCCCCAGTGGAGCCAGCAGGACAGTTCTGGGCTCTGGTGTGTGTCTTCATTTATCTTCCCATAGGAAATGCCTAAGATCCCACTCAGAAGTAAATGCTCTTTGCTATGACTGGAAGGAAACAATCCTTATTTTCCCAACCTGCAGTTTTAGGTTCCTAATGTTTGGAGTAAAAAGCCCTCAGCATTCTTCAGAGGATGGGTTCTCCCAAGCAGGGAAGTAATAAGATGGAAAGAAGGAACTTTGGATAAGCACTTAAGCGGACTTGCTTTTGCCCCACAGAGGGTACCTAGAGCTAGGCAACACCTCCTCACTCTTCTTTCCCTTTCTTTCCAGAGGAGGGGAGATGGGGCTGAAGGATCACAGACACAAACTGGAGAGACTGGGTTAGAGGGAACCAATCAGTCTGGCTTGGAATAACTTGGCCAAGACCCTGGAAGGATTCTCACAACTTTCCAGACAACCTGGACCTTCCAACTCATCAAGCAGGGTAGCCCAGAATCGTGACTTTATAGACCATTCTCCCAAGGTGCCTAAGCTCTGGAATGATAAGCTCCTCTTCTTTTCTTTGTGTCTCTACAGAGGAATAGGGAAAAAAAGGTGTATAAAGTATTAAAAGTCATTACTAAAATATGAGGTTAGGTGGAGACTTCATACACAGTATGCATATTTGTGTTTTAAAAAAGAAACAGGGCATCAATATATTCTATGTGTGTATTTCCTAATATTAAGATAAAAACAATGGAGAATAAACCATATTATTTACATGGGGAATGGAGGTTGGAAGGGACAGAGATGGAAGGCAGACTTCTTTGAATATATAATGTTTTGTTGAGCTCACTTTGGAATAGTGTACATATTTTACATAATTTAAAATAAAATTCAATAAAGGAATGAATAAAGCAATTCCTAATATCCAAAAGTAAAAGTAAACCTGTGTACCCAGTTGGCAGCATAACTACACAGAATGAGCTATTCCAGCAGGCTTAAAAAACACAGTAATTTGAGGGGCGCCTGGGTGGCTCAGTTGGTTAAATGTTCGACTTCAGCTCAGATCATGATCTCACAGTCCTTGAGTTCAAGCCCCGTGTCAGGCTCTGTGCTGACAGCTCAGAGCCAGGAGCCTGCTTCAGATTCTGTGTCTCCCTCTCTCTCTGCCCCTCCCCTGCTCATGCTCTGTCTCTCTCTGTCTCAAAAATAAATAAAAACACTTTTTAAAATTAGCTTTAAAAAAACACAGTAATTTGAGTAAATATCCCTAGTGAGATACACACTAATAACAATTGCAGAAAAAATTTTAACTGTTTTCAGAAGCCATATTGTTGGTGATAACATTGTTTTTGTGCAATAAAAAAATACATTTTTTAATGGTTGAAAAGAGATGTAGATATAAGATCAGTGAGGATAAATAGCCAGGAGTCCCAAATTGGAAGTTTGTTTGAACTCATGGTATATTTTTTTTCTTAAAAATGTTTCTAGCTCTTCCCATTGAAAAGGCCAAGAAACAAAGCTTTTGCCAGTATCACACTTGTCTTGATAACTTTAGCTTTATTATAAGCCTTGTAACCAAGTAGTGTTTGTTCTATGACTTTGTTCTTCCTCAATAGTGTTGGCTATTCTGGGTCTTTTGTCTTTCCATATAAATGCTTCAGGATCAGTTTATAGCAAGGTTGCAAGATACAAATATACAAAAATTAACTGCTTTTTTATATATCAACAATGAAAACTCATAATTTGAAATTAAAAACAATATTATTTACATAACCCAAACCTCTGAAATCCTTGGGTATTATATAAAAAAATATGTACAAGAACCATATGAGAAAAACTACAAAACCCTCATCAAAGAAATAAAAAATCTAAATAAATGGAGAGATATTCTATCTTAATAAAGACTCAATATTGTTAAGATGTCAGTTCTTCCCAATTGATCTATAGATTCAATGAAGTTTCAATCAAAATTCCAGCAAGTTATTTTATGGACATCAACATTTGCTTATTAGTTCCACAAGTTTTCTTGCCAATTCTTTGGCAATTTCTACATAAACAATCATACCATCTGCAAATACAGTTTTGCTTTTTCCTTTCCTACATGTGTACCTTTTATTTTCTTTACTTGTCTTGCTGTATTCACTGGGACTTTAGTATAATGCTAAATATGAGTGGTAAAGAGGCGATATCCTTTCCTCATTCCCAACTTTACAGGGAAAGCATCTAGTTTCTCACCATTAAGTGTGATGTTAGCTGTAGCATTTTTATAGGAGCTCTTTTATCATATTGAGTTTCTTCTCTAAATCTATTTTACTGAAATTTTTCATCATACGTTTTCTTTTATATCACAAATTGGGATTTTGTCCAATGCTTTTTCTCATTCTACTGTTAGGGTGACTTTTTCCTCTAGCATATTGATGTGATGGATTTCATCAATTTTTGAATGTTAAATGAGACTTGTATACCTGGAATAAATTCCAATTGGTAGCAATGTATAATTCTTTTTATATTTTATTGGATTCAATTTGCTAACATTGTGTTGCAAATTTTTAAATCTTATGTTCATGAGAGATATTGGGCTATGGTGTTCCTTTCTTGTAATGTCTTTGGTAATTAATTAAGGTAATGTTGGCTCTGCTTCTATTTTCTGGAAGAGATTGTAGAGTTGGTATAATTTCTCTTTTAAATGCTTGGTAGAACTCACCAGTGAATCCATCTGGGCCTGCTGCTTTTTGTTTTGAAAGGTAATTAATGCTTCAATTTCCTTAACAGAAACAGGTATATGCAGATTATTTCTCCTTGTGTGAGTTTTGGTATATTTTGTCTTAAGGAATTGTTCCATTTCATTTATCAAGTTTGCGGGCATTGAGTTATTATCCTTTTAATGTCCATGGGATTTGTAGTGATGGCACATCTTTCCTTCCTAATATTAGTAATTTGTGGGGCGCCTGGGTGGCTCCGTCAGCTGAGTGTCCAACTCTTGGTTTTGGCCCAGGTCACAATCTCCCATTTTGTGGGTTCGGGCCCTGAGTTGGGCTCTGTACTGACAGCGCTGACCCTGTTTGGGATTCTCTCACTCTCCTCTCTCTGTGCCTCCCCAGCTTGTGCTCTCTCAAAATAAATAAGCTTAAAAAAATACCCCTAATATTAGTAATTTGTATCTTCTCTTTTTCTTAATCTGGCTAGAGGTTTATTAATTTTATTGATTGATCTTTTCAAAGAGTTAGCTTTTGGTTTTGATTTTTCTCTGTTGATTTTCTATTTCCAATTTCATTGATTTTTGTTTTCTTATTTCTTCTGGTTACTTTGGATTTAATTTGCTTTTCTTTTTCTAGTTTCCTAAAGGTGGAAGCTTAGATGAACAATTTTATATCTTTTTCTAATGTATACAGTCAATTTTACAAGTTGCTTTGTAAGAGCTGCTTTCATGGCATCCCACAAATTCTGACAAGTTGTATTTTCAAAACATTTTTATAATTTCTCTTGAGACTTCTTTGACCCATGCCATTTAGAAGTGTATTGTTTAATCTCCAAAAACTTTGGGATTTTCTGACTAGTATTCTGTCCAATCTCTGGCTTCCAGAACTGTAAGATCATAAGTTTCTGTTGTTTTAAGCCACTACACTCATGGTCATTTTTTTCCGGCAGCAATAGGAAACCACTATGATACTCTTGTACTATACTTGTATACTGACAGCATATAAACTTTTTGAATCTCAAGTCTTTTTTTCAGTACGGGTTGGCCATGGTCAGAGCTCTCTTATTTGGTTGCTTCCCTATTTCCCTATTAAATCAGGGTTAGCATCCCCTGTAAAAGCTTTTTCCAATCTGTATGTCAATGTTCCACTCAAGATGTTAACTGATGTTCTGTAGGAAGGAAGAAAAGAACAGGAAGGGAGGGTAATACTCTTAAATATGAGAAAAGTAAAGAATGTTTATTTGACTTGAAAATTGGCCTTTCAGAAAGCTGCCATATTTGAGAATGCAAGGACCTGATATAAATAAGGTACCTAAAGCATGAATACACACATTTGATTAGAGCATTAGTGCAGAGGCAGCATTACCTAACAGTCTCATTGATATGTCACCGACTCAGTGATCAATGGCCTCTGTTCTGGATCTTGTCTTATCCTCTCATATTATGCTTATAAGGGGTGTGTGTGTGTGTGTGTGTGTGTGTGTGTGTGTGTGTGTATTTAACAAAATGAGTTTATCAACTAGTTTTGTTTAAAAGAAAAAAAACCTATTTGCCAAATGATCGCTCTTCAGCAATTAACTTATCTGAAATAACTTCTGGTGTTCTACTTTAATCCATGCATTCATTCTATCTTACAAACTATCACTACTCTGTAATGCACCATTTAAAAGTTTTCACTGTCAGTAAGTTTGGGAAATGCTACACTGTAAAACTAACAAATAATTTGAATTTCTGTGAAAGATGAATGACTATCAATGATAAAAAATATAAATCAGATTTTCTAAAATGTCTTTATTTTAAAAACCTATACAGTTTCAATTTAATAAAAAATATTGCCATGAAATATCTAATTATACAGCAACAGAAATACAGTTAGAGGTTATCCAAAAATAAATTCACAATTTTAGAGTTGGAATACAGATTTTTTTTTCAAATAAACAGTTAAAAGATTTTGTTTCAGATGGTTTTCCTCTTGAACATTCCAGATACACATACTGAATTTTTGAACTAGAACCAGACAACCTCTCAATGACAAATAACTGCTTCTATTAACTTGAAAAATAAAATAACTCCAAACCATTCAAATTACTGATTTAGTCACAAAACACTAAGAAAGCCAAATAAATCATTGCTTTAAAATGTATATCTTTAGAACATGAAATCTACATCTGAATTTTGAAAAGGAATAAACTCTGTATAGAAAAAGTTGAGTCTTCCTGACTGGCTGACTTATTTTCTATCAAATTTATCCTATTCAGACTACTTTCACAATATCCTGAAAGAGTGTGAGGTGTTAAAATATGAAAAGCTTCTTTGGCCCTGTAGATAGAGGTACCTTAAATGTAAACAACTGCAATGAGAGCCTTCCAGATGTGGGCACCTATGTCTTATATTGAGTTGGAGATGTATGTCCTTGTTTCTCAAAGACATGATAATTTCCTTTCCAATAACAGATTTGATATTGAGATAGGTCTTCAAATACCTTAAAAATTAAAATTCATATATACTTCTATAAAGAATACTTCAAAAGATCAGAGAAAAGCATTATAGAATGATATTACATCATAAGTTTTATTAATGGTAAATGTTTGCATTAATTTTTAAAAGCTTAGTTCTTGCTAAGCATTTTTTTTTAACAAAAGCTAATAATAAGCAAGAATCATTTGCCATACAGAAACTCTATTCACGAGCAAGACTTTAATCAAGTGGGAGCTAAAAAACACTGGGAAAAACACAAAGCAAAAACACTGCTACGCGTCGATTAAATTGCTTTCTATCACACTGAATATATGGTATTTAGAATGACAAGCATACTGAAATTAACAGAAAAACAACTTTGTGGATTCAGGCTAAATAAGACTAGCATTAAGAAGAACATGCAATCCATTATTTCCCTTAAAAAAGTTTTTTTTTTAAACCGAATCACGTGAACAAAAGTTCTTTTTTTCATTTGAGGGGAAGACAATCTGTGTTTACCAAACAGATCCTCTTTTCATTTTAAAACAGCAAACTGTATGAACCCTTGCTCTTCTTCCCAGATGCTACTTATACATGACTTTGCATAATGACTTACAGAATTATTTTTCTGGTAACAGTGTCATGGCCATAAATAATCAGTTTTTTAAAAAACAAATATCAAGTGCAAATCTAGAAAACTCCCTTTAAAGAATTACCCAAAGCCAGCACACATGCAGTATTGCTATCACACAAGCTAAGCAATACGCCGTATAAATGTGTGTGATGATACACGCACGCTAAAGACAGCCTTCTATAAAGTTTTAGTAGTGTTGCCAAGTTAATAATTCTTTCAAGGCACTGAAGAATTATGTAGATGGATTTTCCAAAATATAATTAACAATTGCTTAAACTTGTTACAAAGCCCTGAGTCAGAACTTTCAATAGCTTCCTGAAATTATAGATTTCAGACAAAATGGCATATTTGTTTCTTTTATAGAAAATTACAAGACCATTTTGCATTGTGTAGGAAAGAAGTCATGTTTATGAAACAAAGTCATGTAGACCACACAGGAGAAGTAAAACAGCCAGTAATATTATCTTTCTCACACATTTTGTACACGTCAATTACAACCTGTAATTATGGATTTTACGCACCAAAGTGACGTGGCCGGTCACCCTTCCTGTACCTACTTGCTTCAATCCTCAAAATAAGAATCTCAATTTGAACCTCGGGTTCCCCTCTCCGCCTTAGTCACAAATAAGAATAAGAGCTGGAAAAGCAATACTCTGACAGAAAAGGAGGTAGAAAATGCTGATGTAGCAACTTACAATTTTAATTCATCAGCTCCCCTAACTCGTTCATATTTTTATGTTCTAGTTTCATCCACTACTAACCATTTACCAGTACACTGAGTCTCAATCTAAAGGCTTTCCCCTCATTGTAGCAAAGCAATGTACAAATGAGACATCATTAAATAGTTTTTCCTCAAATTTAATGTTTTAAAGAAGTACAACTATGATTATTAATACTGCTATAGATATATATATATATATATGTTAAAGTTCCAAGGCTATGATATGATTATCAAGTAGTATCAGTATGCATTCCTATCATTAATATTCAAGCAAATAAAATTAGGTTGAGTTTTTGAGAGAAAAAAAAAATTTTGAGACCGTTACAAGGAGACTTAAAGACAACTGACATTTTCGACAAGGCACACATAGTCTGTGAAAAATCTATTACCTTCCCAAATCCAGAGCTAACCTAATTCTAATGTTTCAAATGTGTTTCTCCCCTCCAGCTCCAAATGAAGTAACAAACCCTTCCAATTAACAGACATTTAAAATCAACTCAATTATGATTTATAACAGTTGGGAGGAAGGGAAGAAATTCTGTCATCCCTCAAATTTTAAGGAACTTAGTATTAACCGTGACTTTAAATCTTGCAAACACAAACAATTAAGATAATTAAGGTTGTTCCTTGATTTCTATTTAACCATAATGCTATTCCACTGGGGGGGGGGTGGTGAAGAGAAAAGGGAATTATTGTTCAATGGGTATAGAGTTTCAATCCTGCAAGTGAGAAAGTTCTCCCAGATAGCCGTTTAACAACAATGTGAATATAGTTAACACTACTGACCTGTACACTTAAAAGATGGTGCAGACGGTAAATTTCATGTTATGTGTTTTTACCACAATTTTAAAAAATGTAAAAAAAATTCTATTCCAAATATTCAATTTTTACACAAATTATTACTATAACATTTTAGACACTCTGAGAGGATAGGCGCTTTTCCTTTGGCCTTTTTTTAAAGCCAGATGTATTAAACTGTATAGTTTACAAAGCAATTGTAAATTAAATGACACTAAAAACTGATTAAGAGACCTTTTTTATATTGTTCAATCAAATATACTCTCTCTGCTTACCGCTTTGATGAAATCTACATGACTTTCTTAAACCCCTTTTTTTCTCTAAACTCAGATATTGACTTTTCTTGCTTGCTTGCTTGCAACTCCTTACTGTCTTCCTATCCTACCCCATCACTAAGGGTCCAAAATTCATAATAAACAAAGGACAGCAACTGGGCAACACATAACAAGATTGTGTATTTCTACTATGTAAAAATGACCCAGCAAGTTTATACATTTGAGTTGGACTAGTCTTAAGCAGCATGCATTTCAACATGCTAAAATTTAGTTCCTACAGGCTAAAGCCATCAAAGATACAAATTTAAGAATGCTATTTTCAATATTATCAATTAATGTTATGTCTCAGTAACTAGCTGGCCAATTTGCAATGTTTAAAATTACAAACACTTTGTCCAAACATGATTTGGTCAGCTAAACACTGTCTAATATCATACCCTACACTAATACAAAGTGATCTTCACTTGAAAAGCCTTCTTGCTCCCAGAAAAATTCAATACATTAGTAATATAAGCAGTAAGAATGTTAAATTATGTGAACAAAAATGACTAGAATAGCACCATCTGGTAAGTTGTGTGTGTGTTTTGGGCAACAAGGCTGACAATCTTAGAGTAAAGGAGAAAATGTGGTAGGAGTAAGGGAATACAGAGAGGGAATCCAAATGCTACTTTATGACAACTCTTCTGAAACATTAGGAAGAAATGTTACCAGTACCTTTGGATCCCTTCTTGACTACAGAGTTCTTCAAATGTACAACTGCTGCATGATAGACTCAGTGTGTGCTAAATGCTGACCATTTTTCAATGTTGTATATCTAGCCCCTGAGGCCCAATAAATACATTTTTGAATGAATGTCTGCTGTGTTTTTTTAAATGATTCTAGGAAAAGTAAAAGCTCTTCTGAGGCACAAGATGACGAGCTGATGAGAAGGAAACATACCTAATTGGGAAAGTACTGCTGAGAGACACATAAGAGGTAGCAATTTCAGAGTTAGAAGATAGTCACTTAAACAACTCTGTTCTTAACCTTATTCTTGCTCACAAGCACGAAACAAATTTAAAATAATTTTTCAGGTGCTTGAAAACATGAAGAGAGAAACATTTTCTATTCATTAAACAAATTTCAGAGTGGTACAAATATAGAAAATGCACAAACACATAACACTATAATCACAGTGACCTTATATGACTTTTGTAATAGTTTATGTTATTGTATTTTTAATTTAGAAGAAATAAACTCGTCTGGAAAATGAAATTGCCCTTTAGGGATGTAAGTTTAAGAACAGCAAGCTCAAAAGACAAAAAAGATGTAAGTAGAGCTCTGGACAGAATTCACTGGCTGGCCAAACTGTGCATGAGTCAGCCAGGTGTTCCCTCCTCTCCAGCTGACCTAGTGGAAAAGAGATGGGCAGCCTATGGCATGGAAGGAAAAAAATCCTGACTGTTGCTATTTTCAAATCTGAAAGAAAATAAGTCTGTTTCTTTATGTGACATCATGTCAGATGCTCTTTTTATAACTTTGAAATATGGCTTAAAAAAATAGCCTCAGTGGCCCTTTATTAGATAACTGAATCCATACAAATTTTCAAATTCAAAACTTATAAAAATTTTACTATTCTAAATGCTAAATTATTTAGCTAAACACAGATACGGAATCACCAAAACTACAAAATCAGCCAGCAAAGCTCACCACTGTTTTCACCAGGACTTGCAAAAGCAGCAGCCATTAAATTGCCAGGAATATTCTTAAATTTAGTTGCCGAAATGAAAGAAAAAGAAAGAAAAAGAAAGAAAGAGAAGAAAGGAGGGAGGGAAGGCAGGCAGGCAAGAAGGAAGGAAGGAAGGAATAACCGGAATCAAAAGAAAAAAAGAAAAGAAAAAGCTACAAGATAACTATCGAGTAAGCTTATACACAGTATATAGTAGACACCATTGTAAACAGGTGATATTTTTATAATCTAGCAGCAATGACCTCAAAACACTTATTTATATGTATATTCATCCTAGACAGAGTAACATTACTCATTCAAAGGGCAGAAAATTATTAGATGCTCTAGAATCAAAAGTTTGAGTTAAAGGAAAAACTGCAGATAATCAGACATATTTCTATAAATGTCCTGGTCACTCTTTCTAAAGTATTTATTATTAGGTTACTTACTATGTCTTGGATACTGTTGGCAATTTAAATAATATCCTCATTTGTAGATATAGAGTGTTTTCTTTATAACAAGTCTTAGCAACTGAAAGAAAATGGAAGGAGGGCTTACGATGTAGGTAGAACCAGTAACACTGTCAGAATCAACAGGGACAAAAAAAAGATTGTTGCCTTGAGACAATGCACTACCCTTCTCAGATCACTGGGGTACTACTCAGTACATGAGAAAAGCAACATGCAACCTCAGAGCCCAAATAGGGCAGTATCATTTCACCGGTCAGGTCAAGCCTGGATAAGTGACCACAGGGAAAACTGAGGTACACTTTTCATAGACTTTTTTTTTAAAGGCTGGCTAAACAGAACAGTGTAAAAATTAATACAGGAAAGGCAACTGTTAATGGTCAGTTAAAAGGTACTCTTTCATTGGCCACTTTCCCCCACCTCAGTTCCCCACTGTGACTGCTTGCTTATTCTTCCTTTTCATGTCAATCATTCTGAAACTGGCAATTTGATTCAAGTTTAACAATTTTCTTTTTAAGTCTATAAATTAAGCTAAATGCAAAGTCAGTCACTACTCTCTCATTCCATGCTTCCATTTACTCTAAGAATTCAGAAACAATCATTTGCATAATTTTTTATCTTAAAAAGATAATCCTCTCTTCAGATAATCTTATCTTCAATATTAACTATGTAAAACTCATATTATAATTTTGTCGTTTAATATATGCGGCATAATGGTTTGACTTGCCCTGTTCACTTGATGCATGACTTTTCTGAGTACCTGTGTCAACTGTGTAAAATCACAATAAACTGAAGGACAGCTGATCATAAGGAGCTACATTTCTTGAGGTCTAACAAATTTACAAACTATAAGAAAAATGCAATAAAAACAAAAATAACAGGACATTCTTAAAGGACTTTCCCCTTAGAAGTGACAAGTAAATTACCTATGAATTATATGGATTTGATGTTTCAAATTAAAAGAAACAAAAACAAAAACCACAACTTCAAACACTGTCCTATAGAGGTTTTTTTTTTTTCTGTTCTGATACATTTACAGTCTAATTACACTCTAGGAAAGAAACTATGATATTAAAAATTAGTTCATTAGAATGTCCAACTAGCTTAACAGCTTCACTAAGAGCTCATGACCAAATACTTTAGCTGACAAAACACACTGAGTTTCTTAATTAATACAAAAGAATCCTTCGCTCAATAGCCTTGCGACAAATAGGACATTCACTCATTCGGTCTCCACAGAGCTGGCACGTTCCATGGCCACAGAGGAAAATCATATTCTTCAGACGATCCAAACATACAGGGCACATGGTCTGGAATGGGAGATAACAAGGTAATAAATGCTAAGACATTTTATATTTTGACATTGTAACATATAACAACTTTGTAAAATTTTCTTTTGTTGTTTTAATCTTTTGTTGCTTTAAAATGTTCAAGAAATTTTTTTTAACTTAAAAATTTTTTAATAGTTAAAGTTATCCCTTTATATAAAATAGAAATATCAGTTGTACTGTCATGTATAAAAGACACTTCATTAAATAAATACTATATAAAACAAAAAATGCAAATGTCAAAATCTAACAGGAAATGAATGAAAAATAGCCCCATTCAGTCTCATTCAGATTCCCCAACTCTGTGTACTATGCTGTTCTTGTATGAAAGTAACACAATACATCAGGCCTATGGGGGAGGGGGAGCAGTGTACAGATGTCCCTAAAGACACGTGCCACACACTATGATAGTATCTCAGCCCTATTATCACTATCACTTTAAAAACGAGCAAACTGGGGCTTTGTGGGGCTAAACACCTCCCCACCACAGGCCATAATGTAAACTGGATCATGTGGCCCCAGAGCTCTTGCTTTGAAACATCCTTCACTGGATTACTATTAATGTAGATCCCCCCTTCAATTAAAAACAATTAGCCTTACTTACCCATTAACAAATGTAACTTCATGAACTCAGAAAAATTTAGAAGTACGTTAGGTATACTTTGGTGAAAACACTCTAGGAAATCACATAATTTTTCACAAAAACACATTTTACATTTTATTTTCAGAAAAACATTTTTTACCTTACTATACCACAATACTTCATGTTATGAAGTCATTTCTATGTTATTTGGGAAAAGTATCCATGGAAAAGTATCCTAAATAACATAGAAATGACATAATCAAGAAGAATTTCTAGATTAATAAACTAGGCCTAAGGCCTATACGAAAATGTAATGATCAACTTTGACAATGATCACTGTGGCAGGGAGGGGGAAGGAACTACAAATCTAATTGTTAGCCCCACCCTTCCAAAGTAAATTTTCACATGTATCTACCTTAAAGCTTGAGAGACAAAGCTGTAGAAAATTGTATATACTTTTTTATTTTAAAAAGCCAAACCAGGGGTGCCTGGGTGGCTCAGTCGGTTAAGCTTCTGACTTCGGCTCAAGTCATGATCTCACAGTCTGTGAGTTCAAGCCCCGCATTGGGCTCTGTGCTGACAGCTCAGAGCCTGGAGCCTGCTTCAGATTCTGTCTCCCTCTCTCTCTGTCCCTCCCCTGCTCATGCTCTGTCTCTGTCTCAAAAATAAATAGAAACATAAAAAAAAAAAATTAAAAAGCCAAACCAGTCTTTTAGTACCATTAAAATGGTTTCTTTCCCATTAAATTTTCAAGAGTTCTATGCAGTCAATTAGTAACTTCAGTTACTTTGAGATTAATATATTCTTAATAGCACGTGAAATTACACCGGGGTAAGAGAAAGATTGGAGATTTAAATTTTAAAAAGAGTTATTCAGATGCTTTGTCTTGGTTACCTTAACAAAAGTCAAGGACCAAGGTCCCTGCAAGAAATCCCATCAGTCCTCAGAATGAATTTTGTTCTAACTGTTTAAATATATTTTTGTGATGAAATCTGGTCATGAGTATTATTTAAGGGGGAAGAAACTTCTTTGGAGTGCTGAACTTGGGATAAAAGTAGAGCTGGATTAGTTATTTATTTATTTTAAGTTTATTTGAGAGAGACAGAGGCAGAATGAGTGGGGGAGGAGCAGAGAGAGAGGGAGAATCCCAAGTGGGCCCCATGCTGCCAGCACAGAGCCCCACTTGGGGCTCGTACTCACGAAACTGTGAGATCATGACCTGAGCCAAAACCAAGAGTGGAATGCTTAACTGACTGAGCCATCCAGGCGCCCTAAGCTGAATTATTTTTTCAGGACCCATAATAGGGTTCAAAATTATCATTATTCACAATTAATTTTAATTCACAAATAGGAGATGAAATGCTTTTCAGAGAAGACTTGTTCAAAAATCAGTTTTACCTTCCTATAAGGGTCTTATGGGAAAGAAAATGAGATGCTAAGGAGCTTTAAGATTTAAAAAACATTTTTTTTAATGTTTATTTTTGAGAGACAGAGAGTGAGCAGGGAAGGGGCAGAGAGAGAGGGAGACACAGAACCCGAAGCAGCTCCAGGCTCTGAGCTGTCAGCACAGAGCCTAACATGGGGCTCGAACTCACAAACCGTGAGGTCATGACCTGTGAAGTCAGACACTTAAGCGACTGAGCCTCCCAGGTGCCCCGGAGCTTTAAAAGATTTTTGAAACATTCTATTTTATATTAGAATGAGCTAAATATGTTCCTATTTTTATGTTGCTACATAAGAACTGGTAAATCCATGTTTATCTTTACTTAGTCACCATATAACAAGTATTACTACGTACTAGATTTCGAAACAAAAACTAGCCAAGTCATAGAGTTTTAATCTTTTCAGATGGGTGCTTAAATTCCTAATAAATACATATGCTTAATTCTTTAATAACTATCTACTATATTACTCTATCACAAGGGTCATTAGTTATCCTATTTATTGACTATATTACTTATAAACTCAGGTAGAAAAGACAAGCGATGACTAACAACTGCATGGCAACACTGATGTGATACCCAAACTAAAGAAATAACACCCTATGCTTCTCAATCTTTTGAATCAGATTTAATTGCTGGGTCAAATGATAAGGTGGGAAGGGAAAAAAGCAGACTTTCTTACTTACCATATATGTAACAAGTTTTAACTAGCTTCTTTATTTTACTGTTGCTGCTATGAAATATTGAGTAGATAAGAGAGGACCTCTGTTGGTATGTATAAGATATAAAGAACAATATAAACCACCACCCAGCTTAAAGCATGGAGTGCTACCCTTTCTTTTGAAACCCCTCCATATATCTTCCCAAATCCTTTCCATCTACCCATCACTGAAACCCACTATTCTAAATACTGCATTTATCTTTCCCTTGCTTTCTGTTATGGTGTGCGTGACAGAGTGAGAATGAAAGAGAATATATATATTTTTCCTTTCTACTGAAGTATCAATCACACTTATATAGAAATGTGCACAAATCATAAATGTACCATTTGATAAAAGTTCACAAATTGATCAAATGCACGTAATGGGCACTTTATATCTCTCTATACAGAAACTTCCCTTGTGCCCCACCTTCCAGCCATCCCAGCCAAGAAAACCACTACCCTTGGTTTTAAACACCATCTGTACAATTTTTTCCAAATTTGCACTTCAAAATAATATCCTGCTTAGTTAATATTACAGTGACAAACTTTTCCAAAGGGTTTTTACTAATTTGTACTCCCGTATTCTAATACTGTGTACTGATCATTTCTTTCTTTTTCTTTTTTTTTAAGTAGGCTTCACTCCCAGTGTGAAATCCAACACAGGGCTTTAACTTACAACTGTGAGCTCGAGGCCAGAGCTGAGATCAAGAGTCATTCGCTTAACTGACTGAGACTCCCAGGTGCCCCTATACTGACAATTTCTAACACAGAGTTTTCTACTCAGTCTGGTAGGGAGACAGGCACCTCACTGTAGTTTTCTTTTCTGTAATTTTCCTTTCTTCTACTTCCTCCTCTTCTTTTTTTAATGTAAGCTCTATGCCCAAAGTGGGGCCTGAACTCACAACCCCAAGATCAAGAATCACATGCTCTACTGACTAAGCCAGCCAGGCACCCCAATTTTCATTTCTTGATTACTAGTCTGGTTGAGCATTACTGGTCATCTGTTTGTTTCTTATTTTGGAAAAGGCCTGATTAAATCTTTTAATCATATTACCTTTTGCAAACTATTCAAATACTATACATGATACGCTAATGTGAATCCTACTTACTATGTAAAACACCAACAGCTTTATAGAAGAATATTAAATGCCATCCTTAGAATCATCATTTACCATGAAGAGATCATCATTACCTGCTCCTTAATGTCCTGTAACTGCTGTTGCAACTTTTGCACATCTGCATTGACATTGGTATTATCCTTGTCCTTTTGTAACACAGGAATATTTCCACTTGCTATAATACAAATAAAATATTTTAATGTTATGACTGTTTTGACATAGCAATGATTTTTTTTATTTCTAAAATTATTACTACTTTATTAAAAACCAGACTATTACTAGAATCCCCTTAAAAATTTTTTTCACTCATGGACAACCAATACAGTAGTGACATTCACGTTATACTCCTTCATTTATAATCTTTAAAAAGAAACAGGTTTGCACATTATTTTCTAATTCTATTTAACTCAGCTAGACAACAAACTACACACAGACTTTTGAGTTCTCCGAGGCTCTTCTACCTGCTTCCTTTGGCAAGCTCACAAACACATTCTATGCTTGTTTTCTCTGTTCCTGCATTTTACAAAGCCAAGATGGGAGGCAGCACAGCACTTTAGCCAGTTTGGGCAGCAATAATTATAAAGTCTCTTAGATGATGTTTAGGAGAACACACAAAAACCTAACCTCCTTCCTTTCTTCCCAGCCCTCCTTGTTACTGATTGGAGATGAGGAATTCCATGAAAGAAAAGATGTGATCAGTGGGTCTACTAAACGGAGGGAGTTTTTTGTTTGTTTGTTTTTTTTGTTTTTTTTTGAGAGAGGAAGAGAGAGGGAGAGAACAAGCGGAGGAGGGGCAGAGGGAGAGAGAAAATTCAAGTAGGCTGCACGCCCAGTGTGGAGCCTGATGTGGGGCTCAATCTCACAACCCTGAGATCATGACCTGAGCCGAAATCAAGAGTTAAACCTTTAACTGAATGAGGCACCCAGGCGCCCCTGGAGGGAAATTTTTTATTGCACTTTTCCTACTCTTTAGACTTTTACTCTTTTACTCTAGTTAACTTGTTTCTGGGATTTTAATTCTGCTCTATCAGTGATAAAGACAAAGAGCCCTGAGCAGAATTGGCTACACTAATATTCTTCCTCGTGCATACACAGAACAAAGAAATCAAAGGTACCATTCCAAGCTTCTATCTAGTACAAAGATGAAAAATATTTTTATACAGCTATAGTACTGAAAAGGTTGAAAGTAGGGGGCGCCTGGGTGGCTCAGTCAGTTGAGGTTCTGACTCTTGGTTTCAGCTCAGGTAATGATCTCGATGTTTCGTGGGTTTGAGCCCCCACATTGGGCTCTATGCTGGCAGTGTGGAGCCCGCTTGGAATTCTCTCTCTTTCCCTCTCTCTTCCCCTCCCCCACTCACACTGTCTCTGTCTGTCTCATAATAAATAAATAAACTTTAAAAAAAAAAAAAAAAAGAAAAGTGCTGGAGAGGATGTGGAGAAATGGGAACCCTCTTGCACTGTTGGTGGGAATGCAAACTGGTGCAGCCACTCTAGAAAACAGTGTGGAGGTTCCTCAAAAAAATTAAAAATAGATCTACCCTATGACCAAGCAATAGCACTGCTAGGAATTTACCCAAGGGATACAGGAGTGCTGATGCATAGGGGCACTTGTACCCCAATGTTTATAGCAGCACTCTCAACAACAGTCAAATTATGCAAAGAGCCCAAATGTCCATCAACTGATGAATGGATAAAGAAGATGTGGTTTATATATACAATGGAATACTACTTGGCAATGAGAAAGAATGAAATATGGCCTTTTGTAGCAACGTGGATGGAACTGGAGAGTGTTATGCTAAGTGAAATAAGTCATAGAGAGAAAGATACCGTATGTTCACTCTTATGTGGATCCTGAGAAACTTAACAGAAGACCATTGGGGAGGGGAAGGGGAAAAAAACAGTTACAGAGAGGGAAGGAGGCAAACCATAAGAGACTCTTAAAAACTGAGAATAAACTGAGGGTTGATGGGGTGTGGGGGAGAGGGGAAAGTGGGTGATGGGCACTGAAGAGGGCACCTGTTGGGATGAGCACTGGGTGTTGTATGGAAACCAATTTGACAATAAATTATATATAAAAAAATAAATTAAAAAAATTTTTTAAAAGGTTGAAAGTAAATAATTTTTCATCTTTCCACTTCTTTACTGAGTTACATTTCAGTTTATCTACAGTTACTCTGTCCCGAAGAAATGCTATTCTATAAAATACTGACATGCACTAGGTGAAATCTGCTACACCCAAGAATGAGATGTTAACACTTATATAACTGAAAAAATAATTTGTAATATGCTAATTCACCAAGATACTCTAAATTTAATGTTAAAAAAAAGCAAATTTTCTCTAAGCAAGAACACAATTTTCTTTATATTACACATGGAGGTTTCTTAAAAAACAAATGCTCAAAGTTCTATAATCATACTGCAAGCTAGAAAAATACAATCTCAAGTTTCCTGTAATAAGAACAAAACCCCATCTGTTCCTCTGTAGACTGAGGTCACGTACCTTGTGCTTCACAAGCCGACATTCTACTACACATGAGAAGAGATGTTCATGAAAGTCCCAACAAGACAGCAAAGTAAGAAAAATACACTTACAGATGTCATCAGTGGCATCTTCTGAACTTTTCCCTCCACAACACATAATGAAAGGCACTCTTCGTTCAACTACTGCTCGGCACTGCACACACTTCTTCATCAGGCTAGCACAGTCTGGAAAACAGCAATAGGATACTTCTTACAAGAGACAACATAAGAGGGTTGGCCTTTTTTGTTCATTTTTAAATTTCACACTAAGATGGGCACCTGGGTGGCTCAGTCAGTTAAGCTTCTGATGTCGGCTCAGGTCATGATCTTGCGGTTTGTGGGTTCGAGCCCCACGTAGGGCTCTGTGCTGACAGCTCAGAGCCTGGAGCCTGCTTCCATTCTGCGTCTCCCTCTCTCTGCCCCTCCCCTGCTCACGTACATTCTCTCCCTCTCTCAAAAATAAATAAACTTTAAAAAAATTTAAATTTCACATTAAGAGAAACATTAAACAAGTTCTATGAATACACAATTCTATCTTCTTAAAATGTTACCATCTTACAAATGTATATTCTCTAAAGGCAGCCTCTAGAAGAGAGCGCCCCTTGTCATGAAAATAATGACATTTTCTAGTAATATATTAGAATAAATTGTCAAAGTTGTTTTTCTGGGTTTTTAACTGTTTTGGTTTTTTTTTTGAGAGAGAGAGAGGGCATGTGTGAGCAGGGGCAGGGCAGAGAGAGAGAGAGAAAGAGAGGGAAAATCCTAAGCAGGCTCTCTGCACTGTCAGAATCCCAAAGTGGGGCTTAATCTCACGACTGTGAGATCATGACCAGAGCTGAAATCAAGAGTCAGACAGACGTTCAACAGACTGAACCACCCAGTCACCCCCCCTTTTTTTTTCCACCTGCAAATAAGCACAATTTTATTTATCCCTTTTCAATATGTATACCTTTTATTTTTTTTTCATTTTTTATTTTTTTCATGCCTTGTGCCCTAGTTTTTTTTTTTTCAACATAATACTTAATTTTATTTTTTTTAAATTTACATCCAAGTTAGTTAGCATATAGTGAAACAATGATTTCAGGAGTAGATTCCTTAGTACCCCTTACCCATTTAGCCCATCCTCCCTCCCACAACCCCTCCAGTAACCCCTAGTTTGTTCTCCATATTTATGAGTCTCTTCTGTTTTATCCCCCTCCCTGTTTTTATATTATTTTTGTTTCCCTTCCCTTATGTTCATCTGTTTTGTCTCTTAAAGTCCTCATATCAGTAAAGTCATATGATATTTGTCTTTCTCTAATTTCACTTAGCATAATACCCTCCAGTTCCATCCACGTAGTTGCAAATGGCAAGATTTCATTCTTTTTGATTGCCGAGTAATACTCCGTTGAATATATATATCACATCTTCTTTAACCATTCATCCATCGATGGACATTTGGGCTCTTTCCATACTTTGGCGATTGTTGATAGTGCCCCTATAAACATGGGGGTGCATGTGTCCCTTCGAAACAGCACACCTGTATTTCTTGGATAAATACCTAGTAGTGCAACTGCTGGGTTGTAGGGTAGTTCTATTTTTAGTTTTTTGAGGAACCTCCATACTGTTTTCCAGAGTGGCTGCACCAGCTTGCAGTCCCATCAACAAAGCAAAAGTGTCCCTCTTTCTCCGCATCCTTGCCAACATCTGTTGTTGCCTGAGTTGTTAATGTTAGCCATTCTGACAGGTGTGAGGTGGTATCTCATTGTGGCTTTGATTTGTATTTCCCTGATGATGAGTGATATGGAGCATTTTTTCATCTGTCAGTTGGCCATCTGGATGTCTTCTTTGGAGAAGTGTGTATTCATGTCTTCTGCCCATTTCTTCACTGGATTATTTGTTTTTTGGGTGTTCAGTTTGATAAGTTCTTTATAGATTTTCAATACTAACCCTTTATCTGATATGTTGTTTGCAAATATCTTCTCCCATTCTATCGGTTGCCTTTTAGTTTTGCTGACTGTTTCCTTCACTGTGCAAAAGCTTTTTATTTTGATGAGGTCCCAGTAGTTCATTTTTGCTTTTGTTTCCCTTGCCTCCGGAGATGTGTTGAGTAAGAAGTTGCTGCGGCCAAGATCAAAGAGGTTTTTGCCTGCTTTCTCCTCGAGGATTTTGATGGCTTCCTGTCTTACATTGAGGTCTTTCATCCATTTTATTTTTGTGTTTGGTATAAGAAAGTGGTCCAGGTTGCTGTCCAGGTTGCTTCTGCATGTTGCTGTCCAGTTTTCCCAGCACCAGTTGCTGAAGAGACTGTCTTTATTCCATTGGATATTCTTTCCTGCTTTGTCAAAGATTAGTTGGCCATACGTTTGTGGGTCCATTTCTGGGTTCTCTATTCTGTTCCATTGATCTGAGTGTCTCTTCTTGTGTCAGTACCATACTGTCTTGGTGATTATAGCTTTGTAATACAGATTGAAGTCTGGGATTGTGATGCCTCCTGCTTTGGTTTTCTTTTTCAAGATCACTTTGGCTATTTGGGGTCTTTTCTGGTTCCATACAAATGTTAGGATTATTTGTTCTAGCTCTGTGAAGAATGATGGTGTCATGTTGATAGGGATTGCACTAAATATGTAGATTGCTTTGGGTAGTATCGACATTTTAACAATATTTGTTCTTACTATTCAAGAGCATGGAATCTTTTTCCATTTTTTTTGTGTCTTCTTCAATTCCTTTTGTAAGCTTTCTATAGTTTTCAGTGTATAGATTTTTCACCTCTTTGGTTAGATTTATTCCTAGGTATCTTATGGTTTTTGGTGCAACTGTAAATGGGATCAATTCCTTGATTTCTCTTCCTGTCGCTTCATTGTTGGGTGTATAGGAATGCAACCAATTTCTGTGCATTGATTTTATAACCTGCAACTATGCTGAATTCATGAATCAGTTCTAGCAGTGTTCTGGTGGAATCTTTTGGGTTTTCCATATAGAGTATCACGTCATCTGCGAAGAGTGAAAGTTTGACCTCCTCCTGGCTGATCTGGATGCCTTTTCTTTATGTTGTGTGATTGCAGAGGCTAAGACTTCCAATACTATGTTGAACAAAAGTGGCGAGAGTGGACATCCCTGTCTTGTTCCTGACCTTAGGGGGAAAGCTCTCAGTTTTTCCCAGTTGAGGATGATATTAGCGTTGGGTCATTCATATATGGCTTTTATGATCTCGAGGTATGATCCTTCTATCCCTACTTTCTTGAGGGTTTTTATCAAGAAAGGATTCTGTATTTTGTCAAATGCTTTCTCTGCATCTGCTGAGAGGGTCATATGGTTCTTGTCCTTTCTTTTATTGATGTGATGAATCATGTTAATTGTTTTGCAGGTATTGAACCAGCCCTGTATCCCAGGTATAAGTCCCACTTGGCCGTGATGAATAATTTTTTTAATGTATTGTTGGATCCGGATGGCTAATACCTTGTTGAGGATTTTTGCATCCATGTTCATCAGGGAAATTGGTCTATAGTTCTCCTTTCTAGTAGGGCCCCCTTTTTTTAAAAATAAAAAATACTTCAAGATCTTAAGGCTTGAGAATAAAGAAGGAAGATACTTTTTATAAGTTTTAACTAATATAGAACTATAAGGTTGCTCACATAATTTTCTAAATGTACTTTCTATTGTAAACAGTTTGTCTCTAAAATTCCTAAAATATGTTGAACAATTCTCTTCCTTCTCTATCAAATTGATGTCATTTATTATGGAATTGTTTAGTAACTACTTGTTTAATGTAGTAGCCATGAAAATATCAAAAATATATCATAATGGGCTTTCTAATGTTATGTATCAGAGAAATGCTCTCCCATCCCAAGAGGAAATACCTAGGCAAAATTACAGGTTGTGGATTGTTAATTCTACATCTAAAGTTATTAACTAATTACAAAATAACATCCTGCAATATATCCTTTCTCATTAGCATGTATTATGAATGTATACTCCATATCTTAGTCTATGTACCAAGTGTCTTTATCATCTCAAAAACAGGGGGGACAAAAAAAACCCAGGAAAATTGTGAAAGGTATCCAGGGATAATTTATGTAGACAAGATGGGGCATACGCTCCTAATGGTGCTTGCACTGGTGGACAGAGAAGGATTATCAAGACCAATCTCATGTCAAGGCCCAGACAGAGCTGGGTCTGATGCTGGCCTATGCACGATGCACTAGGTAGGAGAAAATGCTAATAGAAATCTGGTTTGGGATTTGTCTTCAATCTGAGAGCACATTTTTTCCTTAAATTTAGTGGATTAAACTAATTAATTAATTTGATATGTAACAATTATTTGAAATTCTTTTAAGTTAGACTGTTACACTGTTTCTACAAAATCTTTCTTACTCCCCCCCAAAATGGATACAGTCTCTCCTTCCTCTGGTCTGTCAAGGCATTTACACTCTTCAAGGCTTCAATACTCTGTTTAACATTACTGGGATATGGACTGCTCTACCATTCCTTGAAAGAGGGGCATTTTCCACCTCAATTTCATCTTCCCTAGCAAATAAATGTTTAACAATTTGTCTGTAAAATGGAGAAAACAATCTACTTCTTAGGGTTGTTGTGAAGATAAGTGAGGAAGTATTCTAAAAGAAATTAAAATGTCTGGTACCAGTCAAGAGCTTAATAAAAGTTAGCTATTCCTCTTGTTATAAAAGTTAGCTGTTACACTTGTTACATCTGAATACAAAGACAATGTAAGAACGTTGGGAAACTCCTGGGGAAAACACCACAATAAGGCCTGAGAATCTGTATTATCAACTACTCATTATAACCAGCTTTCAAATCTCTTCTGTAGGTATCACTTTGTTCTATCACATGGGTCAGTAAACTACAGCCTACAGGCCAAACCCAACCAGGTCCCTGTTTTTATAAATAAAATTTTAAGGAAGAACAATCCTATTTATTTACATGCTGTCTATGGTTGTTTTTGCACTACAATGGCAGAGTTGAGCAATAGGAAAGAGTTAAGTACTTACTACAGAAACCATGTGGCCTATAGAGTCAAAAATATGATTTGACCCTTTACAGAAAAAGTTTGCTAGCCCCTAGACTATGAAAACTTAAGTAACCTGAGCTCTTTTTACTTAAGACAGAAATCTCTTTCCACAAGCCCTCTGACAGTTGATAACAGCCATTATACTAGTCTTTGGAAAACAAAACCAATTACTTGAGGCAGAATGTTATAGGAGGAAACCTTGATCCTTTATTTAGTTAATGAGCTGCCTATCAGAATGAAAAAAACCACCAAGGTTTAAAACAAATCTATGTCAATGAAATTAATCTATCATATAATCTGTGTATTACTTAAATATTACACTGAAAATCAATACCTATTGACTATATTTTATAATAGAAAACACCATGCTTTACTTTGAGCTCATTTAAGTAAAGTGTAAGTTGTTAAACTTGTTTAAAATCCTTCACTGACAAATGAAACCAGCAAAGGGAAGAGGAGAATGTTGAACAGTGCATGAATTTGAAAAGAACAAGAGGGGGATATAAAAAGGAAGGGACTCTGAGATAGTATGTTTAAAAGATATTTTAAAACATCATGAACTTTCAGTATATCCTCCAAAACAGCTCTTTTAGCATAACGACTAAGAAAGGTTAAGAAGGCCAGACAGTATAGCCCCAAATAGTTGCTGTGGGTGATTCAGTAGTGGGGGAAAAAAGTATGCAGGAGAGACAATATTAAGGTGAAGACAAATGAAGATGTGCCAATTTTATATGTGAAAAGCCCTAGACTAAATGTTTCAAAATTCATTTTTGGAAATAAATTTCTATTGTGTGTGATAAGAGATCATTTTGTGCTGATACAAATGAAATCAAAATGTGAGCTGGTAGAACATAGCTTGTTCTGCCTTCTCTAACCTCAGAGCAAGGAGGGACACAGGTGACATTGTACATAGTACTGAGGAAGAGATGGAAGGTACTAGAAAGGCTGACCAATGTTTTTGCTCATGGGTTATATATCTAAAAAAAAAAAAGCAAAACAAAACAAAACCTCAAAGCTATACTTTGTTTCATTTTCTAGTTCTATAAAGACACCAAGGAAGTTCTGTACAGGCTACTTACTCTCACAAGCACACATGTGTCCACAAGGTTGAAAAAGAACAGCTGCTTTCTTGTCAGAGCATACCACACATTCTTCAATCTACAAAAAAAGAGGTTACAGCATAAGTGTGAACATGTACAGATAAATCCTGTAACTCTAACAGTTTCTTTTGTATCCAAGTGTATTTCCTCTATAAGGAAACACTCTTAGCACAGTGAAACTTCACACACTCTACTTCTCTGTCCTTGACTCTCTGGGTTGCTCATTTTTTCACCTTTATAAACTCTGGCCCTTCATAGGTTCTATTTCCATGTTAGTCTTCCTACCTATCCTAAAGAATGATAAAGAAAACTCCATTTCCTCTGTGGTCAGAAAGACCAGAACAGACTTTAATTTTCTTTTATTCAAAAATTACTTTGAAAGAAAAATAAAAAGAAGAAATAAAGGAGTATAAAAATAAATCTAAGATAAACTAGATTTCTAATATTAATAAAAAACCAGCCAGATTAGCAGACTGCTAGGGCCCAAGGGGAATTTTTCTATTTATCCACATCCAAGGAACTCTACCCAACATATCCCTTTCTGGGACCTAGTCAGTTCTCCCATGCTGGTGGGAGTCCATGGCTTTGCCCTGTTCTTTCTCTATAATCTCTAAAGGCACAAGTCTTCCACTATCTGTTCATAATATTCCTTAATTTTATCTCCTCTTCATCTCCACTTCATCTGAGTTTTGAGTGTGTAACTATTTCTCTTGGTTTTTTTCAACCCCATCCCACCCCACTGCCCTTGCATTTTTCACTTGTTCTCCCCCCTTCTGACACACATTCACATTTACCCATATCTTGTGACATTAATATTACTGCCCCAAAATGATGACCACCACTCATCTATAATTTCACCTAACTAACCAAATTTTGCATGTGCTCTCTCTATGGACTTTCCCAATGTGTACCTTGCTATGTACATAGAATTTCTATAGTTGAATAACAGGAGAAAGCAGTAAGATATGATTGGTTGGGACCTTTATATTTCTGGATTCAAATTCCAGTCCCAATAAGAACAAATTACCTAACACTGTTGAGCCAAAGTTTTTTTTTTTTAATCTAAATGATAAAGAACAAACCCTTCTTCACAGGGTGGTTAAACCAGATATTACGTATGGAGTGTTTAGTTAAAAAAATCTTTGTAGCCTTAACATTTTTCCCCCTTTGGATTTTTTTCCTCAGGTTACATTCCCAGGAATGAAATTACTAAATCAAAGCATGTTTATTGCAAAGGTTCACAAATACTGTCAGTATGGTCTCTCAAAAACATGAACCCATTTATTCAGCCTCCAGCAGTGTTTAAAAGAGTGTGCATTTTCCACTGTCCAGGATAGCATTTTTTAGATTTTATTTATGCTTATTTGATAGGAATGATTAATGGTAATTCATAATTTTTTATTTATATTTCCTTAACTGCTAAGGAGATAAAGCTTATTTACTCCCCCTTCCTCCAAATATTAGTTTTATAATTTGTTTGATCTTTAATGAAGATGTTCATTACTCTTTAACCACTTGGGGTCACTATTTCTTTATATTCAAAGCTCTGTAGCTAACCTGGCAAATCTGTTTGGTGGGTATGTTACTTTTTGTACTTTTCTGCAGGTTTGAAAATTTTATAACTTGAAAGTCAAACTGAAAGCCTACTGATTCTTGGAATTCAGAAATGGTCTAGAAAGGTATGACAGCACATTCCTCCCTCTCTACCTGCTCCATCAATTTTCCCTTTGTAGACACTCTTGTCTGTATCATCACACAGGGGAAAGAACAGGGACTTAAGAATCATGAGACCTGCATTTGATTCTTTGAGTACACTTCTTTGAGCTTCAATTTTTCCAACTGTGAATCCTAGAGTTAGACAACCAGTAAGGGTTATTCAGTATCTGGGACTCCGCTTCTGGCAACCTGGGGCTCTGAACTCTGAACTTTACATCTCTCTCAAAGCACCTACAACATCCTATATGGCAAAGTAGATTTTAATCTAAGTTTACCAGCACATTACCAGTTTTTGGCAGCTAATTATCATATTCATCTCTGTCCTGACTACAAAACATGTGCTCAATAAAGATTTGTTAAAATAAGGCTTAATCCAACACAAATAGTTTCAGGCCCAACAACAGAATGCATAGATCAATCTAAAAAAATAAGAGAATGGCTTGAATTTTTGCCCTTTCAGATTCTTTCCCAAACTGTTGCTTAGTGAGCAGGTAACTAAAGCAAATTATAAATACCAAGTAGAATGATCTGCATTAATCTATTAAGCAGGGATGACCTAGATAGAATGCATATAAAATGCCAACACAGCACCTGCAGTTAACAGACTGTCTGCACTTGACAGTTAAGTGTTGTTAGTTCATCCTTCCCACCTTTACAAAGAGACTAAGCAGCTATACACACCTTATTACTCCAAAATCCTCTATCCAAAAATAACTTCCTTGTAATTTTCCTGTGCCAAAAATTTTACCAAAGATTTGTTCATTTGGATCACAGAAAACATCTAGTTTTAGAAGGCTCCCTATGAAAATGTACAAAGCACCGGCAAGGTAACACCTTTTAAGTCATTGCCAGCTAATTCATTACAAGAATTAGTGCCAGCTCCTTTCTAATTAATGAAGGTTAATGAACAGCTTAAGAAACATCAAGGGAATAATGAAGAGAATAAAAAGAGAACAAAAAAAGAGTATAAGCTTTATAAATGAAACCAAAGAAAACCAAGAGATCTTTTGGTTTAAGCTACTCACCTTAAGAGAAAACATTTGTAAAAAACTTAAATCTCATTTTAACACACACACGGAAAAACTAACAAGGAAAATCAATTATTTCAGTACAACCAAAATGGGTAAGACAATATAGTTATGATAGAGCACTAAGTTACACAGAAAAAGAATGAAACCAGAAACCTAGAAACGAATAATACTTCTCAAAAAGTAGAGTCAGACAAGATAAAAAGTTCAGAGTGGATACAGAATTTGGCCCTCGCTAACAGCAAGATGACAGACAGACTTTATTTGCCTCTTGGTGGGACACAATACAAAGTGAGTACCACCATCTGTGAGAATTTCTTGCAAAAATGTTTAAGCTGACCCTAATCAAGCTGTTAGATCTAACTTCCAGTTTACAGGAAACACAGAGGATAAAGAAACAAATTACACAACACTCTGATAAAACAATCAAATCCAGAATGTGTGACATTCTACAAAAAACAAACAAACAAACAAACAACTGGTGTTTTATGAAGATGAATGCAAGAGTCCGTGTACTCAAAAAAGGTGCAATATATAATAACTACAATGAAAAATGGGATTAAGTACAGCTTTAGGTTATAAAAGCAAAATAGATTGATTTTTAACTTCTATAGTTTCTATATACAAAGAAGGAAACTCAAAATTGTTTTCTTGATAAATACATAAATTATACATTCTTAAATTTAAATCATCCTTTTTTTTTTTTTTAATGTTTATTTTTGAGACACAGAAGGAGCATGAACAGAGGAGGGGCAGAGAGAGAGGGAGACACAGAATCCAAAGCAGGCTCCAGACTCTGAGCTGTCAGCACAGAGCCTGATGCAGCGCTCAAACCCACGAACCGTGAAATCATAACCTGAGCCAAAGTCAGACACTTAACCTACTGAGCCACCCAGGCACCTCAAATTTAAATCATTCTTAGAACAAAGTTTAACACACATATGGCATCATATAATCTTATTTATCATTATTTATAATCTCAAAGAACTTCATAAAATGATAAAATACTGTATTAAAAATATATTACCTTTGTCCTTGACTGAACTTGTTCTTTACAGATGAGGCATTTCTTGACTCGTGGAGAACACAAAGAACAGGTAGCAATATGTCCACATGGGCCAAAAAGAGTATCTCTCTTCATATCTGAGCACACCATGCACTCTTCTAAGGTTTCAGAATCATTACTAATCATGGAAGGACTTCGAGAACCCACCTGACCACTAACAAAAGAAAATACTTCTCATCAATCCTATCAGAATATTTATATTACAACTTCATTAAAATATTTTAAAAACATCTAGAGCATCATTCGCATACATAACAACAGCTTTAGTTATATTAAAAAATTAAGCTTTAACATCTGTATACGAAACACTGCATACCATATTTTTCCATTTGTATACATCTCTGCATCTTTACAGGCTTCTGATACTATTTAAATTTCAAATTGAACAAATAGCTCACCCAATGGAAAAGGGTGAATCTTCTTCTAACAAAGAAACCAAAAACACTAGTTACAAAAAATTTAACATAAACAGTTTCACTCAGAATCTGTTACCTATAAAGAACCAGCAGAGAAGGGCATAGGAATAAAACACAAATTCTAGCTAGAGCCCACATTAGTTATCCTAACTACAGACAGAATGAAGCATCATTAGAGTCCACAACTGACAGGGCACTGTGGAAAATATGTCACTGCAGCTGCTGTTTTGACATTTCTTTAAATGTATTCTTAAGGGGCATAAAATTCTACTATGGAAAGACAGAACACATCTATAAATATATAGATACAAGACACAGAAATACATATATATGACCAACTACAGCTATACAAAAGGGATACTCTGTTTCTACCATAATCTTCAGAAACTCATGAACATCCATACACACACACACACACACACACACACACACACACACACACTAGTTCCATCTTAGACCCCAGCATTAAAGTTACTACTGCAGGAATTATAGTGCTTTAAATCTATATTTTTAGATATGCTCTGTCCTGCTGTAATAGAATTTTATGTTCCTCAAGGACACACTTAAAGAAATGTATATACCTCATATGAATTTCTCCATTAACAGCTCAATGTATAGATTCCAAAGAGATGTCATTTCATCTCCACACCCAAATTAAAAGAGAGGCAAGAGAACACAAAGATTAAGGGAAAACTACCAAAATGTTGAATGGCCAGAACCAGGTATAAACAGCAGTAATAGCTGCACAGCATTGTTGGGATAAAAAAAGGAACAAAATATACATACCTCTTTATATGTCTACAATATTTCATAATAAGAAAAGCAATTGTGTTATAAATAATTAAAATTACTGACATATTTTACTTTTAGAAAAAAAAAGACAAGTGTGAAATCATTTTTAGAGAAAACCCCATCAGGAATCGGTTCCTTCATGTGTTCATTCTTTCAATCCTTCAGTGATAGTGAGTGAGTGTCTGTCAGGCACTGTACAAGGTGCCAGAATTATTACAGACTTTGTGTGACATACACCCTACTGGTGAGCATGTACACTGCCTCTCTTATAAAAGTCTACCGAGCACCTGGGTGGCTCAGCTGGTTAAGTGTCTGACTCTTGATTTCGGCTCAGGTCATGATCTCATGGTTTTTGAGATCAAGCCCTGCATCGGGCTCTCCACTGACAGTGCAGAACCTGCTTAGGATTCTCTCACTCTCTCTCTATCTCTGCCCCTTCCCCATTCGCATTTGCGCTCTTTCTCTCTCCCTCTCTCTCTCTGTCTCTCTCAGAATACATAAACATTTTTTTTTAAGTCTATTAAAAATTTCAGGGGCGCCTGGGTGGCGCAGTCGGTTAAGCGTCCGACTTCAGCCAGGTCACGATCTTGCGGTCTGTGAGTTCGAGCCCCGCGTCAGGCTCTGGGCTGGTGGCTCGGAGCCTGGAGCCTGTTTCCGATTCTGTGTCTCCCTCTCTCTCTGCCCCTCCCCCATTCATGCTCTGTCTCTCTCTGTCCCAAAAATAAATAAAAAACGTTGAAAAAAAAAAAATTTTTTTTTTCAAAATTTCAGGGCACTTGGGTGGCTGAGTCAGTTAAGTGTCCAACTCTTGATTTCCGCTCAGGTCGTGATCTCATGGTTTGTGGGTTCAAGCCCCACACTGGGCTTTGCACTGACAGCATGAAGCCTGCTTGGGATTCTGTCTCCCTCTCTCTCTGCCCCTCCCTTGCTTGCTCTCTCTCTCTCTCTCAAAATAAATAAACATTTAAAAAAATAAAAGTCTATTACAATTTTGAATACATCTAACATTAATCACAGCAATTTCACTAGTACTTCTTCCTATAGATGAATTCCTCTAATGTATAGGAGTACTAGAAGATCAGGCTGGTTTAGAAAAGTTTCTTAGCACTTATTATGCATAAAGCATCGTATTTAGTAATGCAGAGATTAGGACACTAAGTAAGAGACACAGTGTCTGGAGAAAAATTTTTAAGGAAGAAAGCATCAACACAAGGAAGATGAGCAAAGACCAAGACATTCTCAAGTAATCAAGTGCTCCATTATGAAACCACATGGTGCTTTACAAAGAACAGTAAGTTTTATGACAAGAAATAATACAAACCTGACTTTTTCCTTATGACACTTTGCCAGTGCTTTGCAGAGGCTTGGATCAGGACAGAGATCAAGCGGCGATTGACCTTTCTTATTTCGAATGCTAAGGTCAGCACCATTGGCAGCTAAAAAACAGGCAATAGATGCTGCACTCTTCTTCTCCGCCCCCTGGGTACCAAGTCCCATTATTAACTGAAATCAAATGAAAAGAGTCATTATTTTCCCTTAAGAATCTGTTATCAGTTCTCACCCCTAAATGTGTGTGTGCACGTCTGAGTGTATATTATATAAAAATTATATAAAAATGTCTGGAAAGAACTCACAGCCTACACAAGTATGGTGGGCATTTATGAGCTGCAGTCCTAACATCCATTCCCCTTCACTCCAGTTTTCTCAGGAATATAGTATGAGGAATGATCCACTCTTTAGTTTTACAGGTGGACCAAAGAAGGCTGAGACCAGTCAGATATCCACTTCATCTACGTGATTAGTTCAGGGATGACAAATCAGATCAATTAAGGTCAATAAAACTCAAGACCAGGACTTCTGATTTAAGATATTGAGGAAACAGTACTCTCATTTCTTTTTTTTTTTTTTTTTTTAATTTTTTTCTTATGTTTTATATTTGAGAGAGAGGCAGAGAGCAAGTAGGGGAGGGGCAGAGAGACAGAGACAGAATCCAAAGCAGGCTCCAGGCTCTGAGCTGTCAGCACAGAGCCCTACATGGGGCTCGAACTCACAAACCGTGAGATGGTGACCTGAGCCGAAGTCAGACACTTAACCAACTGAGCCACCCAGGTGCTCCAACAGTACTCTCCTTTCTACTCAATTTAGCTCTGGAGCTGTTAGCAACTGACATGAAATAGTAAGAGGAGAGACAACAGAGAAAAGAACCAACACCAAGGAAGTGAGCCAAGAAAAGGAGAAGGCAATTAATCAGGTTCTGATTTCATCTGAGCTACTGACTCAAACATGTTATCAAACATCTGGAGAGCATCTGTAACAGACCAAGTACTATTTTTAGCACTTTCCATGAATTAACTCATTTAATCCTTGTAACAACCTTATTATGGAGTTAATTATTCCACTCCCTCCTTTTTACAATGAGAAAAAGGAGGTACACAAAGGTTAGAGAATTTAGCTATGGACATAGAGAAAGGTGGCAATTCTACAACACTTTGGTCTCAGACCCCCTCTGCAGTCTTAAAAAGGATTCTAAAGTTTATATGGAACGGTCAAAGACTTAGAATAAGTCAAACAACTTTGAAAAAGAAGAAAAAAGTTGGGAAGACTTATACTACCTGAGTTGAATGTTTACTATAAAGCTACAGTAATTAAGACAATAGGGTTGGCATTACATACCTAAAGACACAGATCAACAGAACAGAATACAGGATCTAGAAAGACTTCACATAATATGGTTTATCGATTTGGGACAAACGCACAGCAGGCAATTCAGTAGAAAAAGACAGTCTTTTCAACAAATGGTGGTGGAATAACTGGAACATCCACAAGGAAAAAAATGAACTTTGATCCATACCTAATACTATATATAAAAATTAACTCAAAATGAAAGGTAGTGCTAAATGTAACAGCTGAAACGTTATAAACTTCTAGTACAAAAGGGGAGAAAACCTTAGTGTCCTTGGGTTTGGCAAAGATTTTTCAGATAGGATACTACACAAAAAGCACAAACAATGACAGAAAAATTTATAAATTAGATCTCATAAAAATTAGGAACTTCTGCTCTTGCAAAAACACTATTAAAAGAATGAAAACACAAGTCACAGACCGGGAAGAAATATGTGCAAATCCCATAACTGATAGGGAACTTGAATTCAGACTCTCAAAACTCAATAGTAACAAAACAGCTCAATAAAAGAATGCACAAAAGATGGGAACAGACACTTCATCAAATATATGTAAGTACAAGCAAATGAAAAGATGTTCAATATCAGGCAGTGGTCATTAGGGAAATGCAAATCAAAATCCCAGCATAGCATTACACACTCAACATGAATGGCTAAAGTTAAAAAAAAAGAACAACCAAACAACTTTCAACTTTCACTAAGAATTTGAAGCAATGTAGCTCGAATTAACTATTGCTTAGTTCATACACTATATTTCTACATATGCAGTTCTGAAAAAATATTTCATCAGATTAAATTAGCCATAAATTTAAGATCTTGCATTAAAAGATACTTCCAAAAAAAAAAAAAAAGATTCTTCCAGTAGTACTGAATTAAAGATTAATTTACTCACTGTGTTTTTGGATGGCTCCCATGCAGCATCAACCTTCCCCACATCCTGCATATCTTGGAGCTGACGTAGCTGAGACAAGGTATGGTGCCTCAGAGCTTCGTGCAAAGGAGTATCCCCATCTTTATCCTGAATATCTAATTTGGCACCTGCACGGACCAAAAGCTAAGAGAGAAAGACATCTCATTTGCTAAGGTCTCTCGGGCCCACAAGAAATTACAACATATCTAAAGTAACAGTGACAAAGCCCTGGACCTACCTGAAGGGGTTTGCCACTAAAGCCAATTATTTTTATGTTTTCGCTTGCTACTCTCAAAACTCCTGTGGCTCCTTTACAAATAGTGATGAGCTCTAGTTACTCAAATATATCGAATCCGAGAAAACAGAAAGAAATGAGAACCAATTCACAGACTCCAAGATCAAGATAACTGGGAGAAATTGAAGACTTTTTTTCTCTTTTTCTTTCCTTCCTTCCTTCTCCTTTCTTCCTTTCTGCCTTCTCCTTCTTTCTCCTTCCTTCTTCCTTCCAGATTTTATTTTTTAAAGTAATCATTAAAGTAATCTTCACAATAAATGTGAAGTGTTCACTAAACTACAACCTCTGATATAAAATGCATAATTGATACACTTTAATAGATGTTTTAAGTAGCAATATAACTTTGTAGTTAAGGCTTTGCTTATGGTACTTTTTAACGATTTTCCTAATTCTTTCTACAAATGCTGTCAGAGTTTTAGAAAAACACCATAATCAATCTCAAGCATATGGTCTTACCTATCTTGGCAAATGGCCATTTTTTGGTGGTGTTTTGTTTTTTGGGTTTTTTTAAATTTGTCCCCAGAAGTTTACATGAGATGTCACTCTCTGACAGTGTTTCTCAAATTTGAACATGCATGAGAATTACCTGGTGGGCTTGTTAAAGCACAGAATGCTAGTTCCCACCCCTGCAGTTTCTGATTTACTCGGTCTGAGGAGCCCAAGAATTTTCTACCAAGGTCCCAGGTGATGCCGATGCTGCTGGCTCAGCTTCTAAGCTTTAAGAATCACTGCTCTACAAAAAAATTTTAAACTGATAATCTTTCAAATATTTTGTCTGGAATATCAGGTTAGTCAAATATGTATATATTTGTGACAAACGTCCAGCCTAAGTTTTTAATTATAGTTCACTCTCAATTATACAACCCTGGGATCAGGACCCTAGCCAAAATCAAGAGTCAGACACTCAAACAACTGAGCTATCCAGGAGCCCCAGGAATGTACTTTTTAAAAAACTAATTTATATATTACTTTGAAATTCTCTGATTTAATATTTTGGCAACAAAATAGTCTGGCAACAAAATTACATAACAGACTTTGAATATCAGTTTTAAGATTTTCCCCATTATAAATTAAAACTCTCTGCCCAGTATTAGCCAAAACTCATAATTTGTTCATCTAACTATGCCTTCTGAAAAATCTATGTATCATTTTCAAGACCTTCTAGAAGTCTATCTGGTAAAACACACTTGTAAGATTCTTGTTAGTAAATACTTTACCCTCACAATCTGGGTGTGCTGTCGTTCAACAGCAAGGTGAAGGGCAGTTTGCTGGTTCACATTCTGGATATCGAGGTTCGCATTACCCTGAACAAGAAGAACAAAGTTTATATACTCAACATTTGACAATCATAAGCAACACTAAAACTATAACTCTTCATGAGAAATAAATAACACAAACACTGCTGACCACTTTCCTCTCTTCTTCTAGCTACTGCAACACTGTTCTCATAACAGTTGCTGGTAATACAGGAAGAACCAGATGGGGCAGCATCTTTCAGAGGCAGAAAAGCAAGCTTACAATAATTATTTTTACTATAGTGACTCCATCCAGGAACAGTTAAATGACAAAGTTCAATACAGAGCTCAAACACAGCTCCTTCTCAAGCTCCATTATACAGCAATAGAGACAATTAGCTCCTTTTAACTGTAAATAGTATTTCCTAAAACGTTCTATTAATGAATCGTCATATTGGATTTAGATTTACTCTAATGACCTAATAAGGTCATGTACCCTTGCTGCATAACTGAGCTCTTATTCAGTGAAAAGGAACTTCACTTGAGGATGAGAAGACAATGTTTAATTAGTATATAAAAATACTTACTCAAGGGAAAGCAGAAAGCCCTACCAGGGTCCTGGGGTAGTCAAAGCCCTATATGAGAACAGCTGATGCCAAGGACAGAGGAAAGGAGCAAAAGTCCAGAACTTACTGGCACCAGGAGACCTAGAGCTTCAGGAACTTAAGCAAGCATTCCACCATCTCACACTCATTTCCTTGCTTCTAACATGGTGACAGTACAACCTACTACACAGGGTCAATGGGATTATGGGGTTCAGGGTGGGCTGCCCCTAAATAATGCCACTTTGGCATACTAATTATTTTGAATTAAAGTTACTTAAACAGCTAGCACAAGGACACTCAGACCTTCCTTTGTCTCCTGAAAGCAAGAAATAAATTCCCCATGTGAAGGCTATCTTCCTTGACCCTGGAGGGTAGAAGGCATCCTTATTGTCAGAGATGGGGAATTAAGGGCCAAGAATGGACTATATAAACTTTGTTACTTCATTTATTTATTTGCTACCCCAAGCCCAAACCCCTTTGTGAATTCTCCACAACTGTTTGTGTAAAAGGTACAAAGGCTGCCTGCTTTGGTCACTTAGGAAGAGTCTCATATCTGAGCTCCCATGTATGCAATACTGAACATGTTTTTCTCCTGTGGTTATGTCTCATGTCAGTTTAATTATTAGACCGGCCAAAGAAACGGGAAAAGAAAATTTTCTTTCCGTCTGTAAGGATTAAGAAAAATAACATGTAAATTGCCTAACACAATGTCTTATATACTAATAATTTTAAAAATGGAACTAAGCAAAGGGCTACAGATTCAAAAGATAAACTTTATCATTCTGTTTAGCCCCCTGATTACAACTCTGAAACCCACCTGTGCCCTTGCTTGGGTAGAGCTCAAACTCTACTAATACTATGACATTCTAGAAGATGGGAGTTTCTGATTTGTTTTTATTAGTTATGTTTCTCTGAGTGTAATTACAAGGAACTTGATCTTAGCTTGTTTTCTTATCATGCCTTGTTCTCATATAAATGCAGAAAGTGAGGGATTTTCTTTTTAAGTTTCCTAAACTTTCCATCATTAGATTTTCCTAGTATTGAACCATATTCATTGTATGAATGTACCATAATTCATTTATCTAGACACTAGCTGATGAACATTTGACTTGGTTCCAGTTAGAGGTTATTACAAATAAAGCTGCTACAAATGTTTAGTACAAGTATTTGCATGGAAATATGTCCTGAGTTCTCTTGGGTACATACCCAAAAGGGGGATTGCTGGGTTGTATAGTGAATACATGTTTAACTTTATTAAGAACTGCCAAATTGTTTTCAAAGTGGCTGCTTTGAAAAACACCAGCAATGTATGTGAATTCTAACTGTTCCACATCCTAACCAACATTCTGTTTTGTTAGCATTTTTAGTTTTAGTCATTTTCATTGGTGATCAGTATTTCATTGTGGTCACAATTTCTAATCCCCTCGTGATCTACGGTAATTTAAGCTAAATTGCAGGATATATGGTCCACGTACAGAAAATACTTGTATTTCTGTATATTTGCAATATACAATTAGAGACTGAAATTTTAAACAACTTACAATAGCATGAAAAAATTACTTAAAGATAAATCTAAAAAAAAAAAGATAATTCTAAAATGTGCAGAACCAAATTGCCATGACTTTCTAATAGAAATAATCCAATTCTAAAATTTATATGGAAATTCAAAAGATCTTAAAGTAATTCTAAGAAAGAAGAACAAAGTTAGAGGGTTAACTAACTGATTTTAAGACTTACTAAAAAACAATTACCAAGACAGTGTAATATGGTCAGTTATCTGTATCTTGAATTGAAAAGGAAATTATCCCAATTAACAATACTTTTATGGGCAGTAACTTCAATATTTAATAACCAAGGCTTACTAGTCAATGGTTCTGTAATAGTACCGTACGGGGACAGATGGTAGCTACGTTTGCGGTAAGCACAGCACAACAAGCAGCATTCAAGTTTCAAACCACGGCATCGTACGCCTGAAGCAGATGCAACACCGAGTGCCAACTACACTTCAAGAAAGAATAAACGCTTAAAATGGCAACTATTTCTTTATCTTAACTTCCATAGTTCATGGAGTGTCTATCTTCTGATGTGGTACTTAATTATACACAATGAACTATTCGCTAAATTTGTCTGCTATTTCATCTTCTTCAGTAGCCTGTAAGCCCCTTGAAATCAGAGATCGTAAGTAATTCTTTGGTAACTTCAACGCTTCCATATGACATATGCTCGACTGAGATATTTAAAAGTTTTGCTGGAAAACCTAAAACATCATAAAACTACACGAACTAAGCTCCTCAAAAATCCAATACCATAAGAATGTAGCATTATCTTATCTCAGAGATGAATGAAATGACTGAAGTGAACCCGTACTGCTATCCAGTCAGATTCCAGGAATCCAGCAGGAGTCATGAACTGAACCGCCAGATCCTGGCTGCAGTCTTGTTACTAGATGGCAACTGGCCACACTAGCTTTGATAACAACATGATGGTTCTTGGTCCTTGTACAACAGTGGTAGTGATTCTGGGAAATCTCTGTTCGTTGATACCTATTTCACTGGACTAATCCAGAACACTGTGGGAGGGAATACAAGGGGCCCCCCCCCAACCCTTACACACATATACACACCACCTCCCTCCATTTAAGAACCCATGTTAGGCAGAAGAATGAAAACGCACCATATCTGAATTTGCATCATCATGGGGTTTTACTGTAACCTACCAAGAGGTAGCTGATGAAGTAGTAAGTACATAAATGGTAATGGTCCAAATTGTTAAAAATTATTGCACAGCTTTTCCTACCTGATGTACCAACAGTTCAGCCACTTCTACATGATTGTTAAGGGCAGCCAGATGCAAGGCAGTATAACCATCATCTTTCTTCTCATCCACAATCCATGGTCTTGGTAATTTAGACAGTAAAACACGCATTGCACTGAAAGTCAAATATACATGATTTTGGTATTTATACAATTTGATATTTAAATTATTTTCTTTAAAAAATTACTCAAAAGAAACTTGAAGTCAAATAAAACTATTCTTCTTTAAAGAAAATTATGCCGTCAAAGACAAATGAAGTATATTTTTTTTTCTAAGTCTCAAATACACAGCTTTTTCATGCTTTAAGAGGTAAAGAAACTATCACCATTTGGGGGACAGAATCAAAACAGAATGGGAGTGTTACAAGGGGAAAATATTATGAGAGGGAAGAAAAAAAAACCAAAGGGTTTTTTTTTTTTTAAAGACAAACTTCATGTAACTGGCAGATTATCATGAATTGCAGCTAAAAATCTGATATATGGCATTTAGCAGTGATAAATCTAGTTATATCAAAACACACAAAATAAATGGTAATTATAATTTAATATTTAAAGTTTAAGTACCAATAACAAAATATTTCTAGAGGAAAAAAGTTATCCTAAAGACCATCAAAGAGTAAAGTATTAAAGAGCAGGAGAAGTAATTATCAAGAAGGGATGCTTCTTCATAAAATAACCTAATGGGAGAGGCACCTGGGTGGCTCAGTCAGTTAAGCGTCTGACTCCTGATTTTGGCTCAGGTCATGATCTCCTGGTTCGTAACTTCAAGCCCCACATCAGGCTCCACACTGACAGCACGGAGCCTACTTGGGATTCTCTCTCTCTGCCCCTCCCCCACTCACATGCATGCTCGCACATGCACTCTCTCAAAAATAAATAAACTTTTAAAAAGTGTATAGGGGCGCCTGGGTGGCGCAGTCGGTTAAGCGTCCGACTTCAGCCAGGTCACGATCTCGCGGTCCGTGAGTTCGAGCCCCGCGTCAGGCTCTGGGCTGATGGCTCAGAGCCTGGAGCCTGTTTCCGATTCTGTGTCTCCCTCTCTCTCTGCCCCTCCCCCGTTCATGCTATGTCTCTCTCTGTCCCAAAAATAAATAAAAAACGTTGAAAAAAAATTTAAAAAAAAATAAAAAAAAATAAAAAGTGTATAAAAAATTAAACTATTTTGACTACATTAAAATAACGAGCTTTTGCACATCAAAGAGAACCATCAACAAAACAAAAAGGCCACTGACTCAATGGGAGAAGACACTTGCAAATGATATATCTGATGAAGGGTTAATATCCAAAATATGCAAAGAATTTACACAACTAAACACCAAAAAAAAAAAAAAAAAAAAAAAAAACCCAAACAATCTGATTAAAAAATGGGTAGAGGAACTGAATACACATTTTTCCAAAGAAGACACAGAGATAGCCAACAGACACATGAAAAGATACTCAATATCATTAATCATCAGGGATATGTAAATCAAAACCACAATGAGATATCACTTTACACTTGTTAGAATGGCTAAAATAAGAGACAAGAAATAACATGTTAGCGAGGAGGTGGAGGAAAAGGAACCCTACTATACTGCTGGTGGAAATATAAATTGGTATAGCCACTGTAGAAAACAGTATGGAGGTTCCTCAAAAAACTAAAACTAAAAATATCATATGATCCAATAATTCTACTACCAGGTATTTACCCAAAGAAAAGATATATGCACTCCTGTTTACTGCATCATTATTCACAATAGCCAAGATATGGAAGCAATCCAGGTGTCCACTGATAAACAGATAGAGAAGATGTGGTACATATATACAATGGAATATTACCCAGCATAAAAAGGATGAGCTCTTGCCATTTGTGACATCAGGAATGAACCTAGAGGATGCTACACTAAGTTAAATACATTAGAGAATGTGATTTAACTTACATGTGGAATCTAAAAAGCAAATGAATAAACAAACAAACAGCAGAATCAGACCTACGAATACAGAGAACAAACTGATGGTTGCCAGAAGAGAAGGGGACATGGGGTTGGGAAGTGGGAGATCTGGGCTTACAGTTATGGGATGAATGAGTCATAGAATGAAAGGTACATTATAGACAATAGAGTCAATAATTAACAGCACCGTATGGGGACAGATGGTATCTTCACTTGTGGTGAACACAGCATAATGTATAGAGATGCTAAATCACCTGACAGTCATGTAACACTGTTTCATCTACACTCAAAAAAAAAAAAAAAAAAAAAAAAAAAAAAAAAAAAATTTAAAGAAATGATGTGTCTTAAAGAAAAACCTAGCCCACTCTCAAAAAAGAAAAGTGAAATTAGAAGTAACTTTTCTTGGGGCACCACGGGCTCAGTCGGTTCAGTGTCCAACTCCCGATTTCAGCTCCAGTCATGATCCCAGGGTTGTGGGATCAAGTCCCCTGCTGGGCTCTGTGCTGAGCATAGAGCCTGCTTGAGATTCTCTCTCTGCCCCTCTGCCCCACTCGCACATGTGCACACACACTCTCTCTCAAAATTAAAAAAAAAAAGAATGTGATTTACTATATGGTAGTAACTTTTTTTTTAATGTTTATTTTGAGAGAGACAGAGAGTACACTTGCTTGTGTGTAAGTGAGAGAGGGGCAGAGAAAGAGAGACAGAGAGACTCTCAAGCGGGCTCTGTGCTGCCAATCCCACTAACCTTGAGATCACTGCCTGAGCTGAAATCAAAAATGGGATGCTTAAACAACTGAGCTACCCAGGTGCCTGCCAGTAATTTTTCTTAACAGAAAGATTTTATGTAGAAAACTCATAATTTGGAAAAACCCTCCCCTAATATATTTAGCCACTATTTTGTTTAAGACTGAGAAAATAACTGCTGCTATACAGTGCTGGACTTGGCATGGACACCACTGACACACACATTAGACTACAGATCTTTCCCCCCTCCTAACAAAGAAAGTAAAAACAGAAACACTTTTAAAATTGCGCCAACAGAATATTAAAGGGCAAGAGATGATAGTAAGATACATATCGGGATAGTTCTTCCTAAGATGATATACATTAAAGATAAAAATCTGAAATACAGAAATGTTACAAACATATAGAAAAACAGGCTGAAGATACAGAATAAGAGTGTGTATAAAGGAAACTATAAGTCTCTAAAATAATGAGAATAAACCCTAACATGACCCAGGATATGTTTCCTTAATAGTAACCATCTTTAGAGGTTCCTGGGGGGCTCAGTCGGTAAAGTGTCCTATTTCGGTTCAGGTCATGATCTCACGGCTTGTGAGTTCGAGTCCTGCGTTGGGCTCCGTGCTGACAGCTCAGAGCCTGGAGCCTGCTTCAGATTTTGTGTCTCCTTCTTTCTCTGCTCCTCCCCAACTCATGCACGCACACGCTCTCTCTCTCTCTTTCTCAAGAATAAATGAAACATTAAAAAAATTTTTTTTTTTTTTCTAAAAGGTAGCCGTCTTTGAATCCCATGTAGGAAGCCCAAGAAATCTCAGGACAGGCTGACAGCCTCTGGAGGATCCAAGATCTTCTAAAATTGTATTTAAATTTGGAAGTTTATAGCTCTTATCAGATTTTAAAACAGGTTTATAACCCAAAGTACATTGAGAATCATAGCTTAAAGACAGCTTTCAGTGGTTGTTACTGAAGTTGTATCATTGCTAAGGGGTGACAGAATTCTTTGGAAATCTATGGAAAACTATGGACTTCCTTCCAGAGAAATGCACATATATATATCTATCTACCTACAATTTTGAGAGAGTCTACAAACCCCTAAATCCTACTCACAAACCTCATACAAAGCTAAGGTTTCCTGCTGTCATTTGTTTACAGTAACTGTAAGGATTACAGGGGTGCCTGGGTGGCTCAGTTGGTTAAGCATCCAACTCTTGATTTCGGTTCAAGTCATGATCCCACAATTCATGAATTCGAGCCCTGCATCGGGGCTTTGTGCAGACAGCTCAGAGCCTTCTTGGGATTCTGCTTCCCTCTCTCTCTGCCCCTCCCCTGCTTGTGCTTTCTCTAAATAAATAAATAAACATTAAACATAAATAAATAAATAAATAAATAAATAATCAATCCAACCTTCCTGATTTGGTGGATTAAAATAAGATACTACAACTCTCAACAATAGCCAAATTATGGAAAGAGCCTAAATGTCCATCAACTGATGAATGGATAAAGAAATTGTGGTTTATATACACAATGGAGTATTACGTGGCAATGAGAAAGAATGAAATACGGCCCTTTGCAGCAACGTGGATGGAACTGGAGAGTGTTATGCTAAGTGAAATAAGCCATACAGAGAAAGACAGATACCATATGTTTTCACTCTTATGTGGATCCTGAGAAACTTGGCGGAAACCCATGGGGGAGGGGAAGGAAAAAAAAAAAAAAAAGAGGTTAGAGTGGGAGAGAGCCAAAGCATAAGGGACTCTTAAAAACTGAGAACAGGGGCGCCTGGGTGGCACAGTCGGTTAAGCGTCCGACTTCAGCCGGGTCACGATCTCGCGGTCTGTGAGTTCGAGCCCCGCATCAGGCTCTGGGCTGATGGCTCAGAGCCTGGAGCCTGTTTCCGATTCTGTGTCTCCCTCTCTCTCTGCCCCTCCCCCGTTCATGCTCTGTCTCTCTCTGTCCCAAAAATAAATTTTAAAAAAAGTTGGAAAAAAAAAAATTAAAAAAAAAAAAAACTGAGAACAAACTGAGGGTTGATGGGGGGTGGGAGGGAGGGGAGGGTGGGTGATGGGTATTGAGGAGGGCACCTTTTGGGATGAGCACTGGGTGTTGTATGGAAACCAATTTGACAATAAATTTCATATATTGAAATAAATAAATAAATAAATAAACCAGAAAAAATAAAATAAAATAAAATAAAATAAAATAAAATAAAATAAAATAAAATAAAATAAAATAAGATAAGATACTACATACTGGGGCACCTGGCTGGCTCAATTGGTAGAGTATGTGACTCTTGATCTCAGGGTTGTGAGTTCGAGCCCCACATTGGGTATAGAAATTACTTAAAAACAAACTCTTAAAAAAAAAAACAAACCAGATATTATGTAACTTTGACTCAGATTCTTAACTGGGAAAAGTACTGGTACCACATTATACTACTGAATGTTTAGATCTGGCATAATCATGATGCTAATGCCAAACATCTAGTATGCTACACATGTGACCATGTGAGAAATGGAATTTAAAAGGTTTTAGGATTCTTTTAGAGTTGAGAAGATACAAGTATAACATGTGGGGGGGGGAAACTTTATTAAAAACAATACGTAATCATAAGATAATGTAAACACTTACTGATTTAAACAAAAGTTGTGATAGGACTATGTTGAGAGACATGGGGATAATAGACAATGTCAAGAGTTTTAAATCTTCTTTTTCCATGACATGAAATCAGCAGACAATGTCTACAATTGATAATTTAAGAAAACTGCAGGATAGGGGCGCCTGGGTGGCTCAGCTGGTTGAGCGTCCGACTTCGGCTCAGGTCATGATCTCATGGTTTGTGGGTTTGAGCCCAGCGTCGGACTCTGCGCTGGCAGCTCAGAGCCTGGAGCCTGCTTCCAATTCTGTGTCTCCCTCTCTCTGCCCCTCCCCCATTCACGCTCTGTCTCTCTCAAAATTAAACATTAAAAAAAAGAAGAAAAGAAAAAAAAAGAAAACTGCAGGATAAGCTGGAAGTTATTGGGTGGGGGGTAGACAAAGGGATGAAGAAGGATAAAGCAGAACACAGTTCCCTTTCATTATAAGCTTTGTAGTAGTATTTGACTTAACTACACATATATATTAGTTTGATTTTAAAAGTAAGTCAAAACACTAAAATAATATTTAGGCTTACTATATTAAAATCTTTTGTATTTTCTACCTTAGTTCTTATAGTCAATATATATAAATACGACAGTAAGTTTTGCATTCCAAGGTGTGGTTTATGCTAATCTCATCGAGGTTTTTTTGGTTTGTTTGTTTGTTTGTTTTTAATGTTTATTTTTAAGAGAGAGACAGAGTGCAAGCAAGGGAGGGGCAGAGAGAGAGGGAGACACAGAATTCCAAGCAGGCTCCAGGCTTTGAACTGTCAGCACAGAGCCCGAAGTGGGCTCAAACTCACAAACTGTGAGATCATGACCTGAGCCAAAGTCAGACGCTTAACTAACTGAGCTACCCAGGTGCCCCTAATGAGGTTTGTTTTCAAGTCACATTATTGACTAGATCTCCTTGAGAAGATGGTTCTTATGACACCATGTTTCCCACTGACTTGTATTCCTGTTTCAGAAGTACCTTCCCATATTATACTGCCAATAACTCAAAGGAGAGAAAGGGAAAGAGGAGCAGTTCCTTCTCTGGGCATAAGCTATCCACTGAGATAGAACCATCACTAACTTGTTCTCCCAGGCTTGCATTTCCTCAGTGAAAGAATCGGAGAAAGCTGAAGTCTCTAAGAAATAAGAGCCAATGGCTCAGAAGAGTAGCGTGGTACTCAAACAGAAAGAGATACGTATTCTTGAAAGCCCACTGCCTCTCTCTCCTCCCTCACTCCCTTGTGTCTTTTTGCTTTTTCCTCTCAGTACAAAATGTATAACTGAACTGTGAGAACAAAAGAAGTTAGAAGTGCCAAAAAAGATCCCAGTCCCTTCTAGATCACATTCTACAAAGTAAATCAAATCCTAGTATTAAAATGCAAAATTTAGACTTTCAGAGAACAGTTTTCACTTCAGAACAAACCCATTCTCTGTTAATTAGTCCCACTTAAGTGGGGTGGACAATCTGAGGAGCCTACAATACAGCCAGGAAGGCCACTGCAGGTGTCCCCTGCAGCACTGTAGTTAATGAAGAGGAGACTTACACTACAATCACTGAGGTCCACAGAGCGGCACAGATAAGGGTGTTACCAGTTCAATCCATCAGTAATTTTATTGGGGCACCTGGGTGGTTCAGTCAGTTAAGCATCCAGACTCTTGGTTTCGGCTCAGGTCATGATCTCATGGTTGGGGAGTTCGAGCCCCATGTCAGGCTCCGTGCTGATTCTCTCTCTCCTTCTCTCTCTGCCACCGCCCGCAGATAAATAAACAAACTTAAAAAAATAATTTTATTGAGTCAACAGACTCTCACCTGTGGAGCACAGTATATGAGATTTGGTGGTATTTTTCCTAATGCCCAAACACTCTTCTTTACTTCTCAATCTGGTTGTTTTCCAAGAGGTTAAGGACATGGATGGTTTAAAGATAAGATCTTACGACCAGTTAAGCAGGCATTTGTGAATAGTGCCAAAGAAGCATTAAGTTCCGGAACAACTAATAGTGGTGCCTAGCATAATCCCTGGCACATGGTAATACTCAAACGTTTGCTGAATGATGAACAAATGAGTTCTAAGAAGTAGAGGGGACAAGCAGCTGTCCACATTGGTATGTAGCAGTCAAATGGCACTGGGTCCATTTTTAGGGCCTGCCATGCCTTACAATCTTTCTTCAGAGATAGGCGAACATTTTTCCAAACAAACAAAAGTAGCTGACCTATGGAGGCTTTACATGTTAATATTATTTAATGTAAAAAGACATTAGAATAGCACTATAGCACATACTAGGTGTTCAATAAATGCTAAGGTAATGAACAACTCCTCAAATAATAAAACCAGTTGGTCCAGAATTCATAAAAGGAACCTACTAAAAAAGTTGATTGATCCCCAGCAGAAGTTCTTCAGGGCGAACTAAAAGCAGATTAGTACGTGACATTCTAAACATATTTTTGTTCATTAGCCATCCCTATCGGAATGGATGCAGACAAGAAGCCTAGGAGGATATATACCAAAATGCTACCCATGGGAATCACTTTAAAAAATTAATATCGCTGGTTTTTATTTTCTTTTATCTAGCTGTAAGTAGAGGAAAGAACTACAGTGAATAGACATTACTTAGATGTTTTCAATTATTTTGGGGGGGGTGGGCTTTTATTTTTTCCCCACAAATTCTTATTTTATGTATGCCACCATTAAAAGCTTCATTAATTTAACTTAATTTCATTAAGCAGGAATTTGGTACTGTAGTAAAATTTAGCTCAAAATGAGAAAGAGATATGTAACAATGCAGGCCGCATAAGAGTTGTATAGCTGAGTACTCAATCATTAAACACAACCAAAATTATCTCTTAAATGACCAGTTATTTCTCCTTCTATGTTTTAAGCCAGGGAAACCCGTTTTACTTAGCTTTTTATCTCTTTTGTACGCCTAATGTAAGGAGCTCAAAGTTTTGTTGAATCGAACCGAAGAAACAATCAAATGAATAATCATTTTCTGAATATAACAGAGACAAGGATATTAGTAGCCTATTAAATTTTGGGTATACTCTCAAGTCCCCAAAAGTGGTAATTCATTAGGAATTATTTCATGATTACAAATCAGAGCAACAGCATGGCATGGTGGTAAAGAGCTCAAAGTTTGAAGCCAAACTATCTGGGTTCAAATTCTGGCACTAGCAAGCTGAATGGATGATGACTTAAGTAGGTTACTTAACTTCTATGCCTCAGTTTCCTCATGTATAAAGTGTGAGAAAAATCACAAATCCTGTCTCAAAGAAGTTGTTATGAAAATTTGAAAGGGGTTAGAAGAGTTCCCAGCACTACAGGTGTTTGCTTAAAAAAAAAAAAAAAAGAAAAAAAAAAAAAAAGAAAGCTTTCACTACTACAAAATGGTTAGAAAAAAATGAGGCAATTTAGAAACCTGAAAATTAACCTATCTTAAAATGAGACACATATATCATCTTCTCTCAAGATGTGTAAAAGTATTCCAATATCTACAAAAACTGACTCTTTAAAATTACCAAATGTCTACAGAAGCATTCTTAATGTCACTATTTTATTTTTTTTTAATATGAAATTTATTGTCAAATTGGTTTCCATACAACACCCAGTGCTCATCCCAACAGGTGCCCTCCTCCATGCCCATCACCCACTTTCCCCTCCCTCCCACCCCCCATCAACCCTCTGTTTATTCTCAGTTTTTAAGAGTCTCTTATGGTTTGCCTCCTTCCCTCTCTGTAACTTTTAACAGAATACCATGGGGGAGGGGAAGTGGGAAAAAAATGTCACTATTTTAAAATAGCCATCCAAAATAATTCACCTGCTAAGGTATTAAATGCTAAAGACAAAAAGAATGTCAAGAACAAAATTTCCTTGTAGGAGGACGAGCTTAAAAAACTGGTAATAGTTTTTCTTGATTCTTAACTGAATAAATACTTAACAGAATATTATTTGAATTAGGAATAAGATATAGGTTTTGTTTAGGGAAGAACAAGGTTTCTCTTGGGCATTTTTAGGTTTGTAAAATCTCAAATTATATCTCTACAAGTTCATTAGATTTGATGTATAATATTTTTTCCCTCCTTGGTTAAAAAAATAAATTTCAACATTATAATTTATTGTGAATATGCCATTAAAATTTAGAGCAAAAGTACTTTTCCTTTGAAGCATACACTGTGCAGCAATATTACAGATTAGGTTAATGACTATTTTTATAATCTCTGATATGTAGAAATGATCATGCCTAAATGTTATTTCAGGAAATTTTAGAGGAATGGCAACGTCGACAGGAGGGGGGAAAAAAACCACTTCACATTTGAAAATGAGATAGAATTAATAAAATGCATTTTAATAGTTCTATAGGTAAATATAATTTCAATATAAAAGTACACAATAACTCAAAAACATTCCAGAGCATTTCTCATCTAAGCACTACAAAAAATTAACTAAAACTGACATTGAATTAAAAGTTTAAGTAGCATTTTTCCAAGATTTCTTTTACACACTACTCTTTTCTTCCTTAATAATCTCTCTCCACTTTTAATATGTAAGTTCTACTTACCATTTCTACATATTTTCCATTCAAATATTATTCATTAAATGTAAAAAGCATGTGTAGCAACAATTAGCTCTAAAGATAACCCTGCAAAATCTCTTTAGGCCTTTAGTTATGTAAAATATCATCTTCCACAATATTTTTTACCAACAAAAAATTAGGTTATGAAATATATCTTGGCAGCAGAGGGATTTTACTTGTTCCAGATCTGTCTAAAGACTGTCTTGCAACTAGCCAGAGTAATATTTTTCCTCTTTCCTTTTTTCTCTTCAGTGCTTCTAAGTATAGTGACAGCCGCATCAGGCTTTCCTAGACTCAGCGCAAGCTCAGTGAAAATCTGGGAAATGTAAGTAGAAACATGAGAGACCGCTTTATTTGGCAGTGCTTTAAAAAAAAAAAAAAGGCAGAACAAATGGCAAAGCAGTGTTTGGACCGCAGGATGAACAATCAATAGGCAGAAAGCAAGATAGAGGCTTCCTCAGCTTTTGGATCGACAATCGACAGCTGAGAGACTATTTTTTGCTATGGTTGACTAAATATGGTCAGGGAAGACAGAGGCACAAGAGAGCCTGTTTGCCTGGGAGTGCATGTTTCAAATGCTTAGCTGCCTATAAAGCTGTAACAGTTTAGCCCGTGGCCACTGAGGGAAGAATATAAGTTAACCTCTGTAGTGACCATGTGGAAGTCCTGACCTTGCTTGCAGACTTGACCTCTGGATATGACAAGGTGGCTTCAATACAGATCTACCAATTAATCTTGGAAACTAAAAACCAAAAAAAACAAAAACAAAAACAAAAAACAAACAAACAAACAAAAAACTTCACAGCAAGAAAGATACAGAATATTTCCTGCGAAGTCAGAAGAACCCAATGTATTCTGGTGGGCAAAGGAAAATAGGGTGAATGTTTAGTTACTTGGGGGGAGTGAGGTGTGTTTTGGTTTTTGGTTTTTTGTCTTTTTTAGATTATAAAATTAACTTCTTCTGCAACTTTCTCCCCTCTTCTGAAGCACTTCATCTGAAAAATAAGCGAGGTTCATTTTCTTGGCCGTTACAGCAACCTTCCTTGGTTGCTTAACTTTCTGTACAGCAGATACAAGGTACTCCTATCTGTGCAATACTGGTAATATGACATTGCAAATCAAATGGCCAACTGTGATTCAATTTTATTGCAGTTTTTTTTTTTTTTAAGGTAAAGGCAAGGGAGAGGAAAAAGCTTATTTTTTTGTTTGTTCGTTCATTTGTTTTTCAAATGTATCTTAAAAGGTGAGGTTCTGCATTCACTGATACAGCCCCCTTACTTCTCTCGGCTCATGAAAAGAAGTGCTGAATCAGCGAACAGAGTGAAGGAACAATCACGATGAAATGGCTGCTGCTGATGTGACTCTTTAGGTCACCATCTCTCTTCCTCCTGCAAATGCTGCATGGCACTAAGCTTACCAGGTAACAGAGCATGATGAGGTCTGCACTTTTAAGGATGCTTATGACTTTCTGCATGCTTACCTATTATTGGCTCAATACATGTTTCTATTGTTAAATTCTATCTGGGCATTGCCTAACTTCACAGTTCAAGTAGATAGTTTATGTAGTATAAAAAGAAATGTTGTTCAAATATCTTGACAGATAATTCTTGATCTCAAAAATGTACAAATCCATTACTATCACCTACATTACTAAAGATTGGGTCTTTCTTGTTTCAGATTAAACGATGATTTTGCATCCTTAATAAATCCTGCTTGCAAAGTAGGCTACCCTTTAAAAACTACTAACTATTTCAAGGTTTAGTGAACCAAGAGTCTTGGTAGATCACAAAACAGTTTTTAATGCTCACTTTGGGTTGGTCACAAAAATAAATCAGACCGTGCATGGTAAATTCTACTGCTGCGTTGCTGAAACTGCTATGGAGCAGGGCCATTTACTGCTGTGCTCTGACGTGCTCTCCAGGAGCTGCACTCGCTCTTTATCACAGGCTGCAGAAATTCTGTTTTCCCTGCATTCCCCAAATATGAACATTTCTTATGGTGTTCTTTTAAGTTAACCTTTTAATACCACAATAATTAAAAGCAACTTACCAACCATAATGTCTTTTTAAGCTAAATGAGGAAGCTCAAACCCAAGTGTTCACAGGCTAAGCACTAAGAACCTTTCAGTTCTTTTAAAAGTGAGACTTTAGAAAAGTTGACTGTTCCGGTAGTTTTCCTTTATATTAAAAAAATTGAAGAATCAAAAGAACCAAACTCATCAAAATTAGGTATTTATACATCTATTCGAATGGGTATTCAACTCAAAGCACCAAAACGCAAAATTCAGGGAAGTAACTAATAAAGGAATGACAAAGAAGTTTTAAAATAATCAAGAATTCTTATCTGTGACCTTTAAAAAAAAAACTAACAAAAAATTCATCACCTTTAAAAATTCAGTTCATTCACACTCTAAAAAGTTCTAGTTTTCTCCCTATTCTTTCAACTTTAGAGTCATCAGAAGAAGTACTAATTGGTTAACTGGTTAAGTTTCAATAGTATCTAGTTTGTAATATCCAGTTTATAAAAGAATTTGCACTGAATTCATTACTATCTACTTGTAGGATCTAGAAGCAAACTACAAAATAAGAAGAAATTCTCTCTGAAGACTATGAAGAAACATTAGGCTGATCTTCCCAATTTCTGAAGTATACTCTGTAAAAACTCCACTGATTCTATGAATCTCTGGCAAAAACAACCAGACCAGGACAAAGTTCAACAGATAACTGGTTAGTGTTTAGACATGTCTATGTCTACCAAGAACAAGGAACCATAAAAGGCACTAATGCTATGATTCAGGTAAATCTGTTATAGTTTAGTCTTTGATAGTCTCTGCAAATGATCTATTATTGCTCTGTATCAGTAAGCTCAATGTTTTACTAACAAATGGGAAAATAAAACATTTCATGTTTTTACAGCTAACAACTTAGTGAAACCTACTCAGAGTACATACTTCTTTATGTACCCATATGAACATACAATGCTATGGAATGTAAAGAAGTATGTATTTTTGGTAGGCAATAAACTGCCAAGAGGGAACTAAACTGCAGCTAAAAGAAGCCTTTGCTTCTCTTTCTATGTGAATGACCTTCATACAGTAAATTAACCTAGTATCAAAGAGATGACCTTTGGCAATACTAACACCATAAAAATGTACCTACTACTTTTAGATGGAAACAAAATGCTGCTAAGATTTCTATTTTGTGAAGAAAAAAGAGTTTGAAGGAGATTTTAAATTATCATAAAACTCCTTTTAAATCTTTTAAGTTTAAAATATACTACCTTTTACAATTTTTAAATTAAGTATGCACATGATTAAAATTTGATCATGAAAAGAAACCAGTATTACTAGCAAAATGAATGAGGGATACATACACATGACCCAGTTTCTGTCTCCACAATTCGACCTTAACTGAAGTATATGATATCACGTTAGTAGGATCAACTGATTTGTTAAGAAAAATAAGATATGACAAAAGCTTAACTCCATTACATTTCAACAACTGCTCTTCATATTTTGATTAATTTATAGTCTGCTAATATTAGAGGACTTTCTGAAGCAAGTTTTGTAATTTTAGGCTTTCTTTTTTGAAAACTACATAGTCATAATTCTAAAAGACTATCTTTTAAGTAACACATTCTACTCTCAAAAAAAAAAAAAAAAAAAAGTGGTGGTGTTAATCACCAAGTTAATCAGGTCCTTAACCCAGTCTTCACTTTAAATACTAAATTATTACTTAGAAGAAATTAAAATATAAAATTTATGCAGGAAAAATGACACATTCTGGGCCACAGTTGTAAGTTAACAGGGCAAATTGGTAATAGATTGCCAAATATTTAAAAGAAATTAATTTATTATCTATACTATCCTTGAACTTGCTTTCCCCAAAGCAAATGAAAACACTATAGTTAAGAAATCAATTTACACAGAATAATCATCTTTTACTGGTACTATGCAATCGCAATTCAATTTTTACCAACATGATAGGCCCACTATTTATACTATGTTGGAGATATCAAAACACTTTTTTTGTATTTTACACAAAATTTATTTTATACAGCTATTAATAAAAATCATAAAGCTGCTGGCAATACTTTATAAGCAGTACCTGTTTCAAGCTACTATGATAGACTTAGGAAAAAAAACTAATATTTATATTCATGTATTCTAATCATTTCTTACTAAAAGTTATAATTTCAGACATATATGAAAAGCAAAATGATGTTTAAAATTTTTACACGTCACAAGTTGAACAGAAATGGCTATGAGATTTTAACTAGTTAACTACAGTTAACTACTGAAAATATGTATGTCAAAAATACAGGTTCCTCTATAAAACTATTCAAAGGGTATTACTATACTCATGCTTTATAATGAACGATAATATTCATTATTCTATAGGTATACAAGTTTTTAATAATTATTTTGAAACAGCCCAGTGACTAAGACTCTCATTGCTATAATATTAAGAGTACATAGGGGTGCCTGGGTGGCGCAGTCGGTTAAGCGTCCGACTTCAGCCAGGTCACGATCTCGCGGTCCGTGAGTTCGAGCCCCGCATCAGGCTCTGGGCTGATGGCTCGGAGCCTGGAGCCTGTTTCCGATTCTGCATCTCCCTCTCTCTCTGCCCCTCCCCCGTTCATGCTCTGTCTCTCTCTGTCCCAAAAATAAATAAAAAACGTTGAAAAAAAAAATTAAAAAAAAAAAAGAGTACATAATCCTTAGGAAAAAAATGACAGCACCTGTTATTCACTTTAAAAAGTGTGATTATATACTGATTCTAGTGCTTACAAGTTTAACTTAACATATCTAAGAGTATTTTCAATCACTCTAAAATGTCACATCCATCACTTAGATCAGCTGTTCATTTTTAACTGAGTACATAGTAAACTCTGGGCATCTGCTGACACTGGTGTAACTCAAACATTTCAACTGTCTCTCTGACAGGGATAACAGATGCTGACATTATCAAATGCCATGGCCTCTCCTTGCCCCGATATGGCCAGTATATGAAACTGCACTGCCATCCAAAAGCACACTTGAGCAACTGGATCTGCTAACCAGCTCCCATATAACCAGTAAAAATAGAAGTCAGTTTTATTGCTATCTTCAGCACTTAAGTCTACGCAATTTAACACCTGTTTCATTTCTATTAGAATAAATGGAAAGAATCGTAGTTACATTAATTTCACCAGCAGCACGATACTTAACAACCAACAGATGCAGAATATACGTAATATGAGAATTGTTTAAATATTGCCTAAATTAGTGTTGACCTTCTCCCAGTTTAGTTCAAAACATTAACTGTTTCTTTACTCTGCATTTCACTGAAAGTACTTAATTCATTACTTTATAGGCCAACTATAATTTCTCAAACTTTTATTTTTGCAAGTATATTTCAGAGGATATCCCCTCCCTGATTCTGAAATGCAAAACTGAAATCACATTATAGCAAAAATCTGCTCTACTGACTTTTAAAGTATTACTTACCTGATTTTAATATTCAAGTTCACTGATTATAGCTGTACACCAAAAGTCAATGTATTATTAAGCTGATAATGGAAGTAACTAGGCAATCTGTACGCAAAATGATAGAGAATTCCGCAGGGGAAACAGACTTGAAAAGGGTTACATTACTAACCTAGGATTAGTAACACTACATAAGCAAAAACAAAGAAAAAAGCTGGCATGCATGGTAGTGCCTTTCAACACAAGTCCAAGCAATACAGTGAATACACATGTGATCTATTTATAAACCAAAGGGCAGAGGTACTTTCTTAAGGCCACTCATATTCCTCCATCCCTTCCCTGTCAGCAACTTGCTATTAGTCCTCAAGTATAATACTGAAGGAGCCACAGTAGAAAGGTATGACTTTAGTGCTCTTCCCTATTAGCTTATTCACTTGGTTCAGTGCCTACAGACAAACAGAAAATAGTACTCTGAAACACATCAAGGTCTATTTGTTCCTTTAAATGCTGTTGGTTTTAAAAACAGGTTATTGTCCACACTTAAGAATTACACAAAGGTGTACACTGATAATCCCTTAATACATCAACAAAACATGAAAGGGCAAAGACTTCTGTTCCATTCGAGTAGGAAGGAGGAAAAGTGCCTTCAAAATAGAAAAGTTTACATGTAATGACTCAACTACTACTGATAGGAGAATCTCTAACATTTGTAGAACGTCCATAACCATAATTATACAAATAAAAAACAGCTCTGCTGTTTTGTATCCCAAACTAGCAACACTGCAATGCTTTGCTAGAGCTGGTAAAATGGAACCAAATCGCCTCTTCAATGGATTTGGTCCCCTTCAACCAGCTGTAGCTATGCATTGATTACTACAGGACTGCCAACGTTTCACTGATAAATATCAATCACATGTAAATGAATTTCAGCTTATTTACATTATTTGGATTGTGGTTTCAATCAAATAATTTGTTACTGTTAATTCCCCTTGGAAGAACCATAGTGGTTAACAATGTTTATAAAATGTTTTATGAAAAATGTGTGGACAACTTAAGGATTGCAAATAAAATAATTTTACTTATTTATCCTCTCTTGGTGTCAAATTTCTTATCCTTCAGAAAAGAAACGGTAATGAAATGTAGCCTATGCTTCATGATAAAAGAGATGAAACTTCCTTCAAAGGAAGAAAAGAATTGGGAAGGTCACTCAAAACCTAACTGAAACTATAATGGGACACTACAGTGTGGTTCTCATGGACACGCACATATTCTAAATTAAAGAAAAATATAACATTAAATATAGTAATACTCTAGAAATGTTGGGTCACTATCTTCCATAGGATTAGCATTTAATTTTACTGCTATTTACCTGAATATTGTTCAGTTAGGTGAAAAAGGAGATGATACTGCAGAATATCTTGTGCAGAGACTGAAACAGTATCTAGCTCTTCCAACCCCAAAACAAGTTTTTAACCCTCAGAAAAGAAAGAAAATGCCAAGTATCATGTCTTTTTACTGTGTAGATATTCCAACTCTACATACTGGTTTCCTTAGTTGTAAAATGAGGATCTCTTCTAATAATAACATCTTATGACTCTCCTCACTCTTCTTCTTTGTCCTTCACAAAAAAATACACATACAAGCCTCCCTCTCTCAGTGGAGAGAAAATGAAGGAAGAGAAAAATGACAAGTTATCCAACATCTCTTTGTTTTTCTTACTGACCACAATACAACCATAGATAATGTCATGTTCCTTAATACATGGAAACAAACATTTCAGGAGTTAATCAAGGGTTACTGATGTCCAAGTAGTAGTTTAAAACTCTACATGTTCACACAATCCTCAAGAGACTACTCCTCTATTTCAAAGTGAAGACCATCCCTTAAAAGAATGGAGGCAAAGTGTGTGTGTGTGTGTGTGTGTGTGTGTGTGTGTGTCTGTAAATATATATATAAATATAAATTTTATCACTTCATTCAAGTTATTAGGCCTTCCTGCTCATATCAATCACATTTCAATTAGTCCATTAAATATATTTATGTATTACAAGGCACACAGTGTTTGAGACTGGATGCATAGCACATATAAGAGAAAATGGACACACTATAAGTATAGTCTCATTTAATAATACTCTCAGCTACATTTTATATAGCACCCAGAGTATTCAAATTTTATTAAAAAAGAAAAATATTCAACACAAAGATATGGATTGGACTATCAAATCTTTATATATTCAACACAATATCATTCATTTATCAGACCTGATTTCAGAATTTAAAAAGTTAAATGAAGGCATCATAATATTCTAGAGGGAAAATTACGAGTTGTTCACATATTCAGTAAGCTTTAGTATGTGCCTTTGTTGGAATAAGCAGTAAGAAATGCCTGTGAAATTATCTTAGCACTAACCTGAAAACACAAGATTATTACATCATGTGGTCCATTTATATTTTACTGTTATTTCTCACACTCAATTTATATTAAAGAAAAATGTGTAAATAACACTATGTAAGGTAACTTCATAATACTATTAACAGTGCCTCCAAAATATCAATCTGGTATCAGTATCTCCAAAACACTTGGCTGGTTTTTGGCCAGCTCTGCAGAGAATATTGCTAATTTATTCTCATGCCTGAGAAGGAGCTCTAAAAAGGAGCTTCCTTTAAGAAGCTAAAAATGCAACACCTTCACAGAAAGTACCTAAGTAACGTGCTGATTAATACTAATTCAAAGAAATTTAGTTTTCATTTTCAACAACAGAAATGATCTCTGCTCTTCATTTAAATCTGAAATTTCGCCTGTATATAAGAAAAGATAATATGGCTAAACTCTATGGAAACTATCTCTATAATAATCAAAAATAAAAACGCAGCATTGTTTTCAGTTAAGATTCCTGAAATTAAAAAAATACTATATTAAGACACATTGGAACTGCTATTCTACACTGCTCCTAATTTTATAAACCATGATACTATAATATTCAGTGTCTCAGAGTAAAAACTTATATGGTCTCCCACAATTCTGAAAGAAAAGAAATGGCTTTATAACTCTCTCTTAATGTCCTTATTTCAGTTACTGTTACATCATGAGGAAACATCAAGATTAGCTTTGAAATCTAGAATCTACATTGATCTGAAACTTTGAAATCCAGATTTTGTATTCTCCAAAATATATGACATCTAGACATATTTTTGATAACCAGGAATATCACACTTTCTTTTTAAAAAGCACTACCGATAATTAACTCTACTATATTATTAGCTAATTGCTGAAAAATTATTACTGCTTACTAAAGGCAAAGCTAAGGAATAGAATGCTACTTAAATCCCACATGTATATACATGCACATATAAATTTTGGAAACTTTTCCATATTATTAACCATAATAAATTGAAATAATTATTTGTGCTGGTATTAGGCTATATTCACAATGATGTAAATATTTTACTGTAGAACTAATATATACTAGTAAAAGAAAAACCTCAATTAGCTAAGAATTATACTAACTAAAGTACCATCCATTGCAGTTAAAATTGACTATACATGAAATCCAACAATTAAGCCAAGTATACAAAGAAGTATAACTATAATATAAAACAAAGATCACAAAGAAAAAAATGTTATAATTCAAAGTAAGAGATTCATCAAGTTATATAAATTATAAAACACGAGAAAGGGGGAAATGTTGACACATGCTAATCACATCTAATATTTTATTCAAAAATGCTAATTTCATCAGGTTCTGGAAATAATAATTTACTATAATCTGGTTTCCTCAAATAAATGTAAAGGCCAAAGACTTTTAAGATTTCTTTTTTAATGTTTGTTTTGAGACAGAAAGAGGGAGACACAGAATCTGAAGCAGGCTCCAGGCTTTGAGCTGTCAGCATAGAGCCTGATGCGGGGCTCAAACTCACAAATCGTGAGATCTTGACCTAAGCCCAAGTCAGATGCTTAACTGACTGAAACACCCAGGCACCTCAAGGCCAAAGACTTTAGATAAAAATTCTAAGTACACCAGAAATGACTCATCTGTCTTCTGATATCACTGACCAATGCAAGGAAGAAAAGCAAATTTTAAGAATAAAAAATTTGATATGAAAAGCCTCAAAACAACCTCAGTTGTTTTTGCAATTTCAATTTCAATTTGCAATTTCAAATGATATATAAGTTGTGTCATCTTCTGATACTCTTCAGTGTCCAATTAAAATCACACTCTTTGGGGGGGAGCGTGGGTGGCTCCGTCAGTTAAATGTCTGACTCTTAATTTCAGCTTAGGTCACAATTTCACAGTCCTGAGATGGAGCCCCATGTGGGGTTCTGTGTTAGGCATGGAGCCTGCTTAAGATTCTCTCTCTCCATCTCCCACTCCCTGCGACCCCTCCTTAAAAAAAAAGGAATCATACTCTTTATCTGGCAATCTAGAGTCACAACTGCATGAAATATCTTGAAGAAATAAGAATTTAAAAAGTCACGTAGTTTTAACTAAAGCATCACTTTACTGCAGAATAACAATGGCTTTTTTCCCTTTTTTTAAATGTCATCTGACACCAATCATTTGGTTGGAAGAGTCACTATACAAATTTTCAGGGGAACTCTCAAAATTTATACAAGAATTGAAGAAATGTTAAGTAGGATACTCTCTCTTTCTTGTATAGGCTTATTAGCACTGTTAAATATACTACCCTACCCCCAGTAGAGTGAAATAATTCAAAATACTTAAAAGTCCCTCATTTCCTAAACACTTCAATTTTCGGTGTATCTTAAACTTTATGATTTAACCTATTGGGATGAGCACTGGGTGTTGTATGGAAACCAATTTGACAATAAGTTATATATATAAAAAAACTTTATGATTTAATATAACCTAAATATCCTCAATAAAATCTCTTTTCAACCATTTTAATCTGAAATAATTGCTCTGTTTGACCTCTAACAGTTTCTCTACAGAATCTGTAACTAATCATATTAACATCTTGTGATATCTAGCGCTGTCATGATTGTCAAATTAAGACTGACATTTATTAAGCCCCTATTATAGTCAAAGCACTGTGGGAGATACACAGATGAAGAGGGGCACTCACAATTTTAACAGAAACACAGAAATGCCACACTAATAGACATAAAGTGAAATAAAATAAGAACAAAGAACAAGTTAGTGTAGGGCAAATAGAAAATAATTTCAATGATGTGATCTAGGAGCTCTGAAGGAAAAGATGCTTAAGATCAAGACAAAGGATAAGGGCACTCTCACTAAGGGAAACGCTTAAATAAATAAGGAAAGTAGAACAAAATATTTTAGAAAAAGGGCATAGCATAATGTAGCAGAAGGGCAAGGTGGAAAGGGGGATTTAGTGGGAGATGAAGTTAGAAAGACAGGCTTAGGACACATCACAAATGAGTGTGAAGGCAAAGTTCAAGGTGTATAAATTATATTCTATGTACAATAGGAAACAAATGAAGATTTGGGAACAGGGAAGGGGAGCCATTATGTCTTTAGAATGGTAAGTTGGCAATTAGATAAAAGTTCAATCAGAGATAAGACTGAAATCAGAGAAAACAATTAGAAAGATATTGTAATAGTTTAAGTAAAAGTGGTGAGTACTTAATTAGATCAGCAAAAATGGGAATAGGAAGAATGGAATAGATTGGAAAGCTGGGTACAATAAATGGAATTTGAGAACTGAAGCTGAGAATTAGTGACAGTGTAGTCAATGACAACCCTAAGCAAAGAGGCAGGAAGGGGGGTGATGTATTAATGCATTCTTAGTTAAATCATTCTCTGTCCATGTGTTTCAGTCTTGCCTCATATGCAGACCATAATACAGAAAAAGTAACATAAGGTGGGTAAGACCTATGATTCTTAAGTCAGATTCTTGCTCAACTTCTACCTACTCCACTAGTCACTATATCTTGAATAAATAATTTCATCTCTTTATAAGCTTCATATTCTTTATCTACAAAGAGAAGATATTAACACCTGCCTCAAAAAGCTGTTGAAAGGATTAAAGGAGATAATGCATGTAAACCACTTAGTGGAGGCCTTGCCTATGGTAAGTACTATCATCATCATCTTCTATTTAAAAGGCAGGGAACATACCATTTTGTCTCCTTCACGATGCCAAAGTACAAAGTGTTCAAATATTCGTAATTTGAAAAATCAAAACATAATATAAAATATGGTCATTTGCTTCATCGTACATTATATACCCCTCGTTAAGAGAACCAACAGGCAATAGCAATAAAATCCTCTTGTTCTCTGTGCTCACCCTCTAGTGGTGATTCTAAGAAGCCAAAAAATAACAAAAACTAGAAGGAAACATAATATAAAAACACCATATGGAACCAAAGGATAAGAATTCATGGGGATGTAATATAGTTAGTAATACTGTATTGTGTATTTCAAAGTTGCTAAGTGAGTAAATCTTAAAAGTTCTTATCACAGGAAAAAACATTTGTAACCACATGTGGTGAAGGATCTTAACCAGACTTATCGTGAAAACCATTTCATAATATATACGGATTTCAAACTATTATGTTGTACAACTGAAACTAAAAATGTTATATGTCCATTATATCTCAATTTTAAAAAAGAATTTAGGATGGATTAAAGTGTCAAAATGAACTTGAAAGTGAACAGCTCCCTCAGTCAAGAAATGCAGGCTTAATTCAACTATAAACAGAAGACCTCTAATACCAAATTTTCTAAAATGCTTCTCGTGGTTAAGATGTTCCCCAAAATTTATTCACAGAAAGCTCCAGATTAAGCAAAACTAAGCTTTTTCCTATTCTGTGAGACAGTGCAGATCCTTCATGAGTTCTGTGACTTCCCAGAAGTTTTTTTTTCAAACTATAACCAGCAAATACTTTTTTTTGGCAGACTGCCCATCACTATTGTTACAACAGCTGGGAATATCCTCACCAGAAGCATATATATTTATGTTATTAATATGGAGTTAGGTACTTAACAGTTATCTAGCCACATGTTAAAAATAATCATGCAAATGGATAAAAGGAGATGAGAGGACACATTGAGAACGATCTTAAAGAGACATAACTCTCAAGATGGAATGCATTTTTATTAAATCTTTAGATATAAGTATTCTTGGTACTTTATATCCATACTTAATATATATTTCAGTAATCATTTCATAATATTTGTATTAATTTCTGTTTGTTTGTTTTTAGAAGGGGGATGCAAGTGAGCAAGGGGCAGAGAGAAAGAGAGAGAGAGAATCCCCCAAGGGGTGGAAGGGAGGGGGGGAGGAAGAGGGAGGGAGAGGGAGGAAGGGAGGGGAAGAGAGGGAGAGCGAGAGAGAGCGAGACAGAGGGAGAGAGAGAGAGCGCTAGAGAGCGCGAGAGAGCGCGAGAGAGAGAGAGAGAGAGAGAGAGAGAGAGAGAGAGAGAGAAGCAGGGCTCACCCAAGCCTCCTGTTTTTACCTGAAGCAGGGCTCGAGCTCACCCGATATGGGACTCAAACTCACCAACTGTGAGATCATGATCTGAGCCAAAGTCAGATGCTTAATGCTTGAGCCACCCAGGCAGTCCTTGCATTAGTTTAACAACCAAAATATAATATAAAATTAACAGTGAAGACATAATTTCTACAGACCTTAAAACGATTTATAAAATACTAAAATAAGTCATTATTTCCTCATCAGCATCAGAAAAAGAGAACCAGCACTAGGAAAATATTTTTAAACTGCTAGAGTAAAAAGTGAGATCTTTTACCTGGGATTTCCTCTTAGTGCTGCATGGTGCAGAGCATTAAATCCATTATTGTTTGTAATGGTAACATCTGCTCCAGCTTCTAGAAGAACTGCCAGGATGTCATCACGTTTCTTACTTATTGCATCATGAAGAGGGGTATCACCTTCAGAATCCTTTTTTTAATTTAAAGAGACTTTCATCAGTTCTTGAACCAAACATCATATGTAATACTAATATATATATACTGAACTACTAAACAGAAGCCATATCCAAAAACCATCAACAAAACATCCTATGTTAAATTTTAAGATGCAGGCAAGAGATATTAGCCTCATTATATTAAATAAATTCATACTCAATCTAAACACAATGAACAGGTAGCCTACCAAAGAAAAGGAAAAATAATCACATTCAAGTATGATTCAGCTAATTATAAAAAGTAATGAGGTGAAAAAGATGCCCTCAAAATTCATTAGTTTAAAACAGCCGGCTATACCCATTCCTACCAGTAATTGTTATGCCTGAAATTTCAAAACAAACTTACACCAGTCTTGGGGCCCTATAGAATGAATTAAAAATCAGTAGTTCTCGACCTTGGCTGCACATTTAGAATCTATAGGGGAGCTCTTAAAAAGATACCAGGCTGTTCTCCAGACCAACTAAACCAGAGTTTCTGGGAGTGAGACCCAAGCATTAGTAGTTTTTCAGAGCTCCCCAGCTGTATATATTGTGTAGTCATGGGTGAAAATCATTAATCTAAATGTTTGCAAGGGGCAGAAAAGCAGTTAGTTAATCAAAATAGAAACAAATGTAAAAGAAAATTTAGCAGTGTCAGTCTTCCTCTTTTTTTCAAGCTGACTACTTTTTTCATTAATCAACTTACTTAGCAGTAAGTTATTATTCATTTTCAGTTATCTGCATAAATGGGTAATTTAGACCGCATTCATCTCATAGTTCCATAAATGTTAAGTCATACCTATGGCATGTACCATGGTTGCTACATCCAGCCTGCCACCTGTTTTTCTCAATAGTTTTATTGGAACACAGCCACACACAGTCATTTATGTATTATCAATGGCTGCTTTCACGCTATAATTGGAGCACTGGATAGTCATTATAGAAACTATATGAAAGCCTAAATTATCATCTGGCCCTTTATAGAAAAAGTTGGCCAATCCCAGACATATACTCATGTACCCTCATAACAGATTCCTAACCCAAGTTCAATCCAACCGTCTACTTTCTGTCCTCCTATGCAGTGGCACTAAAAATTCATAGTCTTCAACTTCAGCTAGGCTCTTCACATGGTTGGAATAAGCTTCTACAGGCCCTGCTATGTCATACCTTCTGGTCCCCACAGTAGCTATTCCAAATATTCTATCACTCTTCTCAATTACCTTTTCTATACCTACTACTGGCCATTCACTCTCAACAGATGACTTTGCCTCCCATTTCAGACCAAATAAAATCAATAGGTATAAATTATCTCTCCTTCAACAGATTAACACTCTCTACTTCCTCCATCCTCCAATTCTGCCATCCACTTAGAGGGTCTAAGTTCCAAACCCTGTCAGTTCCAAAATGCTGTGCCTCAGATATATCAGTCTCTGATAACCATCTAGCTGAACAAAATCTCCAATTCTTTCAGTTCTCAAACTTCCAGTCCCATTACTCCTGTTTTTCCTCTTCATTACTTCTCTGACACTTATCCAATCTAATCCATCTGGTTGCTAAAACTGTGGAAGGAATCATCTCTTAGGTGATTCTTGCCTCAAAAATTAGGTCCTACTGTAAATTAACCCTAAACCTGTATATTTTCCAAAACAGAAAATCTTCCTGAACTAATGACTAGACTAAGACTCTAAGATAAATTAAGCTACAATTAAAATAATTCAGATAGTTATAAAGCATCATGAAATGTAGCCTATTACACTTCCTTAAGCTGCAGAAGCTCATCGTTATGATCAATAAAATTAAATCAATTCATAAGCTGATATATTTGCAAGAAGTCCCCATCCTCACCTTCCAATATAAAATTAATCTACTGACACTTTCTTTAAAAAGGCTTTTCTAAGAAGGAATAGCTGCCAATTTTATCATATTCTATGCCTTTGGGATCATTTCCTATGACCGAACATGCACAATGAACTGGTAACAAAGGAATGCTTACCAGAGAACTTAGTACTTCGCTTTAACAGAATCCTAGCAATGCCTGCAGAATATTCTTCATGAAAGACTTTACCTGGAGACTAGGATGACAGCCGAAGTCCAATAAAGTCTTCACAACCTGAAGATGGCCCTTATTAACAGCAATATGAAGTGGTGTCTGTCGGCGCTTGTTGCGAGCATTCAAATCAGCACTGCCCCGGTGCAGTACTTCTATAACAGCACCTTCATCTCCAAAAGCTGCATGGTGAACAGCTCGATCTCCATCTTTATCCTGAACATCATCATTGAAATCTGAATTAGTGAGTGAATTATTTTAGAAATAAAAATAATACCTGAAGCTATAATAATTCATCAAGAACCAGATTAATGTGAGAAAAGGTTACAAAGAACAGAGCCAACAAAATAACTAGAAAGTCATTTGAACAGTGATTAACTCCAAACAGAAATGATGAACCTGGATCAATACACTATTTCACATATATAGTGGACCAATACTTTTATCAGAAGTTAACAGTGATGATGGTAAGCCAACATTAGGAAAATGTTAAATTATGAGACAACCATTTATAAACGTTTTTTCTATCCAAAAATTTTACAAAGGCTTTTTAATGACATAAAAATTATGTAAATATTAGTTGAGCAATTTAAAAAAGACAGGATGCCAAATTGAGATATCAATTAACTTTGAGAGAAATATATCAATATATTAACATTGGTTATCTCTGGCTAGTGAGGATACATTCTTCCTGTATATTCAAGAAAAGAAAAAATTTAAGTACTACCTGAAAAGATAAAAAAATGACACACAAATCAGCATAACTTAATATATCCAAAACCCAAAATTATTTCAGAAAAATCCAGGAGGTATGCCTTACCTTTTTTTAAGTTCATTTATTTATTTGGCGGGGGTAGGGTGGGGAGGTATGCACAAGCAGGGTAGGGGCAAAGAGAGAAGGAGAGAGAGAACTCCAAGCAAGCTCTGCTAAATCAGCAGAGTCCCACATGGGGCCCAATCTCATGAATGGCGAGATCATGACCTGAGCCAAAATCAAGAGTTGATGCTTAACTGACTGAGCCACCCAGGTACCCCTAAAGTCTTACCTTTTATAACAGGCATATTTCTGGAGATGAGAGGCAGAGAAAGACCCAATTACTTAATTTTTTTTCAAATATAAGAAACAACTTTTTAAAGAGGAAAAAAATGCCCATACTGTACCATGAAGATAATATACATAGTCTACACTAAAAAAGAAGTCCCATCACTTTGCTCGATCCAGATGGAGATATGTATTATAAGGATACTATCTTTACTTCAGACATCTCAAATTCTGACACTCAGAAGTAAGCACGCTCTGAGACTTTCTCCACAGCAATGATTCCCAACCCACAGTCCTTCCCTCTCATGGAGTCCAGTTTTAGCAAGTGGTTTGAAAATCCATATGGTACTCAGCATTAGGTGAACTACTTTTCACAGATTTAAATTAAAAACAAAACAACAGTTCAAAACAGTTGCTGAATTCAAAATAGTTTTTAGCCTTAGAATATTCTCAGGAGGATATTAAAAGTAAAACCGCTAATATAGGGGTTCACAACAATTTGACAACCTCCCTTGCAAAGGTAGGAAACTATAACTCAGCAGTACTTCTACCTTACTAATATGCCAACTAAGCCAAACTAGTTTTTGTTACCTGTCAACCTTGAGCATAAAGGAACTAGCATGCTACCACGTGAAAGATTTGATTCAACTCATGTGTCTCTGAGCATTATATTTAAGCAACCCAGAGAAATCAGCTTTTACAAAAGAAAATTCTAGATTTGTGTGTGTGAGACAGAGAGACAAAGAGATGAAACCTCTCTAGTAGCATTATGTTTCAGAATCTTAGATTGAAGCTCTTCCTTCCCTGTAATTTGTTTAGATTTATTTTTTGTTATAATTTTTAAGGCAATCTAAGTGGTTCTCCTTCTGTTAAAAATAACATCAATCCACTAACACTCGCCAAATAAAAACAGGAACTATTTATGAAATGTACCATATGTTTATGATTGTTAGAAAGCTGTTACTGAAACACTGTTATGCAGGTCCTGTCAACAATTTATTTACACGAAAAAAAAAAAACCACTAAAAAATTAAAAACCCTTATATGTCAAAAGGATATATACATAAGAGAAACTTCAAGATTTTGGAAAATATATACAGTAGAAAACAATTACTTTGTTTTTCTTCAAAATAAAAAACCTCAGCTGCATAAAAACTTGAATAGGTTTTGTTGCTTTCTTCTGAATCCATTTGTAGTATCCAAATACACCTAATAGAAGCTCATTATTATGTCTCCATCCTGGCACCAAATGAGATGTTGAGGGACAGGATCACAGCTGATCTCAATAAGGCTACCTGAAAGGATTTGTGCAGGGGCCTCAAATTAAACCTGATCTTGGGTCTTTCTACCCTCTTATCCCCCTCTTTCCTCTGAACTTTGCAAAATCTGCTCTCATTCCCTAGGTTAGCTGACAGAACCACAAACCATATGGTCAACAAAATCAGTATGTGTAAGTTATGCTCACCTACTTCCTCTCCCTGAGACACAAAATATACAAGCACAAAATTCTATGCTTGTTACTCTTCAATTTACATTCAGATCTCTTCTCTCTTCTCCAGTCCTACCACAAATTAATTTAGGTCTTGATTCTCAGTCACCTAACTTATTGCCACAGCTTACCCTGCCTCCACTTTATTTCACCCCAATCTATTCTGCACGCTCTCTCGCTCCCTCTCTCTCGCTCGCTCTCTCTCTCTCTCTCTCACACACACACAAATTCCCTCTGTAAAGTATAACATCTATGTTTAAAACTCTAATGTAACCCTACTATATAAATAACAAACCTCTTTTAAAACCTATTTCTGTGGACCATATCATATTCATCTGCTGCCATCATTGCCTCACATATAAAACTCTATAACTTACCAACTTATTTGACCCCCTATGTTCATATACTTCACCCCAGATATCAATGCGTTGATTCCTCACCTTGTTGGCTTGAGAACAGATACCCTTTACAATTCAGCTCAGACAACCTCTCCCTCCCCTATGAAACATCCCCTCTCACAAAATCTTATTATCACTATGTAGTATAATTATTTGTTTTCAAGTACATCATTTTTAAAATGTTTATTTTTATTTTTGAGAGAGAGTGAGAGTGCAAGCAGGGGAGGAACAGAGAGAGAGAGAGAGAGAGAGAGAGAGAGAGAGAGAGAGAGAGAATCCCAAGGGGGCTCTGTGCTGCCAGCGTAGAGCCTGATGCAGGGCTTGAACCATGAGATCATGATCTGAGCAGAAACCAAGAGTTGGTGCTTAACCAACTGAACCACTTAGGAACTCCTCCAAGTACATTATTCTTATTTGACTGTTTCTTTTGGGCTACAACTGTATCTTTGTCATCTTTATCCCCAGGATGCACCACAGTACCTACTAGCTAGTAAGAATCAAAATGGGTACAGAGTTGAATCTTTAATATGCCTTAATTACAATCATGGGTTTTTGGTTTTATTTTTTTCAAGAGACAGAGCATGTGCACACGTGAGGGGTAAGGGCAGAGCGAGAGTGACAGTGGTAGGGGAGAAGGGGAGAGGGCGTAAGAGAGAGATCCTAAGCAGGCTCCAAGCTCAGCATGCAGCCTGATGCAGGGCTTAATCTCACAAACATGAGATCATGACCTGAGCCAAAATCAAGAGTTGGACACTTAATTGACTGACCCACCAAGGTATCCCTACAATCATGGTTTGTTTGTTTTTTTAAGTTCATTTATTCATTTTGAGAGAGAGCAAGCATGAGCAGGGGATGGGCAGAGAGAAAGAATCCTAAGCAGGCTTTGTACTGTCAGTGCAAAGCCCAATGTGGGGTTTGAACCCACAAACCGTGAGAGCACGACCTAAACTGAAACCAAGAGTCAGATGCTTAACCAACTGAGCCACACAGGTGCCCCTACAATCATGTTTTTTAAATGATTTTTTTTTTACTGTAAAATACAAGTAACATAAAATTTATCATCTTAACCATCTCTAAGTGTAAAATTCAGTGATATTAAACATATTCATATTGTTATGCACCCATCACCGCCATCCATCTCCAGAACTCATCTTGTAAAACTAAAACTATACCTTTTACACAATAATTCTCCATTGTCCCTCTTCCCAACCGCTGGAAACCATTATTCTACTTTCTGTCTCTATGATTTTTGACTAGTCCAGGTACTTCACATAAATGGAAGCATACAGTATTTGTATTTTGCAATTGTCTTATTTCATTTAGCATCATGTCCTCAAGGTTCATCCACGTTGTAGCATGAGGCAAAATTACCTTTAAGTGAATAATACTCCTTTGTATATATATACCACATTTTGTTTAGCCATTCATAAATCAAGAATACTTAGGTTGCTTCCAATTTTTAGCTACTTTGAATAATGATATGAACACTGTTCTTTCAATTCTTGTAGGTATATACCCAGAGATGGAATTGTTGGATCATATGGTAATTCTATTTTTAACGAATCACCATACTGTTTTCCACAGCAGCCATACAATTTTACATCCTCACCAACCTCCCCAAAGGGTTCCAATTTCTCCACATCCTCACATATTTTCTGTTTAGCTTTTTTTCTTTTTTTTTTTTTATAGTAGCCATCTGACTAGCTACCTGTAAGGTGGTATCTCATTACGGTTTTGATTTACATTTCCCTAATGATTTGTGATGTTTACCATCTTTTCAGGTGCTTATGAGCCATCCATATATATTATTTGGAAAATGTCTATTCAAGTCCTTTGCCCAGTTTTGAATCAGGTTTTGTTATTGTTGTGAAGTTGTAAGTATTCTCCATATCCTGGACATCGACCCATTATCAGACATACAATTTGCCAGTATTGTCCCATATTCTGTAGATTGCCTTTTCATGGTTGATAGTGTCCTTTGGTGCACAGAATTTTTCAATTTTCATGGAAGTCCAATTTGCCTATTTCTTCTTTTGCTGCATGTGCCAACAAATCACTGCCAAATCCAATGTTGTGAGCTTTGCCCAATGTTTTCTTCTAAGGATTTTATACTTTTAGCTTTTGCACTTAGGTCTTTGACCTACTGAGTTAATTTCTGTAGATGATTTGAGGTAAGGGTCCACCTTCATTCTTTTGTACATAGATATCCTGTTTTCCCAGCACCATCTATTGAAAAGACTGTCCTTTCCTCACTGAATACTCTTGGCGCCCTTGTCAAAAATTATTTGACCATGTATGCAAGGATTAATGGACTCTTTATTCTGTTCCACTGAGTTACAGATCTGTCTTTATGCCAGTACCAAACTGTTTTGAGTATTGTACCTTTGCAGTAAATTTTGAAATCAGGAAGAATGAGTCTCCCAGATTTTTTATTCCTTTTCAAGATGGTTTTGGCTATCTCAGGGTATCTTGAGATGACATACTGAACTATAGAATGGATTTTTCCATTTCTGGAAAAAAAAAATCACTAATATTTTGACAAGGTTTGCACTGAACATGTGGATTAGTTTGGACAGTACTGACATCATTATATAAATTCTTCCAATCCATGAACATGAAATAGGTTTCTATTTGCATATGTCTTCTATAATTTCTTTCAGCAGTATTTTGTAGTTTTCATTGTACAAGTCTTTCACTTCTTTGGTTACATTAATTCCTAATTATTTTTGTTGCTATTATAAATGGAGTTGTTTTCTTAATATCCCCTACTGATTGTCGATGGTTAGTGTACAGAAATGCAACTAGCTTTTGTACATTGACTTTGTATCCTGACACTTTACTGAATATCTTAATTAGTTCTAAAAATTTTTTGTGTGGAACTTTAGGGTTTTCTAGATAAAAGGATCACTTAATCTGCAGAGATAGTTTTACTTCTTCCTTTCCAAGGTCGATGCCTTTTATTTCTTTTTCATGCCTAATTACTCTGGCTAGGACTTCCAGTACCATGTTGAATGTGAGTGGAAAAGTGAGTATCCTTACCTTTTTCCTGATCCCAGAGGACAAATTTTCAGTTTTTCATATATGATTTTTATTATGTCAAGGTTGTTTCCTTCCATTCCTAGTTTGCTGGGGGTTTTTTAATCATAAAAGGGTACTGAATTTAATCAAATGCTTCTACATCAATTGAGATGGTCACATGGTTTTCTCCCTTCATTCTGTTAATGTGATGCTATCACACTGATCGATTTTTGTAGGCTAAACCTTCCTTTAGTCCAAGAATAAATCCCCACTTGGTCATGGTGTATAATCCTTTTAATATGCTGAATTTGGTTAGTATTTTGTTGAGGAACTTTATATCATTCTTCACAAGGGATATTGGTTTGTAGTTTTCTTATAGTAACTTTGTCTGGCTATGACATCAGGGTAAAGCAGGCTTCATAGAATGAGTTAAGAAGTGTTCTCTCCTCTGACATTTTTGAAAAATCTGAGAACAACTGGTGTTAGCTCTTTAAATGTTTGGTAGAGTTCATCAGTGAATCAATCAGTTCCAGGGCTTTTCTTTGTCAGGGTATTTTTTTAAATTACTGATTCAATCTTCTTATTAGCTATAGGTCTATTCAGATTTCCTATATCTTCATGATTCACTCTTAGGTTTTGTGTTTCTAGGTATTTGTCCAGTTCATCTAGGTTATCCCATTTGTTGGCATACAACTCTTTAAAGTATGGTAATGTCCCCACTTTCATTTCTGATTTAGTACTCAGAGTCTTTTTTTTAATGTTTATTTATTTTTGTTTACTATTTTGTTATTATTGTTTATTTATTAATGTTTATTTTAAGAGTGCATACACAAGCAGGGGAGGAGCAGAGAGAGAGAGGCAGAAAGAGTATCCCAAGCAGGCTCCACGCTGTGGAGCTCAATCTCACAACCCTGAGATCATGACCTGAGCTGAAATCAAGAGTCGGACACTTAACAGACTGAACTACCCAGGCTCCCTTTTTTTTTTTTTTTTTTTTTTTTTTTTACTGTTTATTTATTTTTGAGAGAGAGACAAAGCCTTAGTTGGGAAGGAGCAGAGAAAGAGGGAGACACAGAATCTGAAGCAGGCTCCAGGCTCTGAGCTGTCAGCATAGAGCCCAACGTGGGGCTCAAACCCACAAACTGCAAGATCATGACCTGAGCCAAAGTCAGACACTTAAATGACTGAGCCACCCAGACACCCCTATCTGATCTATTTTTTAAATGTACCCATGTATAGCTATAAACTTCTCTTTCATACTGCTTTCACTACATCTCACAGGTTTTAGTTATGCTTTTGTTTTCATTCATGTCTAAGTATGGTCTTATTTCCCTTGCAATTTCTTTGATCCATTCATTGCTTAATTTTAATTTCCACAAATTTGTGAATTTTCCAGTTTTTCCTCTGTTATTGATTTGAAACTTCATCACATTGTGGTCAGAGAAGATACTCTGTAAGACATCTACCTTTTTAAATCTACTGAGCCTTAATATGCGACTTAACGTATGGTCTGTCCTGAAGAACGTACAAGGTGCACTTGAAAAGAATGTGCATGCTGTTGTTAAGTGGAGTGTTCCATAGATGTCTATTAGCTCTATTTGGCTTTATTGTGTTGTTCTATCCATTACTGAGAGTAGGATACTGAAGTCTCAAGCTACTATTGTAAAAATGTTTATTTCTCCCATCACTTCTGTCAATTTTTTTCATCTATTTGTTTGGTCTATTATTAAGTATATAAATATTTATAATTGTCATATCTTCTTGCTGTATTGAACTTTTTAAAAATAATGCCCATCTCTGTCTTTTATAACCTTCATGACTTAAATTCTATTCTGTCTAAAATTAGTGGAGCTACTCCTGCTCTCTTTTGGTTACTATTTGCATTAATATCTTTCTCCATCCTTTCACTTTAAACTTATGTATCTATGCACCTAAACTGAGTCTCTTATACAGAGAATATATTACATCATTTTTTTTTTTTTTTAATTTATTTTTGGGACAGAGAGAGACAGAGCATGAACGGGGGAGGGGCAGAGAGAGAGAGGGAGACACAGAATCGGAAACAGGCTCCAGGCTCCGAGCCGTCAGCCCAGAGCCTGAAGCGGGGCTCGAACTCACAGACCGTGAGATCGTGACCTGGCTGAAGTTGGACGCTTAACCGACTGCGCCACCCAGGCGCCCCGACATCATTTTTAATCCATTCTGCCAGTCTCTGTCTTTTATACTTTAATCCACCTACATTTAAAGTAATTGTTGATAAGGAATAACTTACTGTTGTCATCTTCCTATATATTTTCTAGATACCATACAGCTTTTGTTGCCTCATTTTCCAAATTAATGTCCTCTTTTATATTTAATTGTTATTTTGAAGTGAAACATTTTAATTCCCTTCTCATTTCCTTTCATGTATATTCTATATCTATTTTCTTCAGTCACCATGGGGGTTATATTTAACTTCCTAAAGTTATAATACTAATTTCAAATTTATACCAGCTTAACTTCAATAACCTACAAAAACTCATTAACAGCTCCATTCACAACACTTTCAGTTACTGTCACCACAAAATTACAACTTTGTACATTGTGTGCCCAAAAATATAATTTTTTTAAATCCATCAGTTCTTAAATTACGCAGAAAACAAAATGTAGATTTACAAACCAAAATTACAATAATACTAGATTTTAGACTAATAATTTTTTTATGTATTAGTCTCTTAAACCATGTGGGAAACAAAAGAAAGAATTATAGACAATATATTGTTAAAATAATGCTATCTTTTATAAATGCCTACATATTTTACCTTTACAGTGATTTTATTTCTTCTTATGGCTTCAAGTTACTACCTAAAACAACTCATTTCACCCTGCAGGACTCCTTTTGGGATTTCTTGCAAGGCAGGCATAGTGGTAACAAACTCCCTCAGTTTTAGGGAATGTCTTAATTTCTCTGCCATTTTTGAAGGAGAGCTTTACCAGACACAGGATTTTTGGTTGACTCTGTGTGTGTGTGTGTGTGTGTGTGTGTGTGTGTGTGTGTGTGTGTGTGTGTGTGTGTGTGTGTTCTTTTTAGCACCTTGAATACATCAGTCCACTATCTTCTGGACTCCAAAGTTTCTGATGAGAAATGTGAAAATCTTATGAGGATTCCTTATAAGTGACAAGTCACCTCTGTTTCTGCTTTCAAGATTCTTTGGCCTTGGCTCTTGAAGTTTGATGATTATTGTGTGTGTCTCAGCATAGGTCTCTTTGAGTTCATCCTACTTGAAATTCACTGTGCTTCTTGGATGTTTGTAATCAGGTCTTTCATCAAATTTGGGAAGTTTTGGGCCACAGTTTCTTCAAATAATCTCTCTTCTCCTCCCCACCCCCCCCCCACCCCCCCGCCAACCTCTTCTCCTCAAACTCCCACAGTACATATCATGGTCCACCTGATAGTGTCCCACAGGTCCCTAAGGCTCTGTTCATTTTTTCTTCAACTTTTTTTCCTTCTATTCCTCAGACTCCATAATTTTCATTGTCTTATCTTCCAGTTCACTGGGTCTTTCTTCTGTCTGGTTAAACCTGTATTTGTATATCTCCATGAATTTTTCACTTCAGTTATCGTACTTTTCAACTTTAGAATTTCTTCTTGATTTCTTCTTAGGTTATCTTTGTGTTCACTGTTATTTCCATTTTGTTCATACATCATTTTCTTGACTTTCTTCTCATCTTCAGTTAGTTCTTGGAGCATCTTTAAGATAACTGTTTTAGAGTCTTTGTCTAGTAAGCCTATATCTGGTTTTATCGCAAGCAGTTTCTGTTGCCTTATTTTTCTTCCTTTAAATGGATCATACTTTCCTATTTCTTTGTATGCCTTGTGATTTTTTTTGTTGAAATCTGGACATGTGATTCTAATAACACAGTAACTCTTAAAATCAGATGCTTCCCCTTTTGCAGGGTTTTCTGGGTTTTTTTTTTCCTGTTTTGTTTTTAATTGTTTTAGGCTTTCTTTGTGCTTATAGCCTAAGGTGTAAAAAGGTCTTTTCTGAACCTGCACCTTTCCTTGGGCATGTGCAGTGACCTTCTAGTTTCTCACAGTAGTTGCTTTTGGATGTCCTAGTCTTTAATGCCAGGCTCCCAGAAGGAGAAAAAGAAAAAAAAGGGGGGGGGGGGAGAGGGGGAGGGTGTACCAATCTTCAAATCTTCTGAAAGTCACTTCAGCCAAGGGGGAATGGCTTACAACAATGGGAGGGTACAACAATGGCGGCCCACCTCTGTGTCTCCACCTCCATGATCAGAAGCAGCAATCAGTGATCAGAACACAGATCCTGATGTTTATAGAAAAGAGTCCTTGTTGCCCACCCTGGCTCCTGCAAGCTGATCTAAGAACATAAACACGGCTGCCTGCCACTGGGCTAAAGGTTGGCATATAGGTAGTTCCTGCTGAATTAAGAGCTAAAATTGACAACATTGACCACAATTAACCTCCAACCCTTCCCCTGGAAGTAGCAAGATTTCAACAGAATCCAGAGTTCTAAAATAGTTACATCAGAAAGAATTCTACAAGTACTGTTGTTATCTAGGTGGGGTGATGAATTTCTACTACTTCCTACATCACTATATTCCCAGAATCCTCTCAGTAACTACCATGATTTTTAACATCAATGGAATTAAACATTTCCTGAATATACTGACACTTTCAGTAAAGTAGTTCAACTATTTTATTATCCCCAGATATAGTTAGTAGTATTTTACTTCATCTTTTTTTCCCTAAAATTCATTCAATTCATTAAGATACTGGTATTCTGATCATGCTAAAACTTCAACACAATTGTTTGGACGTGGTGTATTCTGGTTGATTCATTCAGTGAGTATTTAATGGGTTCCTACTACAAGCTCAGTATTGTTCTGGACAGTGGTGATACAACAATGGACAAAATAAAGTTCCTACCCTCATAGAGTTTACATTCTAGTGGGGGAGATAGAATATTATCAACAAAATACGTAAATAAAATGTAAATTTTAGGTAGTAAAAGGGCCATAGGGAAAATACTGGAGGGAAGAAGGATTAGATGACAGCCAAGGGATGGCCTCCCAGCCAAAGAATAGCTGAAGAAGTGAGAGAGAGAAAGCTATGAGGATATTTGGGGGAAGAAGTGTGAAGACTAGGATGGTAACAGCAGAAAGGATAAAAAAATGTTCAAATTCTGGATATATTTTGAAGAGCCAACAGGATTTAGTGATGGTAATTACTCATTACCAGATAAGTAATATGAAAAAACAAAAGAGAAATCAGCGATGATTCTTAAAACTCAACCTGAGCAACTAAAAGAATTTACAGATAAGGGAAGGCTAAAACTCTAGTGTGTCCCCTTGTAAAGCTTGACCTTTTTGTTTGGGCAATCTCAGATTTTAGCCTGCGTTCCTGTAAAAGCCAACTTAAAGACTGTTTTCTAAGTCTTACAAATCTAATCTTTTGTTGACATGCCACATTTTTAATAGTACCAGTTTTGGGGGCGTAGTGTGGAATAAGGAGGTAGGGAAGCCTCCATTCATAATCTAAATCAACATGGATCCTTCAGGAACTATGTATACCAATTCCTAGAGCCACTTTGAAGATTATTATCCTGAGCCCTGACTTGTTTTTAAGAAAAGAATTTCCTTAAACTGCCCAGTCTTGAAGCCCACTTGCCCTTTCCTTCTCAGTTTTACATTTACATAAACTGTTACTACAGTTTTGGGTTTTTTAAACTTATTTACTTATTTTGAGAGAGAGAAAGGGCATGCACGTGCGTGGGGGAGGAGCAGAAAGACAGGGAGAGAGAGAATCCCAAGCAGGATCCACAGTGTCAGCGCTAAGCCCAAGGCAGGGCTTGATCCCACAAATCATGAGATCATGGTTCAAAATGATCTGAAACTGAGCCAAAATCAAGAGTCGGACACTTAACTGACTGAGCCACCCAGGTGCCCCTATAGTTTTGTTTTCATTACTAGATAAGCAGAATCGGACAGAATTAGTATCTACTTCTTGAGAAACTATACTGTCTACCTTCTGCCAGTTGGAAAGAAACAGTCAAACAAAGGCAATAATAACATCACAAATTCCTTTGGTGGTGTTGTATACTATAAATAGTATCTTAATTATTTCCCTTACTCCACACCCCAACCCTTTAAGTTATTATCATAGATAAGGAAACTGAAGCTTATACCAGTTAAAGTTTTTGCCCAATATCTCTTTAGACAGCAACAATACCATTAAAACTTGGGTTTCCTGATAAAATTTAGTATTGTTCTTCTTCAGAATAGTTTTCATTAATCTTAAATGATAAAACCACCCCAAGTTTCCTGACAACTGCAGTATATATTTGTACTGGATTTGAAAACTAATTGTAAATGACACACTTTTTAGAACTGGTCTTCCTTTCAATCCTTCACACCTTTAATATTATACTTCATCAGTGGAAAAAAAAATACTTAGTCCCTGCAGGACCCAAAATTAGCTCACTTATAAAAACATACCTAAGATTTCACAGTCCTCAGTGCCTTTACCTATACATTAAGGAGGTAACAGAATGTAATCCTACTGTACTTAGTAGGTTATGACCTACATGGAGACAACTTTTCAAAATAGCTGAGTTTTCCCTAAGAAAAGAAATAGGAAAAAAATATAATCTTATCACATATCAGAAAGGTACAATATATATGAAATAATTAAGTGGTTACTTTTTCAACTTTTATTTAAATTCTGGTTAACATATGGTGTAACATTGGCTTCAGGAGTATAATTTAGTGTGATGATAGCTTAAATCAACTGAAAAACAAAAATGCAACAGTCATCTATACTAGGGACTAGCAAACTTTTCTGTGAAGGCCCAGAAAGTAAGTATTTTAGATTTTACAAACCACATAGTATCTTGTCACAACTATTCAACTCTGCAGTTGTAATATGAAAGCAGCCATGCACAATAAATAAATGAATGAATGAATGTGCTGTGTTCCAGTAATACTTAACAACATAAATGGAGGGCTGGATTTGGCCTGCAGGCTATAGTTTGCAACCCACTCACTTCCTAATACACACGAAAAAAATGAAAGGTTACAGAATGAGATGACTAAAGAACAAAATATATTACTCTCTTTATTCTTCAGCTAACCTCAAAAGTTTTAATAAAATTAGTTTTTTAAAAACATTGTGGGCTCAGTCGATTAAGCATCCAACTTCGGCTCAGGTCATGATCTCATGGTTCATGAGTTTGAGCCCCGTATCGGGCTCTGTGCTGACAGCTCAGAGCCTAGAGCCTGCTTAGGATTCTGTGTCTGCCTCTCTCTCTCTCTGCCCTCCCCCACTCACACTCTCTCAAAAATAAAATGAACATTGAAAAAATAAAAATAAAAAATACTGTTAATTATTATTGCTTTTACACTTGGTAAAGGTATAATGAAGTTTAAAGCACTTATCTTTTAGGATACATACCAAAATATTTGCAGATAAAATAATATATCTAGATCTGCTTCAGTATAATTCAGTAGAAGGAGCAGAGCGGGAACAGGGTACAGATAAATCAAAACTGGCCGTGAAAAATAACCGAAGTGGGGTAATGGGAACACAGGATTCATTATACTATTCTTTTATAAATATCTAAAATTTCCAATAAAAAAAAGTTAATAATGACAAATGATGAACCACAAATTTAAGTGCATTTGTAAAATTAACTATTTTCTCCATCTTTTAAACCAGGGTTTCTCAATTTTGGACCTATTTACCTTTTGGGCCAGATAGTTCTTTGTTATGGGAGCTGTCCTATGTGCTATGGGATATTCAGTAGCATCCTTAGTTTCTACCCACTAGATGCCAGTAGTACCCAAACCACCACATCTCCTACCAGTTATGACAATCAAAAATGGTCCCAGACATTTCCAAATGTCCCCCATAGGACAAAAATGCCCCCACTTGAAAACCACTGTTCTAAAAAAAAAAAAAAAAAAAAAAAATTACACTGCTGCTTCTAATAGAGTCTTAAATTCTACGTTTTTTTTTTTTTTTTTTTTTTTTTTTATTTATTTATTTTTGGGACAGAGAGAGACAGAGCATGAACGGGGGAGGGGCAGAGAGAGAGGGAGACACAGAATCGGAAACAGGCTCCAGGCTCCGAGCCATCGGCCCAGAGCCCGACGCGGGGCTCGAACTCACGGGCCGCGAGATCGTGACCTGGCTGAAGTCGGACGCTTAACCGACTGCGCCACCCAGGCGCCCCTTAAATTCTAGAAAAATGAGACTTTGAGGATGTTTTGTTTTAGTCTTAGGTGATGAATTGGCATTTATATTTTAACTCAATTTTTAAATTTGGTTTTTGTTTGCAATTGGTAAACTGTTATTAATTCACCTTTATCACACTATTTTATAGAAATACATATAGAAATAATTTATAGAATTACATCTGCCTGCAATGGTTTTTAAAACAGAAAATGCACAAAATGGAAATCCAAATGAGGACGTATGGTTGAAGTCCAGATGTATCCCACTGATCTGGTGACAGAGTTTTCAAACTCTCAAAGAAATTATTTGTAAACACTTAGCTTACTGAGCCACACTCCAATCTCATCAGGTTTACAGTATCAACTAACCATTTGTTGTATATTTGAGTTCAATAGAGGAACAGTGCCAACTTTGTTCCCAGTCCCACAACTGCACTCCCATTGTACACAACACCTAATGTGAACAAGAAGGCTTTAGAAACACAAATGGCTAGATAGTCCCACGTTGTCAGGTGTATTAATTAAATTCTGAATCAGAAAGCACACTTTATAAAAAACGAGGCAAAAAAATTTGGTTTTGGGCCTCTTGCCTTATTAGCTATAATCAGAAAGGCCTTGGTTTCTTAGTAGTTGTTGCTACTCTAGTTTCTGGATTCATTAAATTAAAAAATGGGATACTTAACTCAGAGAATTTCATTCTATCTCTCCAAGCCATGACACAATAAAGTAACTGTCTTCCATTTACAAAACATTAAATGTAAACTGTCTTTCTTTCATTACAAAAAAAAAAACCCTGTGATACTGTGTTCCTAAATTCACAACTAAGAAAGAAGTGACTTAAAAATTGCTACTGTAAAAGCAAAATCAAATCATATAATCTCATTCATAAAAACATGACAATAATGAAACTATCATATAGTTCATAAACATCTACATGCTAATTTAAAATTCAAGGGGCACCTGGGTGGCTCAGTCGGTTGAGCAAACGACTCATGATCTCGCGGTCCATGAGTTCGAGCCCCGCGTCAGGCTCTGTGCTGACAGCTCAGAGCCTGGAGCCTGTTTCAGATTCTGTGGCTCCCTCTCTCTGACCCTCCCCCATTCATGCTCTCTGTCTCAAAAATAAATAAACGTTAAAAAAAATTTTTTTTAATAAATAAATAAAATAAAATTCAAGTTCTTTTTAGAAAACAGAAAATTACAGTATCAAAAATCACTTATTTACAACTACAACACCAATGATTCTTCATAGTTAGCTGTCAACTGTAAAAAAAAATAGTAGCTGTCAAAATACACTCAATCTGAGAAAAATGAAAAAATAACTTAAGACTTCTCTTTTGAAATATGTGTCTTTAAAATGTTTTAATTAGTAAAAATAGGCTCGTCTACTAATTTAGCCCTCAGAAATCCAAGTCCTTATTAAACTTCCTCAAATGGGAGTATCATTTGGACAAAATTACAACATTCTACCTAGTCTAAATTTGATAGAATTTTACGTATTCGTAAATAATCTTCCACTAGACTAAAACAGATGTGATTTTAACATTTTTTCAATAATGAGGTTATAGTTAACTATAACAAAGGAAGCCATCCTTCACACCATACATAGATTCTCAACTAAAATTCCAATGATAGTAAAAAATATTCATTTCCCTTTTAAAAGAATATACTCTAAATTAATTTAAGCATACACACACACACACACACACACACACACAGTGATAAACACGCTGTGAAAAATTTTCAAAGATCCACATTAAAATCAAGAAACAATAAGACTAGGGGCGCCTGGGTGGCATAGTCGGTTAAGCGTCCGACTTCAGCCAGGTCACGATCTCGCGGTCCGTGAGTTCGAGCCCCGCGTCGGGCTCTGGGCTGATGGCTCGGAGCCTGGAGCCTGTTTCCGATTCTGTGTCTCCCTCTCTCTCTGCCCCTCCCCCGTTCATGCTCTGTCTCTCTCTGTCCCAAAAATAAATAAAAACGTTGAAAAAAAAATTAAAAAAAAAAAAAAAAACAATAAGACTAAACAAGTTCTAAATTACTGATTCCCTTATGAAAGGGGAAACAAAAAGCAAAGAAAGGCCTCTGAGTGTCACAGATCAGTAAAAATCTTGACCTACATGATCTATACATTCCCCTTCCTTCAACTTCCTCACTATGATTTTTGGATGAATCCAATTCAGCCCCCAGCAGCATGGTGGTCCTACCATAGTAAAGGAAAACTCAATTCCTATCTTCACTTATGGTTATGGCTACAATATTGAAGAATCAAAAGAAAAACAAGAAATGCTTCATGTTATCTCTTGTCAAATTTTTCTTTTCAATCAGAAGAGTCTTAGGTGAAGATTAAACTTTAGGAATGAAAGCAATCCATCTTATAATATAGAAGTATAATTTCTAGCACATTAATTTTTACTTATGTTTCAAACAGTTTAATTACCTCTGCTTCTACATCCACATTTTGCTTCAAAAGTAACTTCAAAATGTCAACATGTCCATTCTGACTAGCAGCTTGCATAGCTGTGTGACCAGCACATTGTCCATTTACCTATATAAAAAAGAAAGGATGAAGGAATGTCACCAAGAGCCAATATATAATGTAGGTTTAAATCTAACACATTGTAGGAGTCTTTGAAAATAATTTAGGTTGGTTTTCCATATATCCTAGCATAGACCACCAGAAACTCTTCTGTAATTTAGAAGTGAGGCAGGCATTTTTTTGTTTGTTTGTTTTAAAGGTTAAAGTTCCACTGTTCAAAGAGCTATGAAAGAACTATTTTAGCCAATCTGAAAAGTTAAAAAAAGAAAGTAAGGGAGGGAGAAATGTCGTTTTAGTTTTGTATATTCACTTCTATTTGAATTAAAAAGCTCAGAGTATGTTTCAATGAAAAAAAAAAATGAGGTGAATAAAAACTTTCAGAAAAGATGGCCTACTATATAAATAAATTCAATTTGACAAAGATACTGAATACTAACTGTAAGCAGAATACATAAATGAATTAGCAAGGTAGCCATATACAACTATTATACTATAAAGCAATAATTTCCAATCTTTTCTTCACTTCAGATGTTGAATAAATGCATAATTTCCCAATGACATACCCAAGGCTAAGTACAATTCCTTAATCCCACCCCATCCGCTCCCATCCATAAAACCATAAAAGATGGTTAAAAATGGTAGCCTGGTCACACGTTTATATCATATTTCTCCTCAGACTACACTAAAAAGACAGTAAAATAATTAAAAACACAAAAAGACATAAAGACAAAGAGAAAGGAAGAGCTAACATCAGAAAACAATAAAAAGCAACACATTTTTGAAAGAGAGAAAGCAGACAGAAGTTCTGACTTTACAGACAAAAGAAACACAAAACCTAGGAACTTCAGACAAAGTCAAAGCCTGCAAAAACAAGCACATCACAGGCAGATGTCTGATGTGCAATGGCCACACTCCAGACCCTCTCCTCAAACTCAATGACAGAGCGTTAGTTGCCATGCAAATAGACCCTAGACAGAAAAATGGTTTCTTCCCTTAAACAACTGAATAGCCATGAAGAACAGACCTCTACATGATAGCATTTAGAGACCCCAAAAGCTCCACATGCATAATCACCATAATGCAAAGTCAGTCACTAAGTTCTATCCAAGCAAAGAGAGCACCAAGTAGCTTAATGTCTTATTCAGAGATGAATGGACAAGCAAAGATCAGAGATTTGAGGAAGACCTCAAATTAAAAAAATAACTTAAAAAAACACATCTTTCTCCTATGTTGTCATCTCTCAGAAGATGAAATGAATACATACCTGACATAACTAAGTGTCTTGGAAGATTAGTCAATTAGAAGTTTGGAAAAGAATTAACTATAATAATATAGATTACAAACAAATGAAAAAAACTTTATGTGTGAAGTTAAGAGGGACTGACTGGGAAAAACTACAAGTGAACTTTCTGGAATAAAGGAAAAGTCCTAGATCTTATTAGGGGTGTGAATTACATGGATGTTTGCATTTGTCAAAACTTTTCCATGTATTTCACTATATGTAAATTACACCTCAATTTTTTAAATAAAAAAAAATTATGAACATCAAGGAAAGCAAACAATTGTATAGGAAAATACAATCTAGAATCAGTCACAGCTCAGATATGAATGTCATTTAAATAATAACATGCACAGTCGATTTTAATCTTAACAAAGTTACAATACAACCTAACCACATAAAGAAACTGGGAGGAGCGTGTATGTGTGTGAAGGGAATGGGCTGGAAAGAAAGCTGAAACCTCATTTTCACAGTGAAGTATTGAAAGATAACTCCCCAAACATAAAAATCAAGAAAAAACAATAGATGTTACTGGAAGATATGGAGGCAAAATATATGAAGAAAATCAGCTGAAAGACGTGAAAACAGCTGCCCCTAAAGGATGGGAAAACAGAGTTGAGAAGGAAATGATTTTTGTAACAAACCCTGTAGAACTATTTTTTCCCTTTAAATTTTTAGAATGTATATTGTTGGTTTTTTTTAGAAAAACTAAATTAGTAATTAAATGAAGAAAAAATTAAGTATAATAAAATATAAATCTGCTTGGCTGAATATAAAAAAATCTATCAAACACAAAAATCATTTGATACTTTAAACTTTGATAATTTACATAATTTTGATAATTTAAATAAATTATTTGTGATTTATCTGACAATAAAGAAATCACTGTGCTGGGGCGCCTGGGTGGCTCAATCAGTTGAGCATCCAACTTCGGCTCAGGTCATCATTTCGCAGTTCCTGAGTTCAAGCCCTGCATCAGGCTCTGTGCTGGTGGTGTGGAACCTGCTTGGGATTCTCTCTTTCCCCCTCTCTGCCCCTTCCCCACTTGTGCGTGCACACACACGCGCTCTCTCTAGCTCTCTCTCTTTCTTTCTCTAAATAAACTTAAAAAAAAAAAGGAATCACTGTGTTGTGCTGCTGCAATTGACATCTCCCTAATAAACATGAAATGCCACATGAGCTCCTGGGAATATGATGTTTATATCTTACAATTATAGATCAGATCTTCAAACTGTCTAGCATATTTAAATACAAAGGCAACAAACAGTGTCACAGAACAGTGACAATGACTCAAAGTGCCACTCCAACCACAATCTCTGGGCCAGCATTGAATACTGTATTGGTGCTGACATGGGAGCAATGGCAAAGCCAATGAATGACTAAACTAGAGCCAGAATGGCCCACTTAAAATGTGGTTTATGTGAATGGTAAAATACAATAAACTACTAAGATTTACAAAATGTATGACCTCTACTTCATCTGCATTCTAAACTGTAAGTTAATTCTCACAGGAAAAAAGTTTAGATTAAATGTTTTGAAAAGAGGGATAGAAAACTGCTTATAAAATTTACTACAATATATTTTAAAAACATGGTAAGATGACATCTCCATGAGAAGAATTCACTGAATTTCCCAAAAGGACACTAACCACTTAAAAACCTAAATGTAAAAATTATCAATTATAGGGGCGCCTGGATGGCTCAGTCGTTTAAGGGTCCAACTTCAGCTCAGGTCATGATCTCATGGTTTGCTGAGTTCAAGCCCCACATCAGGCTCTGTGCTGACAGCTCAGAGCCTGGAGCCTGTTTCAGATTCTGTGTCTCCCTCTCTCTCTGCCCGTCCCCTGCTCCTGCTCTGCCTTTCTCTGTCTCTCAAAAATAAATAAATGTTAAAAAAAAATTTTTTTTAATTATCAATCATAAATTTAGGAGGTTACAATGTTAAAATAAGAAAATGTCAAGATCTTTTAGAAAAGTACACTGAAGAATGATGTCCAGTGTCTTTAAAATACCTCAGAAAAAAAAGGAAGAAGGAATAGATGAAGCGCAGTTGGAAATTAATTGAACTTAAATGATATTACTGAACTCTAATGTTCATTATACTATTCTATTTTTGTGTATGCTTCAAATAATTTTTAAAATGCTCACATCCACATCTGGTCTTTTTAGCAAATCTTCCACTTTAGCAACATCTCCATTGGCAGCAGCCTTAACTAATTCTTCATTGAGGTCACCAGATTCTTGGGTTTCAAATAATTTCTTCAAGAGTTGGGAGAGTCTTTCTGTAAAGCATCAAATAAAGCTGCTAACATAGGAGGATCTCAAACCTTAACTACTAACAGAGAAGCATTACCCATACATCTAGAACACATACTTTTCCTTTTTTAATATTTCTATCATCAGTGTTATTTTTGTACGCTACTACAGATATTACCCAGGCAAGTTATAATTACTACCATAGAAAGCTGCATTAAATTCCAACCCATAAGTATTCCCAGCTTTCTCCAATTCATGTATTTCAAGTTATAACTTCAGAAAAAGTAGAGAGTTAGAGACAAGTAACAATTCAAGATTTAGAAGCCATACCAAAGATAATCACAAATAAAAACACTACAATGGGAGTATTATAACAATACAAACTTTCTTTCAGGTTTTAAGCATATCACATCAATTCTCAGATCTCAATGCTACAGACCTTAGAATAAATCAACAAATGAATGATTATGATTCAGAAGCAACGTACTCTCTATAATATTTGGGGAAACGTTTTAGGGACAAACCAATTTTCAGTTGAAAATGGTCATCTAAGTGCCAACAACATACTTCAACAGGTGCCAACTGATTGGTATTGACTAACAAAAAAGAACTAGGGGCATATTTATATAGACTCATTGTCATAAGATATTTTTTCTAAATAGCATTAATCAGTAGAGACATTACCCAGTACCATCCCTTAATTCTTAGATCTACTTAGTAGAAAGCAAAGAAATCACCAAGTGGACCACCACCAAGTACACATTATTTGAGTAGGATATTAACCATTCCTCGCTCTTTCAATTTGTAGTAGCCAGTTGGCTGTAATGCCACCTAACCAAAAGGTAAAAATAACACCACCTAATTTAAACTTTAAGTACACTAGCAAATTACAACAGGAAAGAAAAGACAGCAGTAGAGGAAGTAGAAAGCAGTACAAAATAAAACTGGAGGTCGCCCAATGTTTTCCTTTACTTTCTTATAATTTATAGTTATGGTTCTATCTTCTTTTCTGAATGCTAATACACAGTAATTTGTTTTAAAATTAATTGAGGTTACGTATATAAAGCTGGAGCACAGGAAGGAAAGACTTTGGGCATGAGTCTACCCAAGCATCCAGCTTATTCACATTTCAAAATGGTTTTCTACTTATTGTGGCATGTATAATAACTCTTATTAAACAGTAAGAAAGAAATATGGCCGATATGTAAAAATATCCAGGAAGAAAGCCATCTGCTAGCAATAACATTGAAAATAAAAAGAGAATAAAACAGTCTAAGAAAGTGATAAGTTCTGACTAAAGGGTACAATATTGAATTAACCCTTGATATAATATCCAAGAAAAAGCACCTACTTATGGAACTTTTCCAGGGGATACCTCAGCCAGAACAAAAACTGTTCATCATATGAAAAAAAGAAAAACAAAACAAAACAAAAAACACCTGTAGTGAAAATGCAGAAGTTAGTTGACATTCAAGTGAGGTTATTTATGACATTATCTGTACATGAGAACTGAGGAATTAGCAAAGGTTCTAATGTAAACCATATTACTTTTAAAGAAACACGATACAAACATACCACCAGATGCATTGCTAATGGCTGATCCAGCAGATGCCACCTTGGAAACTGCTGCTGGATTGTATGTCCAAGATGTTCCACAAACTTCCACCTTTAAATCACTGTCTGAATAAATCTGCTGTACTCGGCCAACTTTACCTAAAGTCTTAAAAAAAAAAAATTTTAGCTCATGTTGTCAAGTCTAAAGTACGTACCATAAAAATAGATCACCAGTTCTTACACGTTTAAAGTATTAATTTTTCTTTTTTACTAAAGAAAAAACATTTAAAGGACAATCATTTTCAAATGGGTTATTTACAAACTTTAAAGAGCATCCCTAAAAAACATTTTAATAAACAGGGCATCTGGGTGGCTCAGTCAGTTGAGTGTCCGACTTTGGCTCAGGTCATGATCTCATGGTTAGTGAGTTGGAGCCCTGCATGGGGATCACTGTTATCTGTGCCGAGCCTGCTTCGGATCCTCTGTCCCCCTCTCACTCTGCCCCTCCCCTCCTCACACTCACTCTGTCTCTCACTCTCAAAAATAAACATTAAAAAAAATGTTTAATAAACAAAACTACTATACTTCCACAAGAATATAAAAACAAGGGGGTCTGAGTGGCTGACTCAGTTGAGCATCCAACGCTTGATTTCAGCTCACATCATGATCTCATGGTCATGGGATCAAGCCCAGCACTGGGCTCCATGCTGACAGTTCAGAGCCTGTTTGGGATTCTCTCCCTCTTCTCTGCCCCTCCACCGCTCGTGCATGCACACGCGCTCTCTCTCTCTCTCTCTCAAAATAAACTTAAAAAAAAAAAAGAATATAAAATCAAAAATATCATGACAGTCTATCATTTATAAAAGTTCACAAAATTTTGCTTTTTGATATTCAACCTTTTAATCCCATAATCTTATGTTACATCTTGAGAATTTGTAAATTAAATACTCTAAAATCCATCATTAATGTGGCCTAAAAAAATAAAACCTGATTTCTAAAACAAATTACTTAAACCAAAATGGGAATCAGTACTGATTCCAAGACAGAAGTAGGTAGAAATAACATGCTTATTAAATATACAGGGAAAGGGGCATTTGGGTTCAGAACACAATCAGCGGCAACTCTTACCATGTGGCAGATAGTATTCTAAGAGCTTTATACATATTGACTTACCTAATACATAAAATCCTGAAAATTAAGTACTATTAGCTCCATTTCAAACTCCAGTCCAAAACCCATTCTCTTCAGCACAAGAGAATAGCAAATTACAATACTAGAAAATTAGTTTAGAATATTGACAACATCTGACTACTTCCTAACACAGAGTAAACTGCCCTTGATTGAGTGCTTTATTTTTTGATCTCTCCACAGCATTGGACCCTAGCTTCTTGAAACTATTCCTCTGATTTCTGAATGACAGTCTAACCTTTCTGCCTATTCCTTCTCTTTCTTCACTCACTGGCTCCTTGTCCATTTTCAGATCCCTAAATCTATTCATTCTTCCCCAAATTTTATTCCTTAGTTTTTTACTCTTCCTCCTTAAAAATGTAATCTACTCTGACAACTATCACCTTATTTCCAAAGACTCCAAAATATAATTCTATAGCCCCATTTATTCCTCTCTCTGCCCTCCAACACACACCAATTTTAACTTCTCATTACACATTTCCTCTTGGAATTTTCCATCCTCTCAAACTCTATGAGGCTGCATTCCTTGTTTTCCCCCTTAACTGCTTATTATAGAAAGTCTCAAACATACATAAGAAGACAATAGTATATTGAATCCCTGTATACCCATCAACTCTTAACAATTTTCAGCTCATGGCCAATCTTATTCTCCCCTACCTATTTGTTACTCCCTGTACTATTAATCACATAAACTTTAAAAAAAAACAAACCTGATACTACTACCAACCCTCCCAAAATTATCAACTCTGTAATATCATAAAATACCAGTGTTCAAATTTCCAATTGCTTCATAAATGATAAAATTCTTCAGTATGCTTAAATCAAGTTCCAATAAAGTCTATACATATATTTTTCTTTGCCAATTATTTGTTGAAGAAACAGGGTCAACTGTCCTATAAAGTTTCTTACAATCTGAATTTTGCTAATTGATATAATTTAATAAATTCATCTTTCTCTGTATTTAATAAGAAACACTTCAAATTGGCTGCTAGATCCTTTTAACATGACCTAGAAATCTTTGATAGCTTCCTTGCTACCTGGTATGAGACTCATCTTGTTCACTTCCAAAGAGCTAGAATTAGCCATTTCTCCAAAGACTGGTTTCTATACAGAGGGAAAGGCTATTTCAAGACTGTAATCTGGGGGCACCTGGGTGGCTCAGTCGGTTAAGCGTCCGACATCAGCTCAGGTCACGATCTCACGGTCCGTGAGTTCAAGCCCCGCATCAGGCTCTGGGCTGATGGCTCAGAGCCTGCAGCCTGCTTCTGATTCTGTGTCTCCTTCTCTCTCTGTCCCTCCCCCATTCATGCTCTGTCTCTCTCTGTCTCAAAAATAAATAAACGTGGGGCGCCTGGGTGGTGCAGTCGGTTAAGCGTCCGACTTCAGCCAGGTCACGATCTCGCGGTCCATGAGTTTGAGCCCCGCGTCAGGCTCTGGGCTGATGGCTCGGAGCCTGGAGCCTGTTTCCGATTCTGTGTCTCCCTCTCTCTCTGCCCCTCCCCCGTTCATGCTCTGTGTCTCTCTCTGTCCCAAAAATAAATAAAAAACGTTGGAAAAAAAATTTAAAAAAAAATAAATAAATAAACGTTAAAAAAAATTTTTAAAAAAAGACTGCAATCTGGGCACTAAGGTTGGTATTGTTATTAGAATGGTTACTGTTTCTAGGTCTTTTCATGGACAAAGCTAGGAAATAGTGGGGGGGGGGAAGGGGAGGAGATGTTTTATTTTGTTTTTTTTTTTTTTTTTTTTTTTAACGTTTTTTTTTTTTTTTTTTTTTTAATTTATTTTTGGGACAGAGAGAGACAGAGCATGAACGGGGGAGGGGCAGAGAGAGAGGGAGACACAGAATCGGAAACAGGCTCCAGGCTCCGAGCCATCAGCCCAGAGCCTGACGCGGGGCTCGAACTCACGGACCGCGAGATCGTGACCTGGCTGAAGTCGGACGCTCAACCGACTGCGCCACCCAGGCGCCCCTTTATTTTGTTTTAAAGATAAAATAAATCATAAATTCAAACATTCTTCCAATTCAAATTCAAGACTACAGGGTTTTTACTTAGCCTCTTCTATGTTACATTCGTATCTCCTTTTCCCACTCTGATCATTCTGGTTCTCAAAGTCACTGGGGATAACAGAATTAAAATTATCATATAACTACTCATTTGTTTTGTTTTTTTGTCACATCACACATAAAACAATCTCAGGATAATAATATTAGCACTACCACAGACAACAAGATCAATGAAAATTATTAAAAATCCCTTTTTATAGGCAGTTCTTTAGTGTATATTCTTCCTAAAAAGATATAAAGACAAATAACTGTGTTAAAAATCACCTGTACTTTTCTCTGTACAGTTATGCCAACAGGAAACACATTTAGGTTCATTTATTTCATTTTATTTTCTACTTTTAGGAACTTCCTTTTTGAATTTAATTTTGCTTAATAATTATATAAAAGATATATGTAGTTTTAAATCAAATCTATAAAACAAGATATATTCAAAGATGTCTCCTATCTACCTTTCTCCTTATACCATATTCCTTTTTTTAGATATGAAATATGTTTTTTTAACTTCACGGTTAATCCCTCCATTGTTTGCTTTTTTTCACATGAACTCTGCATTGTCCTAATTAGTTATACTTACAATAATACTAGTATTTTATACATATATATATATAAAACCTTATTCCCTCTTAAAAAAAAAAAAAAATAGAGACAGAGTGAGTCAATTGGTTCCCTAGTATGTACAACATTGAAATTAGTCATTCATGTTCTTACACTTACCTTCTTTCTCCCTAATATTTTGGTTTAGAAAGACAAATATATGATTTCATTCATATATGTAATTTAAGAAACACAACAGATGAACAGAGGGAAAAGGAAGGAAAAATAAGATAAAAACACAGAGGGAGGCAAACCATAATAGATTCTAAAATACAGAGAACTGAGGGGTACCAGAGGAGAGATGGGGGAAGGGGGATGGGCTAAATGGGTGATGGGCATTAAGGAGGGCACTTGTTGGGAGGCGCCTGGGTGGCTCAATCAGTTAGGCGTCTGACTTCAGCTCAGGTCATGATCTCATGGTTTGTGAGTTCTAGCCCCACATCGGGCTCTGTGCTAACAGCTCAAAGCCTGGAGTCTGCTTCAAATTCTGTCTCCCTCTCTCTCTGCCCCTCCCCCACTCATTCTCTCTCTCTCTCTCTCTCTCTCTCTCTCTCTCAAAAATAAAAACATTAAAAAAAAAATTTGAAGGAGCATTAAGGAATCTACTCCTGAAATCATTGCTTCACTATATACTAATTTGGATGTAAATTATAAAAAATAAAAAATAAAGTTAAATTATTAAAAAAAAAAAAGAAAAAAAAAAAAGGAAGGCACTTGTTGGGATGAGCACTGGGTGTTATATGCAAGTGATGAATCACTGGGTTCTATTCCTGAAACCAAGATTATATGGTATGTTAACTAACTTAAATTTAAATAAAAAAAAAAATATATATATATATATAGGTTTAAAATAATAGTATTTAGTTCCACATAATAACTAAAAGGCAATCGAACAGCTTGCTAAACTTTCCATATATGCTCTCTCCATTCCCACCCCATTTTTTGAGTTATACTCTATAAAGTTACATTTTATCTGTGTTGTTAGAGCATAAAACCATTATACAGACTCTACCTCTTCCTTTAACCATCATTTAATCTTAGTTCAACAAATAAATACATATTTAATGATCACTATCAGCTTTCAGTTGATATCTCTCATGTCGGTTGTCTGAAACATTTTTTAGGAGATTAATCAGAAAAAGCTAATGGGAACAAGATTCTATAAATTCTTACATGTTCATAGCAACTTGTAGCCTTTATACTTGAAAGTCAGTTGGTTATATATAAAACTCTTAGCTTACATTTTTGTTCCTTGACTACGTTAAATAAATGTTATTTCGCTGAGATCACAAACCACAGAGACCAGTTTTTTTCCTTAACAATAATCTGATTTTCTTTTCTTTGTAAGTAAAACTTGACCTTTTTCCCCAGATACCCAAAGAGTTGTTTTCTTCTCTTGAAGATTCAATTATTTACCAGAAAATGGCTCAGTGTTTGGTGTTCTCAGTTTTCCCAGCTATACAATGTATCCTTTTAATATTTAGCTTTAAAGTTTTTAATTCAGGGGCATTCTTTCTGGAATTATAAATTTTAGTAGCTTTATAGTCCATTGCTTTGGCTTTTGTTTTTCCTTTTTTGCAAGGACTCCTAATACACATATATTAGGTAATCTATATTTGTCACTTTCCCTGAAATACTTTTTACCTTTTTTATTTAAAAAATTTTCTTCCTTTTTACCTTGTTTCTCTTAAAGGCATTATCTGTTATATTTATTTGATGTGTTGCATCAAGCTTACTCCTCATTTCTGAAATTATCTTTCCTTTTCAATTCTTCCCTAAGTTCTATCACCTCATTTCTAATTATGATCCATTTCAGAGTGCCTGGGTGGCTCAGTCAGTTCAGTGTCTGACTCCTGATTTCAGCTCAGGTCATGATCTATGGTTCATGGGATCTAGCCCCACCTGGGGCTCCATGCTTACAGCTCACAGAGCCTACTTGGGATTCTCTCTCTCTCCTCTCTCTCTCTCTGCACCTCCTCTCCACTCATACCCTTTCTCTCTCTCTCTCTCAAAATAAATCAATGAACATTAAAAAAGTATGTAAGTTCTTTAAAAATAAATAAAAATTAAAAAATAATTATGATCCATTTCACTCATCTTTTATCATTTTAATTTGTTAGCTCATTTTGAATCATTAGATTTTAGTTTTCTGTGATATCTTCTACTGTACTTTCGTTTGTCTATAGAGAAGTTATGCTATTCCTTATTGTCTTTTTTCAACAATAATTATGTATGGGGATTTGATGATGATCGCTTCAAACTTTTATCATTCCTCTGTCCCTACTGTCTCTATCCTACTCAATTTAATTTCTATTCCCAGCACCTTCTCCTTAATGGAGGGCTCTGCCCAGAAAGGGAGCTATGGCTGATTCATTCTGAGAGTTTACAGATTCAGGCTGCTCAAGCCCCTTCAAACTTTGGCATGGACCTATTACCCTCACCCCAAAATGAGGTCTGTAAAAGCCCTCCCAGGTTTAGCTATTGTTTCCACATTCATCTACTATACTAGCCAATGAATACTTGTTAGCTATATTGGAGCTCCCTTGTTCTAGAGTCTATCTGATCCCCATTAATTCTCTCTGCTGCCAGACAAACAGATATAGACCCAGTAGCTGTCAGTGTTTTCTCACTACTCATTCATATTTTAGGGTTCAATTGGCTACTCTGTCACCTGGTTTTAATATAGATGCTTGTGCCGTTTTTTTTTTTTTTTTGGTTATGCTAATCTAGTTGTTGACTATTTTTATCAAGACAATTTAGAAAAATTAAAATTCTACACCATCACCAGTGGAACCCAAGAATTCCCCTCTAGCTATAACCTACAGGTTTTGCTTATATAAAAGCTTACTATGGGAGATAGAGCACTTAGGCTTTGAAGTAAAACAGATTTGAGTTCAAACTTCAGTTCAGAAACTTAGCTCTGATTCCTCATCTTTAAAATAAAGGGGCGCCTGGGTGGCGCAGTCGGTTAAGCGTCCGACTTCAGCCAGGTCACGATCTCGCGGTCCGTGGGTTCGAGCCCCGCGTCAGGCTCTGGGCTGATGGCTCGGAGCCTGGAGCCTACTTCCGGTTCTGTGTCTCCCTCTCTCTCTGCCCCTCCCCCGTTCATGCTCTGTCTCTCTCTGTCCCAAAAATAAATAAAAAACGTTGAAAAAAAATAAAATAAAATAAAATAAAATAAAATAAAATAAAATAAAATAAAATAAAATAAAATAAAATAAAATAAAATAAAAATAAAATAAAGATGCCATACAACCATCTGCTTATAATGCTCCTATGACAAAGTCTGTGTATGTGTTTGTGTGTGTACACATATTTGTCTGTGCACATATGTGTGTGTGTGTGTGTGTGTGTATATATCTATATCTATAGATCTATATCTATATCTATATCATTTAGCACAGTGCTTAGAATAACTGGGCACACAAAAGACATACACTGCTATATATAAGCTGTCACTGCTAAGGGGAAAAACAAAAACATTTTGACTATAAAAAAATCTTAAATAATATATGTATCTCATATAAAACATGTCAAAAGATTCCATTTAACTAACATAGGCTTAAAGTACATCAATACATTTTTTAACCAATGTTACTATCAAAAGCAAACAAAAGGCACATGGGTGGGTCAGTCAATTGGGCAGCTGACTATTGATTTCAGCTCAGGTCATGATCTCACGGTTTTGAGATCCAGACCTGCACTGGGCTCCTCACTGAGCATACAGCCTGCTTGAGATTCTCTGTTTCCCTCTCTCTCTCTGCCCGCCCCCCACTAGTGCACATGCATGTGCACTGTCTCTAAAAATAAACTTTAAAAAAAGCAAACAAAAGATCATATGGAACTTAATTTTTTTGACACCAGAATTCTAAAATACAGCTCCTGCAACACAGACAACTATCACTTAGTCACTACCTACCTAAAACAATAAAAAAATGATGTTGGCAGCATCTGCAAACTATGAAATGTCTTGGAATGAAAACACCATAACAATAGATTTCTTTGTGTTTTGTTCACTACTAAATCTTTGAAGCCTAATAGGTATATTGTTTGTGCTAAAATATCTGCCAAGGGAGCAAGGCAGAAAGGAAGGATGGACTGATGGAAGGGCAGCACAACATGAAGGACAGGGAGGGGGTAATGGACAGGATGGGAGGAGGCAGAGGGCTAGACGAAATAGGAGATGGTGCTGGCCAGGACAGAGCACTAGACAATACAGGATAGGGGGATGAGACATGAAGAGAGATGGGAGGGGAGGTGCACAGTAAAGGAAGGAAGCACTGAATGGGATGGGACTGGGGTGGGGGGTGGGGTGGCCAGAACAGGACAAATTTTGTGACTGGATGAGAAAGGAGTAGGGGTAGCAAAGTGGAGGGCTAAACACGAGGACACAGCAAAGTGGAAGGAAATGGGATATAGGGCAAGAAAGTATGGGGGGCAGCAGAACAGAACGGGTAGTAGTACAGAAGGAAGGAACAGAAGGTAAGAGCGAGGGACAGATGGAGAAAGAGGATGGATGCAAAAAGGGCAGAACAAACAAATTTTTCTGTTATTCCTGAACATTTGGTGAAAAATGTGTCGAATGAGTAAATTAAAAATTACACCATAACTCTTTGGGAGCAAAGGCAGCTCAGAAGGCACACATTCAGAGTTGCTCTTTCATACTCTAAGTTTGAGAGAGGCAGGCCCCCAACTAAGGCAAGCAGTGGTGGTCCAGCACTGCTAGTAACTGGATGAGCATCTCTCTCTCATTCTGGGATTAAGTATCAGGGAAGTCCCTGTTACCTTCCACCTACATTACATTCTCCAGTAACAGCTCTTTAAAACACTACTAACCGTAGCCCTACATGGACCTTCCTGGGCTAATTTAAGTGGAACAAATTAGACAATAAAAGACATAAGTATGCCTAGCAGCCAATGAAGACAGAGAGAGGCACAGAGTGCAACTGAAGGAGGGACAGAGAGAGGGAGACACAGAATCTGAAGCAGGCTCCAGGCTCTGAGCTGTCAGCACAAAACCCAATTTGGGGCTCAAACCCATGAACCGCAAGATCATGACCTCAGCTAAAGTTGGACGCTTAAACTGACTGAGCCACCCAGGTGCCCCCAAGTACAATTCTTGAAGAATTATGCTAATTTAGTTTCCAAACTTCAAATATTTTTTAAATCTACACACGTATAATGTAATTCCTAGTCTAAAACTGTTTTATCATTCCTAGTCTGAAACTATTTTAGATATACTTACTGGGAGCATAGCTTCAGCCCATTCTCCATGTCCTCTCTGTAGAAGTTTGATTCTTTCCAGATCATAACAAACTTGTACAAGATCACCCACTTGAAACTGTGAGGTACCTCCTTCTGCACCTTGAGCAGCATCCCCACTTCGGACAATGTTTGCTTTAGTGAGAACGGCAGGATTGAAGGTCCACCTAAAAATCAAAGCCAAAACTCAAAATAGGTAACTTTACTTAATTTTAACACAACATTCTTAAACATTGCAGGGCAAAAAAAATTTCTAACACATGAGCACAGTAAAGCAATCCTTTGCAATTATGTCCTGAACAATTTGTTTTCCCTTTTATAATTACACATATTTAAGGAAAGACTTACCTGTAATCTCACACCCTAATACGATCCTTCTGTCTAGTTTCCCCTTACATGTTTTAAAAATTGTTATAGGGGCGCCTGGGTGGCGCAGTCGGTTAAGCGTCCGACTTCAGCCAGGTCACGATCTCACGGTCCGTGAGTTCGAGCCCCGCGTCAGGCTCTGGGCTGATGGCTCGGAGCCTGGAGCCTGCTTCCGATTCTGTGTCTCCCTCTCTCTCTGCCCCTCCCCCGTTCATGCTCTGTCTCTCTCTGTCCCAAAAATAAATAAAAAACGTTGAAAAAAAAAAATTTAAAAAAAATTGTTATAAAATACACTACTGTTAAATATTAAAACCTTTCAGAAACATATAAAGTGAAAGTGAAATTTCCATTTCACACAAACACACCTGGATCCCCATCAGGTGTAAATACTCACTGTGGTGTCAACTATACTTCAATTAAAAAAATCTAATGAAACTGGGACACAAACACTCCATTGTGTATCCCTGTGATCTTCTATTAGTGCACTGATACTTCTAACATACAGAGTTGCTTCCTTTTTCATAAACAGATTTTATATATTTTATATTTATATATATGTATATATACATATATACACATATATACATATATATAAATAAAATTCTGGGACTTCTTTTTTCTCAGAGAATGTACCTTGGAAGATTTGTTTTCAATGTCACAGAAATAGACCTACTTATTTCAATTCAGTGGCTACAGCAGTCCATTACATGGTTATACATTAATGCATTTAACCATTCTCCTACTATCTTTTAAAGTATTTCCAAATTTTCACTATTACAAACAATACTATAAAGAACATCATCGTATGTACATCTTTGTGCAAACAGGGTCAGTATCTCATTAGTGATTCTTAAAAAGCCACCTAATCACCATATGTATTTGTTTACAATTCCGACAGAGCCAAATTGGCTCTAGAGAGTGTACTATTTCTCCATACCATTAATAATCTCATGGATAAAAACAATATCTAGTTTTAATTTGTCATACATGGGTATTTCACATGACTGCAATCACTGCTACACATTCTTCTCTGCTACACATAAGCATTTTTCTTTTTTTTTTCTTTTTTTTTTTTAAGTTTATTTTGTTTTGAGAGAGAGACAGAGTGCGATCAGGAGAGGGGCAGAGAGAGGAGACAACACAGAATCCGAAGTAAGCTCCAGGTTCTGAGCTGTCAGCACAGAGCCCAACGTGGGGCTCGAACTCACAAACCATGAGTTCATGACCTGTGTCAAAGTTGGACACTTTAACCAACTGAGCCACCCAGGCGTCCCCACATAAGCATTTTTCAATGCTGTTACCATTTCTGTTCCCCCAGTCCTATATATCACTCCAAAGAAAAAAGGTTCCCTGAATAAGCTTTTACAATATGGCACTATTATATCTTCCTCTATTTAATTTAAATGAGAGGTCTTAACATATAAAAACCTGTTACTAAGTTCCTGTAACCATGGAAATAAACTCTTCTTTCTAAAGCAACCACAAAGAGAAAGAAGTGTCTCTGACCAGTTAAGAATAAAAATCAGATATGCAAAGATTTCTTTCTAGGGGTGCCTGGGTGGCTCAGCCAGTTAAGCATCCGACTTCGGCTCAGGTCATGATCTTGCAGTGAGTTCGAGCCCCATGTCAGGCTCTGCACTGACAGCTGAGAGCATGGAGTCTGCTTCGGATTCTGTATCTCCCTGTCTCTCTCTGCCCTTCCCCTACTCACATTCTATCTCTCACTCAAGAATAAAGATTTTTTTTTTTAATATTTTTTTAAGATTTCTTTCTAGCCTTACAATCAGTGCTTTTTTACCTTGCTCCCAATATTCCAAAATTTATTTGACCTATTACAGTGCTTGAAACACGGCAGTACTTACTCGAGTTGTTCCCTCTGCCTACAGTGCCTCCCTCCCTGGTGAAAACTGAGTCCATCTTTTAAGTTTACTCCAAAGGTAATTTTTTCTCTGAAGTTTGCTCTGATTTGCCTACCTGAAATGACCACTCTTCTTTTGTACCTTCAGAATACCCTGAATACTCACCTATCGCAATTACATTTTAATGCAGTTATTTCTGGTTTTATCCATCCAAACTAAAAAGGAAACCCATGCAAAGCAAGGGACCATGTCTTAATTGTCTTTGAAATCCCAGTGCTAATCACAGGGCTAATACAGGATAAGTACTTAATAAATCCTTGTTAAAAAAACAGAACAGAGAAAAAGGTTATTTTCTAGAATTCATATTATGTTACTGTTAACACTACTGCCCAAGTTCTGACCAAGAAAGAATTTGGCAAGTAATAATGCCAATTTAGCTTAACATTTCCAAACAACAAACAAGATAACACAAAATGTTAGTAAAAAGTAACACTAAATGTCAGTATGTACTAAACTGAACTTAAGATTTTCTCCTCTTTTTATTAAGAGCTTTGAGATAAAATTCACATTCCATATAGTTCCCTCATTTCAAGTGTTTAATTGGGTGGCTTTAGTACATTTACAGCCTTGTACCACCAAGCACTATCTAATTTCATTTTCATCACCACAGAAAAATACTCCATGACAAGTAGCAGTCAATCCATGTTCACCCCTCTCCCTGGCCCTCAATAATTAGTAAGATACTACATATTTGGTTATTCTGCATATTTTACAGAAATCACATAATACGTGACCTTTTGTGACTGGCTTCTTTCCAGCATAACATTTTCAAGATTTATCTATTTGCAGCATATGTCAGTATTCTGTTCTCCATTCCTTTTTATGGCTGAGTAAGATTCCACTGTATGGATACATCATATCTTGTTTATCCATTCATCAGATGATAGACATTTGGGATGTTTCAAATTTTGGCTGTTATTAAGAATGCATCCACAAACATTCATGTACAGGTTTCTGTGTGGACACACTTTCAATTCTCTTTTTTTTTTTAATTTTTTTAACGTTTATTCATTTTTGAGAGACAGAGAGACACAGAGCATGAGTGGGGAAGGGGCAGACAGAGAGGGAGACACAGAATCCGAAACAGGCTCAAGGCTCCGAGCTGTCAGCACAGAGCCCGACGCGGGGCTCAAGCCCATGAACTACAAGATCATGACCTGAGCCGAAGTCAGATGCTCAACCGACTGAGCCACCCAGGCGCCCCTCAATTCTCTTGAGTATAAACCTAAAAGTGGACCAGCTGAGTCATATGCTAACTATATTTTCAAAGCATCAAGACCAGTTCACATTCCTATTATCAGTGTACGAGGCTTTGGTTCTAATTTCTCCACACCCTCACCATCACTTGTAATTATATACTATTTTATTCTAGTATGTGATTTTGAATTACATTTCCCTACATTTACATTCCTCATTGTGATTCTGAATTACATTTCCCTACTAACTAATTGCTAATAATGTTGAGCATCTTTCCATAGGTATTAACTCCTAACTTCTACTGTGACTGTATTTGGAGACAGAGCCTTTAAGGAAATAACTAAAATTAAATGATGTCAGAAAGGTGGGATGCTAATCCACCAAGACTGATGTCTTCATAAGAAAAGGAACAGATTTAGGAGATGTCATTCTCTGAGCATGCACAGAGAAAAGGCCATGGGAGAACATAGTGAGAAGGCAACCAACTATAAAAGCCAGGAAGTGGTCTCAACAGAAACCAACCCTAATGGAAACTTGAACTTGGACTTCCAGCCTCCAGAGCTGTAAGAAAATGAATTTCTATTGTTTAAAAATCCTTTGTCCATATTTTAAATGGGTTAGTTGTCTTTTGTTGTTGAATTATAAGAGTTCTTTACATATTCGAGATACAAGTCCCAAGTCTGGCATATGATTTGCAAATATTTTCTCCCACTCAAAGTTTCCTTCAAAACACAATTTTTTAATTTTGATGATGTCCAATTTATTCACTTTTTCTTTGGTCCTTCTGCCTTGGGGGTCGTATGTAAGAAACCACTATCTAATCCAAGGTCACACAGTCTTATATTTTAGGATTTAAAAGTACATTTCATCAGGGCACCTGGGTGGCTCAATGGTTAAGCACCCAACCTTGGCTCAGGTCATGATCTCGAAGTTCTTGAGTTCAAGCCCTGCAGCGGGCTCTGGGCTGAGAGCTCAGAGCCTGGAGCCTGCTTTCGATTCTGTGTCTCCCTCTCTCTCTGCCCCTCCCCCACTTGTGCACGCTCACTCTTGCTCTCTCTCAAAAATAAATAAACATTAAAAATACATTTCATTGGAGCGCCTGGGTGGCTCAGTCGGTTAAGCGTCCGACGTCAGCTCAGGTCGTGATCTCATGGTCCGTGAGTTTGAGCCCCGCGTCGAGCTCTGCACTGACAGCTCAGAGCCTGGAGCCTGTTTCAGATTCTGTGTCTCCCTCTCTCTGACCCTCCCCCGTTCATGCTCTGTCTCTGTCTCAAAAATAAATAAATGTTAAAAAAAAAAAAATACATTTCATTGGGGCACCTGGTTGGCTCAGTCAGTTAAGCATCCAACTCTTAATTTTGGCTCAGGTCATGATCTCATAATCGTGAGACCAAGCCCCACACTGGGTTCCGCACTGGGTGTGGAGCCTGCTTAAGATTTTCCCTCCCTCCCTCTCTCTCTCATTCCTGCCCCTCACCACTCACACTCTCTCTCAAAAAATTAAAAGGAAATAAAAAGTATATTTTCATAGGGTTATATCTACTATAGATAATGATTCCGCCAATGAACTTGGAAAAGTAAACTGAAAACCTTTGGGAATGGATTCACCATTCCAGATGTCATTGAGAACATTTGTGATTCATGGGAAAAGGTCAAAATAGTAACAGGAGTTTGGACGAAGTTGATTCGAATGTTTATGGATGACCCTGAGGGGTTCAAGACTTCAGTGGAGGAAGTAACTGCAGATTACTAGAATTAGGAGTGGACTAGAATTAAGAGTGGAGACTGAAGATATAACTCAATTACCATAACCCCATACTAAAACTTTTGAACAGATGAGGAGTTGCTTCTTACGGATGAGCAAAGAAAGTGGTTTCTTGAGAAGGAATTAATTCCAGGCAAAGATAGGGTGAAGACTGTTGAAATGAAAACAAGGATTTAGAATATTACATAAACTTGGTTGATAGAGCAGAGGTGGGTTGTCAGAAGACTGACTCCAGTTCTGTAAGAAGTTCTATTGTGAGTAAAATGCTATCCAACAGCACTGCATGCCACAGAGAAATCATTCATGAAAGGAAGAGTCAATCAATGCAGCAAACATCACTGTTGTCACCAGAAATTGCCACAGCCACCCAACCACCACTCTGATCAGGCAGTAGCCATCAACATTAATGTTGGCAGTAAAAAGTTTTCAACTCACAAAGAGCTCAAATTATAGTTAGCATTTTTGGACAATATTTATGGTATAACTGCACATTTAATAGACTACAGTATTGTGTAAACATAATTTTTTTTTTAAAGAATTTTTTCTAACGTTTATTTATTTTTGAGACAGAGAGAGACAGAGCATGAATGGGGGAGGGGCAGAGAGAGAGGGAGACACAGAATCGGAAGCAGGCTCCAGGCTCCGAGCCATCAGCCCAGAGCCCGATGCGGGGCTCGAACTCACGGACCGTGAGATCGTGACCTGAGCTGAAGTCGGACGCTTAACCGACTGAGCCACCCAGGCGCCCCTAAACATAATTTTTATACACAATGGGAAACAAAAACTTCATTTGACTCTCCTTATTACAGAGGTCTGGACCGAACCTGCAATATCTCCAAGGTATGCCTATATATATTGTCAGCATCATTTACTGAAAAGACTATTCTTTCCCCATTGAACTGTATTGAACCCTTGTCAAAAATTAAATGACTTTAAATGCAAGGGCTTATTCTCAGACTCTCAGTTCTGTTCCATTGATCTATACATCCATCTTATGTCAATAATAGGCTGTCTTGATTACTACACCTTTATCATAAATTTTGAAATTAGGCAGTGTGAGTCCTCCAATTTTGTTTTTCTTTTTAAAATTGTTTTGGCTATTCTGGGTTACTTGAATTTCCATATGAACTATAGAAATAGATTGTCAATTTGTATAAAAAAGGTACTAGGGTTTTGATACAGATTGCATTAAATTTGTTGATTAGTTTGGGGAAAAACTGGCATCTGTTATAGGCTGAATTACGTCATCCAAAAAATATGTTGAACTCCTAATCCCCAATACCTCTGAATGGGACCATATTTAGAAACAGGGTCATTGCAGATTTAATCGAGTTAAAATGAAGTCATACTAGATTAGGGTGGGCCCTAAATTCAATGATTAGTGTCCTTATAAGAAGGTCATGTGAAATCAGCTTTGGTCATTTTCTCTGTAAAAGATTTTAGAATTATCATGAGCTCAATTAACTTACTTCTATGTTTTCTCAGGGTTCTTTCCTCATGGATGGTTAAGCTGCACCAAAATAAAATATTGGGCTGGAGGACTGATCATATGGCTCTCAGTCTCAAACAGTCGATTTGAATGCATTTAAAATAAAATGTGTACCCCCCCAAAAAAGGAGGCCACGTGAAGACACAGGGACACACAGACTCACAGAGGAGAAGGCCATGTGAAGACAGAGGCAGAGAAATGAATGATGCATCTACAAGCCAAGGAACACCAAGGCATGCCAACAACCACCAGAAGTTAAGAGAAGCATAGAACAGATTCTCCCTCAGAGCCTACACAAGGAACCAATCTCCCTAACACCTTGATTTTGGAATTCTAGCTTTCCAAAACTGTGAAAGAATAAAGTGCCATGGTTTGAGTCACCCAGTTTGTGGTAATTTGTTATGGCAACCCTAGGAAACTAATATACAATCTGAACAATATCAGATCTTCTGGGCCATAAATATGAGATGTCTTTCCATTTATTTAGGTCTTCCTTAATTTCCTTCAACAATGTTTTGTAGTCTTCAGTGTACAAGTCTTGCAATTCTTTTTTTTTTTTTTTTTTTAAGTAATCTATACATCCAACACAGGGCTCAAACTCATGACCCTGAGATCAAGAGCTGCATGCTCTACAAACTGAGCCAGCAAGGCTCCCCAAGTCTTGCACTTCTTGGGCTGAACTGATTCTTAGGTATTTTATTCTTTGTGATGCTACTGTAAATGAAACTTTTCTTAATTTCATTTTCAAATTGCTCATTGCTAGTATACAAAAATACAATTGACTTTTCTACATTGATCTTGTATCTCTCAACTTTGCAGAACTCACTTATTAGTCTTAACAGTTTTCTGTGGATTCCTTAGGTTTTTCTATTCACAAGATCATGTCACCTATGAACAAAGATGGTTTAGCTCCTTTTCTCTTACTTCTTCCTTTTATTTCTTTTTCTTGCCTAATTGCCCTGGCTAGACCCTCTAGAACAATGCTGAATAAAAGTGGGGAGGGCAGACATTTTTATTTTGTTCCTGATCTTAGGGGAAAAGCATTCAGTCTCTCACCAGTTGGGTATGATGTTAGCTGTGGGTTTATTTTATTCATTTTGTGTGTGTGTGTGTGTGTGTGTGTGTATGAGAGGGAGAGAGAGAGAAAGAAAGAGAAGAGAAAGAGAGAGAGAGAGAGAGAGAGAGAGAGAGAGAGAGAGAGAGCACACACAGGGAAGGAGGAGAAAGAGAAGGAGAGAGACAGAATCCTAAGCAGGCTCTGCACTGTTGGTGTGGACCCCAATGCAGGGCTTGAACTCACCAAGAGTTCAAGTGAACTCACACAAGATCATGACCTGAGCCAAAATCAAGAGCTGGATGCTTACGGGCGCCTGGGTGGCTCAGTCGGTTAAGCGTCCGACTTCGGCTCAGGTCATGATCTCACGGTCCCTGAGTTCGAGCCCCACGTCGGGCTCTGTGCTGACAGCTCAGAGCCTGGAGCCTGCTTCAGATTCTGTGTCTCCTCTCTCTCTGACCCTCCCCCGTTCATGCTCTGTCTCTCACTGTCTCAAAAATAAATAAACATTAAAAAAAATTGTAAAATAAAAAAATAAAAAAAAGAAAGAGCTGGATGCTTAAATGACTGAGCCACCCAGGCACCCTAGGCTGTGGGTTTTCATAGATGTCCTTTACCAGCAAAGAAGTTCCCTTCCGTTACTACTTTATTTAGTGTTTTTATCATGAAAGGGACTTGGATTTTGTCAAACGCTATTTCTGTACCTCCTGGTATGACCACGTGTATCCTTAAGATTTGAACACAATTAGAGCTAATTCTATACACTGGGAAACAACTTAATGTTAATTTTCTTCATCCTATATATAACCCCTCCCCTAAGGAACCTCAACAAGTTTGTTTCTTTATGCATATATCAGTAACAAAGCTTTGACAATTGTTCAATTTGACTACTGCTTTTTCTTTAAAATACTATAAACGGGTGCATGGGTGATTCAGTGGGTGGGTTGAGCATCCAACTCTTGATTTCAGCTCAGGCCATGATCCCAGGGTCATGGGAATGAGCCCCGTGTTGGGGTTCTTGGGATTCTCTCTCTCTTTCTCTCTCTCTCTCTCTCTCTCTCCGCCCCTCCCCTGCTCTGTCTTTCTCTCTCCCTCTGCCCTCTCCCCTGCTCATGCACATTCTCTCTCTGTAAAATAAAAAATAAATAATTTTTTTTAAAAATAAAATAAAATACTATAAACATGCCAGTAAACTGAATATACTTTAGCCCCTAAGAGCAAATAAATCAAAGACTCCAAGAAACTCACAACCTAGATGTAAAATAAACAACTATTTTCATATATAACAGGAGACCTACACAGATGAATAGCATGTACATATACCAGGGATTGTGGAATAAGAGAGGAGGTTCCCAAAACATATAAGCTCAGTATTTACAGGATGCAGGAGTTAATCCAGGCAAAGAGGCAGAAAAGGAGAAAAGGGTATTCTGCATGGAAGAAGTAGTATGTGCAAAGGTAGACAGTGAAGAAATGCATGTAATTCTATGTTGCTAATAAGGACTGGTGTATTCACACCTCTGTGGCAAGAAAAAGCTATGGTACCAAGAGATGACTGGAGATATGGGCCAGAGTTCTAATTTTATTCTCATTCAGGGCAAACTGATATGGTCTATTATGAACAGAGAACTTTTTAGCTGTATTTGAACTAATACCAATACAATGTATTCTCCTCCTCCAGAAAAAAAAAAAAGTGCCCAGAACATTGTATAAGCATATTCATATAAATTCACATACATACCACACACACATTTATCATTTGTTCCGCTCCACTTTACCAACATATTCTGGATTTTTAGCTACTATTTTAAGAGCTAGCTTAAAGGAGTCTTTGATTATAGCACATTATTTGCTTTCTCTAAGGTTCTTTCTTCTATATACTAACTTTATTTGCCATTACTAAAAATCAAGAAATATCACCAACCTATTGCCACTTGGATACTGTACTACAATGTCATGATCTTCATCAATGCCACAAACAGTTCCAGTTGTAGTTAAAGTCTCAAACATGCCATCAGTCCATCCTCCATGACCGTGCTGCAAAGACTGTACAATTTCTAGGTCAAGATCTATATTCACCAGGTCACCAATCTGCAATCCACCAGGATTCCTGTTGCCATTCTGCTCACCTGTAATTGCAGAGGGAGTTGACAAAGGTAAAGGGAAACCACTGCAATAGCATGCAACTGTATTATTTTTAAACAAGAGCAAGCTCTAGATATTTTAGTTTTAGTTACCCTCCAATTTTAAAATGTTTTGAGAATATATTGTAAGTATCAAATTCTGGAGCTAGAGAGCTTCAAAAATAAGAAGAAAAAAACCAATCAGACTCACAAATTGAAATAATGTGATGATTCATAACAACAACCGAACAATAACCCTATATCAAAGTACAAAGTTCTGGGTTTTTAAAATGTTCACTTTTCTGCCTGGATGACCTGTTGACTATTCCTGCAATAACTACAATTAGAAAGTTATTGAGGTTCAGTAACAAACTACAGCCACCATAACCAGCTAGAGAATATGAAAGAGAATCTTAAAATTATTTTCTTCTCTGAAGTGCTTAGTACTATTTTTTACCAAATGGCCCTTTTGATTTTTTTTCCTAAAGAGCATCTTTAGATATTTAAAAGCCCATCCCCTATATTATTCTCAAAGCTAGGTCTGGGATAGGGGCACCTGGGTGGCTCAGTCAATTAAGTGTCTGACTCTTGATTTCGGCTCAGGTCATGATCTCACAATTCATGGGTTCCCACCCCGCATTGGGCTCCAAGCACTGACAGTGTGGAGCCTGCCTGGGAATCTGTCTCTCTCCCTCTCTCTGCCCCTCCCCTGCTCACTCACTCTCAAAATAAATAAATTTTAAAATTAAAGAAAAAAAAAACCTAGCTCTGGGATAAAGGATTCATGATCATAAAACACTATGATGAGGGATCCAAAAAATATGTTGATTCTATACTTCTCTTGTGAAAGCAAGATCCAAAAGAAGGAAATTTCTGAAACATGGAAAAGGAATGATCTTGTCAAAATATAAGTACTTCTTCTACATTCCTTAAAAAAAAAAAAAAGAAAAAGAAAATCAGGGTATGCTGCAAAAAAATAACACTTTTTGGCCAGAAGGGAAATCAAATGATTTTAAAAAAGGAACACAGAGCTCACATGAAAAGGCAAACATTCACAGACTAAAACCTTAATCTGAATAATGTGGTAAATGTTTACTGTGGCCACAATAAAGAATCTATAAAATGAAGACAGTTTTGGTTTCCTTATCCCTTACTTTAATGGCACATGAAAAATTATATTTATTATATAACCTTAATCTTCAAACTATTTTTGTATTAAGAAGGCAATTTTAGGGGTGCCTGGGTGGCTCAGTCTGTTGAGCATCAGACTCTTGGTTTCAGCTCAGGTCATGATCTCATGGTTCGCGGATTAGAGGCCCAAGTCTGACTCCATGCTGACAGCTTGGAGCCTGCTTGGGATTCTCTCTTTCTCTCGCTCTCTCTCTCTCTCTCTCTCTCTCTCTCTTTCTCTCGCTCTCCCCCCTCCCGCCCTCAAATAAATAAAACCTTTTTTTTAAGGCAATTTTATAAAACTTCTAAGGAATTTATAAACATTAAATTGTCAGATTCTATTCTCAATATGTAAGACATACTGATAATCTAACAAAAAATTTTTCAACACTACGTTTATAACTAAAAGACAAAGTTTCAAATATGACATATAAATGGTATACCAATTTTTAAGACATGACAACCTTTTCAGTCTAAATAAATTGATAAAAAAGAACAAATGCTTTAAAAAACAAAATAAAACCCAAAAAGTATCCCTTAAATAACTTCTTTTTAAAGTCCCATTTAAAGATTTCTGATTCCAAGAACCCTGACCTGCTAGTTAGTAATTTTCTCTAGTCTGCTGACTCACCTAGCACAGGGCAGTGATCTCTGTAGAAAGAACCTCCTTTGGCATCCTGGACACACTTGAGATCAGACTAAGAAGAAGAAAAGAAACCAGAAAAATCATGCTTGAAAACTTCAAGTATAGCTCAGTACCTAAAATAGGCAAAAATGTTCATTCAGAACATACCCTCAGCAAAAGTTAAGAGTAGCTCTAGGTTAACAGTAACACTAAACACTGCTTTCAAAAGCACTCATCAAAAATTAAAAGCCTGATCTCCAGATAGGCCATACTTTATTTACTTTTAGCTTTCCTTTAAAGTTCAAAATGAAAATGCCTAGATCTTCACCACTAAAATATTTTCAACACCACATATAGGCCCTCAACAAATACCTAGTATTTAAAATGTAACTAACACATTCTATTTTAAAAATACTTTTACAAAAAAGAACTCAATTCATTTACCCTTTTCAACCAATTTTACGACATATACAAGCCAGGTATTAACTCATTTAGTAAAGAAAAGTATCCAAAACTAAACAACCAGAAAAAAGAAAAGGATAGGACCAAATTTAGTCTTTTGGTTCCCGGCCAGGTAATTTTCCATTTACATAAACTTTAGTCTTTACTTCATAAATTGATTAACTCAAGTTCCTTCCCACTTAGTTTTTATAAGAAAACATACTATTATTTAAATATCTGAATGGGGAGGCAGTGATATAATCAAAAGTACAGAAAACATGAACTTAGAAGAACCTTGAAAGTTACTAGGAAAATTTAGATTTAAAAGTATCTAATAGTTCCTAACACACACACACACACACACACACACACACACACACACACACTCTCTTTTACAGCCTCCTTTCCCACCAGAGCATCACATTTAGCTCAGTCTCAGCCAAAGAGACATGGGTCAAATTATTTTAATGTGATACTTTAACCCAGCAATCCCATTTCTAGGAATCTATCCTAAAGAAATATATCCATAAATGTGCAAAGATATGTCTAAGGATGTTTACTGAAACAATGCTTACAACAATTAAAAAAAAAAATCTTGCAATAATTTTAAAAAATGGAGGTACCACCAACAGAAACCTTATTAAATAATGGCATAATCATACAGAGAAGTACTACTCAGCTATCAAAAAGGATCAATCTACATATATACTACTCATTAAATACCTCTGCACATACATCCTGTAAGGCTTCATCTGAAGCAAGTTAATAATCAGTCAGAATTCCCAGAAAAATCCACAATTTAAAAACAGGAGAAGGCATAAAAATACTAATAATACTAATACTAATGAAAAACTGATAACTAATGCAATATACAAGTATTAAAATTGGTAAATGAAATATTTGCTTAGAGTCCACATTGCTGGCTTTTAAAAATAAATGGAATAAATTAAAGGCAAACAGACAGTGGGATATTTTTCCCCTCCTACCAAGGGCATATAAGAGTTGGGAAAAAATCCAATTTAAATTCTTTGAGGAGGAATGTATTCAAGATGGAAAAGATATGATAGGCATTAATGTTTTGGCATTAATATATTTAGTTGTACTTCATAAATTAAATAGCCGAGGTCAACATTTAAACAGTTTTCCAGGAAATGCAGAAATATAGGGCAATCCATTGAATAAACCACTATTATTCTCCTAAACACTTAAGTAATTTAAAGTGCTTCTAAGTCAATCATTTTCAATTACCAATACTACTCTTTAAAAAAGGAGGGGTGCCTGGGTGGCTCAGTCAGTTAAGTGCCTGACTTGATTTCAGCTCAAGTCTTGATCTCAGGGTCATGAGTTCAAGCCCTGCATTAGGCCCCACGCTGGACTTGGAGCCTACTTAAAAATAAATAAATAAATAAATAACCAGAATAAAAATTTTAAAAATAAATAAAAATAGAGGGGGAAAATCTCTTTAAAAACAACTTTAACATCTACTGTAATTTATACTTTTATTAGCTACTAGAGCCAGAATACAAACATCCCATTAAAACCTCATTATAATACTATACTCTGTGTCCATGCCAAGGAGCAGCCTTACAGATGATTCTAAATTTTTTTGAGATCGGTTTTAATAAATAAGCCCCTAACTTGGATTCATAAGGGATCAGCTCTACACAATCAATATATAGTAAGTTACCCAAATATTCACTGAGGGCAAAATCGTATTTACTATTTTTTTCTTTTTTTTTTTTTTTAATTTAAATTTTAGTTAGTTAACAAACAGTGCAAAATTGGTGTCTGGAGTAGAATTCAGTGATTTATCACTTTCATACAATACCTAGTGCTCATCACAAGTGCCCTCCTTAATGACCATCACCCATTTATCCCATCCCCCTACTCATCTTCCTCTATCAACCCTCGGTTTGCTCTCTATTGTTAAGAGTCTCTTATGGTTTGTTTCCCTCTCTTCTCTTTCCACTTCCCGCCCCCCACTTTATGCTCTTCTGTTTCATTTCTTAAATCCACATATGAGTTACATCACATGGTATCTGCCTTTCTCTGATTGACTTGTTTCGCTGAGCATTAAACATTCTAGCTGTATCCACATTTTTGCAAATGGCAAGATTTTATTCTTTTTGATGGCTGAGTGATATTCCATTGTGTATATATGTGTGTGTGTGTATACACACCACATCTTCTTTATCCATTCATTAGTCGATGGACAAGTGGGCATATTTACTATTACATAGTTTAAGCAAGTGTACTAAAAATGTAGTTTTATTAAATCCTCACTTTACAGATTTTTCTCCTGTTGCATATTCATAATTCAGATGGCTATATTCTGACAAAAGCATATGACAAAAAAAAATACAATAAGGGCTATTTTTATTTTCCTTCTTTCATCTATCCAATATTTTTATCTTTTGTGATTCTTACTACTCACCATGCCCTCAAAGCCAACTCTGTAAAGGTTCTTAGCACCATTATCCCAGAGAACATATGCCGCACTATGTGGGCTTGATGCGCTCCAGTCCTGGATTTCCGTTACCTAAGGGAATTGTTGCAGAAAACAATTTTTAAAAGGGGAGGGGAGAAGTTAGTTCAGTTAATTATATTTAAAATCTTAAATACCATTTCAGCTATCATCCTCTATAACAGGATCATGAAAAATACTATTTTGTCAACTAGGTCAATTCTAACATATAACTGAATTATAATTAGAGACATTTTTCCAGGAATTATAAGGTAATTCCAAAAATCATTGTAGAAATACTGAATTGGGAGGCTTGGTGATTATAGTAACAGATCATCAGAAAATACACAATTCAATATAAAATGTTAGATTTATATTCTTAAAGGGTTCCTTTTAAGAACAGTGTATTATTTTAAATCCATTATTCCTTACAAAATTTAAAATCTTTGGCCAGATCCTCAGAATGATTCAAGATAAACCGGCTCTCTAGGGGCACCTGGGTGGCTCAGTCGGTTAAGCATCTGACTTCGGCTCAGGTCATGATCTCGTGGTTTGTGAGTTCAAGCCCTGCATCGGGCTCTGTGCTGACAGCTCGGAGCCTGAATCCTGCTTCAGATTCTGTGTCTCCCTCTCTCTCTGCCCCTCCCCCACTCATGCTTGCTCCTGCTCTCTCTCTCTCTCTCTCTCTCTCTCTCTCAAAACTAAACATTAAAAAAAAATTTTTTAAAGAGAGTTTTCAGGGGCGCCTGGGTGGCTCAGTCGGTTGAGCGTCCGACTTCGGCTCAGGTCATGATCTCACAGTCCGTGAGTTCGGGCCCCGCGTCGGGCTCTGTGCTGACAGCTCAGAGCCTGGAGCCTGTTTCAGATTCTGTGTCTCCCTCTCTCTCTGCCCCTCCCCCGTTCATGCTCTCTGTCTCAAAAATAAATAAATGTTTAAAAAAAATTAAAAAAAAAAAAAAGAGAGTTTTCAGATGACCAAGACTTTTAAGTTTATTTATTTATTTATTTATTTATTTATTTTGAGAGAGAGCGAGCATCTCACACACACACACACACACACGAGCAAGGGAGGGGCAGAGAGAGAGAGAGGGAGACAGAGAATCTCAAGCAGGATCCACACTGTCAGTGCAGAGCCTCTTGCCGGGCTCAAGCCCACAAACCGTGAAATCATGACATGAGCCAAAATCAAGAGTTCCGACGCTCTTAAGAACAGAGCCATCCAGGTGCTCCAATGACAAAGACTTTAAAATCATCATTCACCAATGCTAAAAACAATTTTTTCAAGAAGGTAACAATAGAATGAACAGATAGTGACTGACATCTAAGTCTCATACGTGAAATGTTACTCATTTCAGTACATCTAGCATCTAGCATAACACCAAACGATACATGTTCAAGATTAGTTGAATGACTGAATCAATGAATGAATAATCAGCAAAAGCAACATAAAATCCAAAATAAATGAAACCAACAACCCACTTACCCCAATATCTCTGGCTATCCCACCCCAATTAAACAGGCTATACAAAATTCTGCTCAGAATAACTGCTATAATTTGATTCCTGGACGATTTACCTGAGAATGGCAACAGAGTTAAGTATACTGGATAACAAAAGTAGCTGCCTAGAAACAGGCCTTCAAGGGAATGAAATATAAAACAAGTAAATTCAAGTGAAATGTTAGTAACAAGAATGTCAAAAGCATGACATACTGTTTAAGAAGGACTGGCCCAAACAGGATCCTCAGAAAAGCATTCTGGGCAACAAAATGGCAATATGAAGCCTAAAAGTGGAAAGGTAAAATCTACCCAACAACCTTCTCCATGAATGTCAATATTTACAACCGAGCAGGAACAATCTTTTTTCTTCCGGGAAAAAAAAGAAATGAGGATTTTAAAAAACTGTTAGTGACACAGGAAAAAATGGGCCAAGAAATTCAATTATAATAATAAAAATCTTCTGAACATACAACATTCTAGAATAACATGATGAATTAATAAAAAAGTTTCACCTTTCCCCTACGTCCATTTCCTCCATCCTGATCTTCCCACTGCCAGTCCACTCCTCGTACCACTCTGGCACCTGCAAAGATCCCTCTGGCTGTAATCTTCTTAGATTTTCTACGAGACTCTAACAGAACCCTAAAAATAAAATTATTTTTAAGTTATACAGAAATAGGTTTAAAAAAAAATAGAAATAGGTTAACAGCAATTTATTTTTAAAAATAAAATTATGGGGCGCCTGGGTGGCGCAGTCGGTTAAGCGTCCGACTTCAGCCAGGTCACGATCTCGCGGTCCGTGAGTTCGAGCCCCGCGTCAGGCTCTGGGCTGATGGCTCGGAGCCTGGAGCCTGTTTCCCATTCTGTGTCTCCCTCTCTCTCTGCCCCTCCCCGTTCATGCTCTGTCTCTCTCTGTCCCAAAAATAAATAAAAAAATGTTGAAAAAAAAATTTTAAAAAAAAAAAATAAAAATAAAATTATAAAAAAAGGTTACTTTAAAAATATAAAAGATTTTTCTCTGTTCTAGTTAATACTTAATAGCATGATACATAAATACCTTTACATTCCACAGGTCATGATGATGATGACAGTAGTTAGAATAGTAATAATATCTAATATTTACTGAGCTTTTACCATAAGTGTAAAAGTCTGTTACACTCCTTAAGAGAAAGGTATTGTTATTTTATCCATTTCACAAATGAGGAAATAGAGTCTCAAAGAGGTAAGTGATTTACCCAAGGTCACAAAAGCTAAATAGTAATGGAATCAACATATGAATCCAGTCCAACCACTTCAGAGTATCACTATTTCCTTCACCACTTAAGAAGAGACAAATTCAGGGGTGCCTGGGTGGCGCAGTCGGTTAAGCGTCCGACTTCAGCCAGGTCACGATCTCGCGGTCCGTGAGTTCGAGCCCCGCGTCAGGCTCTGGGCTGATGGCTCGGAGCCTGGAGCCTGTTTCCGATTCTGTGTCTCCCTCTCTCTCTGCCCCTCCCCCGTTCATGCTCTGTCTCTCTCTGTCCCAAAAATAAATAAAAAACGTTGAAAAAAAAATTTAAAAAAAAAAAAAAAAAAAAAAAAAGAAGAGACAAATTCAAATCTCTAAATCCATCAGGAAAGTAACCTAAATTAAGGCCAAAGAAAGACAACAAACACCACAACAATGACAAATGCCAACTGGCACTTGACCCCACGCTCAGAAAGACAACAGGGAGTGGCAGGGACTTCGGTGAACTGAAGACCATGATTTGTCTAAAGGGTGCAGATGGTACTCTGCTTCAGCCAACTGTTGCTGACCAGAGTTAAATGAATAAATGCAGGCCCACTGCTGACATTAGGGGTTAGGGGTTAGGGGTTAGGGATTTGGGTGTGTGTGTGTGTGTGTGTGTGTGTGTGTGTGTGTGTGTTCAAAAATTTAGAGCACAGTATGGACCAAGTAAAATACATCTGTGGCCTGGATTTGACCTGACACTAACTTGCCTCCAAAGTATTGAATCCTTACAGCGGACTACAGGCCTTGAAAAAATTCTATACTCAAACAATCTGGACCAGCTTGGCTCTCCAAGACCATCTATCCCTTATTCTTCTATATCCTTCTTATTCATAAAATCAAAAAGGTTTGGGGTTTCTCTTTTGTTTTTCTACTTTTATCTCATTATTCTACTTATTTTTACAATGCCTTTATTGTACCCTAACTTTAAAAATTATAAACAAAAGTCAAAAATAAACAACTTGTTCAAAACCACTCAGTTAATAAATAGCAGGCCCAGGATTTGAACTGGGACAGGCTAATACCCAAATCCATTTTTCTACTACTGCTGCCTCCCTATGACTGGCTAGATTCTTGCTCCTATACACTATTCACATCTATGTAAGAAGACTCAATCACCTGAAATTCTGTACCACTTCGTGATATTCCTCTCTCTCTTTGCTAAAACACTTTAATGCTAATAATCTCTACATACAGTCCAAAACATCACATGATAATCATGTTGGTCAAATAATCCCTTAGTTTATGAACTCCTTAAGAATACTGTGTCTTCGTTTTCTTCAAATTCACACAAGCACAGTAGCTGCCACAAGTCTTAATAAATGCCTGTTGACTCAATCAATGGGCCCTAGTGTTCTTTTGGTAGCGATTAACAGAATAGAACGCACAGTGAGAAGAAAATAATCAGCCTTCTGGGCTGCCCTTGCATTTCCAAATATTGAGGGGTGCCAAGCCTCCATGCTAGAGATGAACAGCCCAGATTACCTTGGAAAAATATGTACAGCTCCATCTTCACAGAGCTCTTTTCTCAATATATGGCAGGCCTGCTCCACAACTAGCCTGTTATCTCCTACCTCTGGTACTAAACCAGCTGTCAGACACTATTTTTAAATCCTACTTTTAAGGCTCAATAGTATAAAAAGTTGAATACAAACAAGGAATTGCAACTGAAGAAAAAACTGTTTACCCTACCGCTCACTTCCTGGTGTAGTAATTCTATAAAAGCGATGTCTTAAATGATGTTTATCTCCATGATAACAAACAGTGCACAAATCATAATTTGTACATTCTGCACATTTCCATCGAATGCCAATGATTGGTTGCTGGCGGCAGGTATCACACATGGTTCCATCATGCTTGATGCCTATTAAAACACGGATACATGGTTACATTAACTGCAAGTATTATTCACTTGAATACTGCTCCCTGGGAGAAAAATAAGAACAGAGCATTTTACAAAGTTTCTCAATAAAGTAGGAAATAATACTTTAAATATACCACATATGTTTTCAAGACAACATATTTCAAGTATTTTAATCAGTACAAATTATAGACTACACATTTTCTATCACTTCTTTCTTCATTAGTAAGAGCACTTCTCAGTAGCACATTCTATGCTGTCAAACTGAAACTTAGGTTCAATCTAGTGACAGAAAGAAGAATCATTTGCCACCAAGATGTTTCAGACTTCAAACATTCAGATTCTTTTCAGGAATTTCAACCTACTCTCCACGCAAACAATTACTCCAAAAGAAGAAACAAGTTTATCCCCATGATTCACAGAGACAAACTATCAATTAACTCCCTAGGCATTGACAAGCTCCCCACCCCAAACAAACTTCAGAAAACCATTACCAAGTAAATTTCCCAGTTTAAAAGGAAACAACATACTATAATTGAGTTTGCTGTTTGTTTTCCTTACAGAACAAGAAGTAATAAACCCTACAAAAAGGAAATAAGCACTTGGCAATATGACCTCTACTAAAAATGTTCACATGAATGACACAGACGTTAGAACTATGAAAGGTACCACTATAAAGTAGTGAAAATAACTAACATTTGAGAGTAACAAGACTGGGGATAATGTTCCTTTACTATTCTGTTATTCTTAGATCACTTGATAAGTAAGTTAAAACTAGAAGCTTTTGGGGCGCCTGGGTGGCTCAGTCGGTTAAGCGGCCGACTTCGGCTCAGGTCATGATTTCGCGGTCCGTGAGTTCGAGCCCCACATCGGGCTCTGTGCTGACAGCTCAGAGCCCAGAGCCTGTTTCAGATTCTGTGTCTCCCTCTCTCTCTGACCCTCCCCCCCGTTCATGCTCTGTCTCTCTCTGTCTCAAAAATAAAATAAAACATTAAAAAAAAAACTAGAAGCTTTTTAAACAATGTATGGCCTGTGAACATCAGTGTCACTACTTTACAGTAGGAATGGTCAGGCCCAACACTGAACAGCAAGGGCTGTATTGTCCATTGAACGCAGACACTCTTCAAGATTCGAGTTCTGGCTTTCACTAGCTATCTTTGTGCCCTTGAAAAAGTCATTTTAACTGAAGTATTTACATATAAAATTATAGTATTTATTTCAAAATAATGGGGGGTAGGGAAGTAATGTGGGGTTTAGATGAAACAAGATCACTCATGTTGAAATTGGGTAACAGGAGGAGGTTCATTATCTAATTCTCTATTTTGTGAAGTTTAGAAATTTCCCAAAATTAAATAAAAGGAGTCACTTTAGTTCTCAGAACTTCAGTTCCCTTTGGAGGAGGCATTATGTTTTTTAATGGTTAAGGATGTTCTAAGAATCAAATAAGAATGTGCTGTAGATGCAAGAATTAGAGCACAAAAGTAGTAAAGTTAAAACTAAACTCCAGAAGAACATACTATTGCTGCTTCCTGATAAGGGGGGGAAAACCCGTATAATTCATTTTCTATATTCACGTTTAAAGTCCCATAAGGTAACCAGATTCTAAATAAAGAGCCAAACCTGAAGATAAACCTGTGCCTGAGGTGAGATGGTTAATAAAGAACGGGTGGGAGGAAGAACACAAGGAAGCTGGGATGCCTCATGAACTACAAAAGAACATGACATCCAATACCAAGTATGTTTGGTGTGCAATCCTTCCACAATCTCCTGCTACCCAAATGCTTGACTGCAGGGACAGGCAAGACAGCAGACATCAGTACCTTTTGATTCATTCAGTAACTATTTTACTGCTACTGCGGACAGGCCCTCTGCTGCTTTCAAATATCACTCTAGGTGTAGTACGGAGAAGAGAATGGAAGAAAATTAAAGTGGCTAAAGAAAAGGAGTCAAATCATAAGAAGTTTCCACAACAGTTGAGAAGAAAGTAATAGTTTAAGTAGGGATAAAGCTAGTAGAATTGGAGAGAAAATGGAAGCCAGAAGAGGTTTAGGACTTGGTGGCTGCAGGTTAGAAAACAAAAGATGTAAAAAGTAACTGAAAAAAGTATAAATGAGATCATTCAAAAGAAAACAAATAGGTAAGAGATATTTAGGAACAAACAGTGCAATAAACTGAAATTTAGAACTGTTCCACTTAAAAAAGAGAGAGAGAGAACCATGAACCAAAAAATAAATAAGCACATACTAATCTAAAATTGTAAGTCCAGGGGCGCCTGGGTGGCTCAGTCAGTTAAGCAGCCGACTTCGGCTCAGGTCATGATCTCGCGGTCCGTGAGTTCGAGCCCCGCATCGGGCTCTGGGCTGATGGCTCAGAGCCTGGAGCCTGTTTCAGATTCTGTGTCTCCCTCTCTCTCTCTCTGACCCTCCCGCGTTCATGCTCTGTCTCTCTCTGTCTCAAAAATAAATAAACGTTAAAAAAAAAATTTTTTTTAATTGTAAGTCCAGGCCTCCATTGATAGACACTCATCTAAGAAACAAAATGAAAAAAGAATCAGGACAAGTTTCCTGAAAGTGGTGGATAATGGACCTTTCAAAGGAAGAAAGAAGAAAATCTCAGAAGAGCACAATGCATGTTCAACAAACCAGGAGCAACTTCATTTTTTTGGCAGGAATCTGAAATACTGTCAGAGACAGAGATAAATTATAGTCAGGCTGGGAAATAACCACATAAGACATGATTTCTGATTTGCAGACTTAAATTGTTGCATTAATGGTAAAAACAAGGGTATGTGATTTAAGAAACTAGTTCTCTAACTTACTAGCTAGGTAATGTTCAGAATTAATTTAAACTACTCTGGGATCAATATTCTCATCTATAAGTTGAGAAAATACTTCCTTTCATAGGTGTTATGAGCTGAATGTGTTCTCCACCCCCAAAAATTCATGTATTGAAGCCCTAACCCTCAAGATGCTGATATTTGGAGATAAAGTCTATAGGAGATAAGTAGGTTTAGAAGAGGAAATGAGGGTGGGGTCTCCACAATGAGATCAGTGTCCTTAAAAGAAGAGAAAGAGGCTAAGAGGTCTCCTTCTGCTGTATTAGGACACAGCCAGAAGGCAGCAAGCCAGGAAGACAGTCCCCAACGGGTACTGAAATTAGCCAGCACCTGGATCTTGGACTGCCCAACCAATAAATAAATTCCTGTTGTTAAACCACCTACTCTGTGGTAGTTTGCTATTGCAGCCCAAGCAGACAAAAACAATAATGGAAAGGGTCCTTGTGAAGCTAAAGTGATAAATAGAGGTAAAAACACTGAAAGATTTTAAAGCAAATTGCAAATAAAAAGAATTATACTGCAGTTAATTTTTTTTTAATTTTTTTTTTTTTAACGTTTATTCATTTTTGAGACAGAGAGAGAGCATGAACGGGGGAGGGTCAGAGAGAGGGAGACACAAAATCTGAAACAGGCTCCAGGCTCTGAGCTGTCAGCACAGAGCCCAACACGGGGCTCAAACTCACGGACCGCGAGCTCATGACCTGAACTGAAGTCGGCCACTTAACCGACTGAGCCACCCAGGCGCCCCTACACTGCACTTAATTTAATCTTAATATAGATTTGTTAAATGTACTATTTATCTATTTAAATAATTTGGTGATCAAAATCATCATATATCCCAAGCAAATCTGGCAACTTATGCAGAAAATCAAAGAACTTTTAGGGGCACCTGGGCAGCTCAGTCAGCTGAGCGTCTGACTCTTAATTTCGGCTCAGGTCATGATCCCAGTATGTTGTGAGATCCCAGTATGTTGTCAGGCTCTGGGCTGAGTATGGAGCCTGCTTAAGACTGTGTCTCTGGGGGCGCCTGGGTGGCTCGGTCGGTTGGGCGTCCGACTTCGGCTCAGGTCAGGATCTCACGGTCTGTGGGTTCGAGCCCCGCGTCAGGCTCTGTGCTGACCACTCAGAGCCTGGAACCTGTTTCAGATTCTGTGTCTCCCTCTCTCTCTGCCCCTCCCCTGTTCATGCTCTGTCTCTCTCTGTCTCAAAAATAAATAAACGTTAAAAAAAAAAAATTTTTTTTTTAAAAAAGACTGTGTCTATCTCTCTCTCAAAAAACAAAACAAAACAAAAAACTTTTAAATTCTCAATTTCCCAGAGACTACACATACGAAACATTCAATTATTCACACATGGAGCCTGCTTAAGATTCTCTCTCTCTCTTGCCCTTCCCCTGCTCATGCAAGTGAATGCTCTCTCAAAAAAAAGTTACATCCAAAGATACTAAGTTGTTTGTAAATACAAACAAAACTTAGCCTATGTCAAAAATAGGGACTATGTATAAACTATGATAATCTATAAAGTGAAATTCTATGCAGTTATTAAACCATGTTGTAGAAGAAATATTACTGATATGGGAAAATACATTTTTTTAAAAACCCATTATTATTTTATAAAACAGTTTGCAAAGAACTGCAATATACCATCACAAAATACATAAAACACACACGTACAGAAAAACTAGAAAGATAGTCCCCAAAATGTACTGGTGGATTTACCCTTTGTGGGTTTCCAAATTTTCTATGCTGAGTGTGTATTAATTCTTTTAGCTAAGTGAATAGGGGCATTTAATATGAGAATATCACCAGAGATGTTGATGTATGTCACCTATAATTAAAAACTAAAAATAAAAACATGATATTTATAGCAAATATTTACAGAAACCAACTTCCATATAGTTACTAGAGTAATAGAGTATGTAACTGCTACTTAGAAGTTTTTATTTCTCATAACCCTTATACTAACTGAGCTATTTTATGCTTATGTAAAGAAAACATACTTCATCTGTACACTCCTCACTGGCACATGCCCACAGTCACAGTCTAATCTGTCTTACCACAGGAAAGCACCGTGCCAAAACAACATAATCAATATCAAATGTCATACTTGCCTACTCAATGGTGAAGCTTCTGAACAGGTCTAATATAGGTGTCCTATGTCATCACAGAAAGTAAAATGCATTAAACTAATCAGAATCCACTATGCATTTAGAGGTTTATCCTTAACTATACAGCTCTTCAAATGAGAGTTGATGAAAGAAAGGCATACGGAAAACGTATCCCAACTTCCCCATCTGATCAAAAAAAGAAAAGTCCAGTTTTTAGCTATTCTCCTACTGATATATTTTTCATCTCTAAGTTCATTTTCCACAAAGCACAATGATGATAACATTCATGAGCTTATAATCTAAGTATAGGCTTTCTTTAAAAGGACCCATTTAAACACACAATGATAACTGGTAAAAAAAAAAAAACAAAAAAACAAAAAAACCCTACAATTCATGGTTTTAAAGAATACTTCAGGAAAACCATTAATGCACACAAAAGCACATCCAAATCCTTTTTGGTTCCCACAGTTCAAATGCCAACAAAGCTACTGAACAGCTGTGAAACAGACTAAGCCTGAGAATTGGAGAAAGTAAACAAAGCAGCCCACTCCACCATCAAAATGCACACTACAGAATTTTTAATGAGAATACAATTAATTAACCTTAGAACAAAAGCTGATATTTAGAGAAAACACAAAACAGGAGACCAACATTTTACTGATCTCTTACTTCAGCAGCTTTTTGTTTCCCCTTACTTTATCCACCCAATTCATTCCCATCTAAAACATTCCCTTCCAGTACAAACCTTCTTAGCCTTGGCAAGTGTTATTCCTTAAAATGTTCATTTCATAAAACTTAATTCCCTAACTAAACCTATTAGTCGTTTTTCTCCTTCCTATACAATATCATATTACCCTAGAGACTTAATGCTCTTTTCCTTTGCTACGCTTTATGAAGACATCTGCCACCGTTAAATGAACCACCTGATGATAGCTTTTGACTCATTCTACCAATACTCAAATGACCATCTGCTCTACATTTTAATGGCAGCTCGCCTAAATTCAAAAACTTAGAGAATTTACATAGCCTTAAGCTTTTTGTTAGAAAATTTTATGAGCAATAAAACATGCTAGTCAAGATCAATGACCACAGTTCTTAAGAGAGCCAATGAAAACAGCTCAAAATCACAAAGCACTGATTTGTTTAAATAAAATGTTAAATTTCTAGTTAGAAAAAAGTGACCAAGAGAACTAGAATTCTCACTACAAACAATTCACTCTACAAAACACTTCAACATGGAACAAGAATATCTAAATTATCATTTTGTATAATAGCAAAAGAAAAAAGTAAACAATAAAACTATTCATTAACAAGAGAATAGAAACATATATTAAGTATACAATGGAATACCTAAAATTAATGTTCCTCATACGATTCAATATGAATGAATCCTTCAACCATAATGCTGAATTTTTTAATTATACAATACAAAATGTTACAAATAAAGTACTATATTTGCTTACATAAAAACACAGCACAAATGTTAAGAAAAAGAACATGGAAATGATAACAAATTTCTAGATAATGGTTACCTTAGAAAAGGAGGGAAGGGAATGAAAATTGGACAGAAGTATACAGGATGTTTCAAATATATTAGTAATGTTTTGTTTCTAGATAGGTTCACAAGTATTTATTACTCATTAATCTACCTGGATATCTTATATATTAAGTGATAAATTTTAAAACAATTTTAAAATTTAAAAAATCCTAATAAGACTAAAATGGTACCTAGTTAACCCTCTAAATTTGTTCCCTAATTGAAAGATTTCACCTAACATAAAAAAGTATTTACAAATCATTAACCATTATTTAAATGTAATTACTTATTGTGGCGTAACTGTTTGTTGATGTCATTTAACCAGTCAAGAAACCCTATTTCTGAGTTAAGGATTCATTCAACTTTAACCCCAAAACAATGTGACAAAAACATTACAGAGATTAAAGAGGGCTAGCCACTTACAGTATGCATCCTATTCTCCCTGAAACTTTAAACTACTTAGTGGTTTAGAAATTGTCTCAACAATAATTAAAATTCCTAATGAGGGTAAGGCCTTTGTGACCTGCCAGCTGGTTGCCGTATTCTACATTCCTTTCTCTTGAGAAATACTAAATTAATGAAAATAAGACTGTTATTATTAATAATACTAGCCACTGTTTATTACCACATCAAGCTAATGAGACTTACACACATTTTAGTTTAACCTTGCCAACCATACTAAAAGGCAGGCATCATGATCCCCATTTATAAACGAAGATATTTAGGCTCAGAAGTAACCTATGTGAAGTCACACAACATTAGCAAGTGCCAGGCTCAAATTCAAACCTAGGTGGGTGTGAGTACAAAGCTTGGCCCTCTTAAGCTCTTCATTCCACCAGGGTTTTTTCTCCATCTGATCTTATTTAAATAATTACATATCTAGAGCATCATGTTCCCCATTTAACCCACTAGAGTCAAAATACTATAAGTTATCAAAAACCTATTCTAATATTCAAATAAATCTTAAAGAGATACACTTTAAAAATTGAGATTACTTTTTAATTTCACCAATGTAGTAGAGTGAAACATCACTACTTCCAACCAACTCTTGGTACACACTAAGAAAATGTCCTTGAAGGCATTTCACCCAAAATCTCCCACTTCGTCGTATCTTTCTGCTGGACAAGTTCTTCTCTCATCTATTTTTGCATCCTCTACTACTCCACTGTATTACAAGTTTGCATAATAAAATTACAATCATGCCCCATACAGTCCAAAGAAAAGAAACAAGTTATCAAATTAGGCATACAATTGGGAATTTTAGTAGTATGTTTGTTATTTTTAAGCACTTGTTGCATAGAGGTAGAATGTGAATGAAGTCAAACAAAATTAAGAATTTTATCACTTTTTCTCCTGCTAACTGGTAAAAATTCACTATTTCATTTTAGAAGCAAAACATCTGCCTGTGTACCTTGACCTACTCCAACTTCATTTTACAAGTGAAGAACTAAGGCTCAAAAAGACTAATGTTATAAAGTTGAAAAAAATAAAGAGGTAAGACTGACAAACCCAGATTTGAATCTCCACCATGAACTTATTACTTGTGAAATCCTGGGCAAGTTAGTTCATTTCTCATAGCCTATTTTCTCATCAGTAAAATAAAGGCTATCAAATAATATTTTTTCAGGATTAAATGAAATAAAGTTTATAAAACACTTAGCACAGTGCCTGACACATGACTGGAGCTCATGAAATGTTAGTCCACTCCCTAGTTAACAGTCTCACTTGATAAAATATAGAATGAACAAATACCTTAATTTCCCTATTAAGCTAGATCATTTTCCACTACTGTATGAAAAGAGACTGGAAAAGGGGGTGAACAAAACACCATAATGTTAGCTATGGCAATTCTAAGCTGTTATGATTATCATTAGCCCTGCAAAACCTTTAAATATCAAATAATGACCTTTTTTTAAAAATATAAAAACATTTCTATCCCATTGTTTGTCTTTTTAGAAACAAAATTATCATCAAGAAGATAAATATAGGGGTGCCTGGGTGGCTCAGTCAGTTAAGTGTCCAACTTCAGCTCCGGTCATGATCTCACAGTTTGTCAGTTTGACCCCACATCAGGCTCTGGGCTGACAGCTCAGACAGAGCCTGGAGCCTGCTTCGGATTCTGTGCCTCCCTCTCTCTCTCTGTCCCTTCCCTGCTTGCATGCTCTCTGTCTCCCTCTCAAAAATGAACATTAAAAAAAGAAGAAGAAGATAAATCTACCCTGGAAAAAAATCAAATACTCATATCATGAGTATGTTTACAGAATATAAACTAATTCTAACCAAAGCAACTATCTACAAAGGGAAATACGCTTAAAAAAAAATACTCCAAAGCAACAAATGAATGTCTGGTCTATCTGCTGTGTTCCCCTACCTCCTGAACTAATTTAAATCCCCAAGATCTTAGTTGTGTTCTATAAATTCACTTATAAGCAAGCTGTATAGAATTCAGAACCCATTTTCTTTCCCAAACAAAGTTTTAAATGTACCAGACTATTTCACAAGAACCTGTTTACACAGAACTATGGGCATACAAAGGTAAAAACTGTTAATTAAAATTGATAAAAACTCTCAACAAAGTGGGTTTAGAGGGAATACATCTCAACACAATAAAGGCCACATATGATAAACCCATAGCTAACATCATACTCAATGGTGAAAAGCTGAATGCTTTTCCTCTAAGATCAGGAACAAGACAAAAATCTACTCTTTCCAGTTTTATTCAACACAGTACTGAAAGTCATGGCTGCAGCAATCAGACAAGAAAAAGACATAAAAGGCACCAACACTGGTAATGAAGAAGTACAACAGTCATTATTTGCAGATGTCATACCATTTATAGAAAACCTTAATGATACCACCAAAAAACTATTAGGATAATAAATGAATTCAGTAAAATTGCAGGATGCAAAATTAATATACAGAAACCTATTATACTAAAACACTAATAATGAAGTAGTAGATAAATTAAGAAAGCAATCCCATTTACAATTGTATCAAAAGGAATGAAATACCTGCAAATAAATTTAATCAAGGAGGTGAAAGACCTCTACTGTGAAAACTGTAAGATATTGATGAAAGAAACTGAAAATGATAGAAACAAATGGAAAGAAATACCATGCTCATAGACTGGAAGAATGAATATTGTTAAAATGTCTATACTACCCAAAGTAATCGACAGATTTAATGTAATCCTTAACCAAAATACCGACAGCATTTTTCAGAGGTAGAACAAATAATCCTAAAATCTGTATGGAACCACAGAAGATCCCAGATAGCCACAGCAATCTTGAGAAAGAAGAAACAAAACTATGAGTATCACAATCCCAGACTTCAAGCCACACTACAAAGTTATAGAAATCAAAACAGTATAGTACTGGTATGAAAACAGACAAGATCGATGGAACATAATAGAAAATCAAGAAATAAACCCCCACTTGTATGGTCAATTAATCTACTACAAAAGACACCAAGAATATACAACAGAGAAAAGAAAAAGTCTCTTGAATAAATGGTGCTAGGAAAACTGAACAGCTACATGCAAAAGAATGAAACTGGACAACTTTCTTACACCATACAAGAAAATAAATTCAAACTAGATTAAAAATCTAAATATAAGACCCCAAACCATTAGAATTTGTGGAAGAAAAAGCAACATTTTTCTGTATTTGTCTCCTCAGGCAAAGGAAACATAAGCAAAAATAAACCATTGGTACTACATCACACTAAATAAAAGGCTTTTACAGCAAAGAAAACCATCAACAAAATGAAAAGGCAACCTATGAATGAGAGAAGATATTTGCAAATGATACATCCAGTAAAGGGTTAATATCCAAACTATATTAAAAAATACATCAAACTTAACATCAAAACAATACAATAAAAAAATAGGCAGAGGACCTAAATAGACATTTTTCAAAAGAAGGCATACAGATGGCCAACAGACACATGAAAAGATGCTCAGCATCACTAATCATCCAGAAATGCAAATCAAAACAATCACACCAGTCAGAACGGCTAGTACCAAAAAGATAGGAAATAACAAGTGCTGGCAAGGATGTGATGAAAAGGGACTCTCATGCACTGTTGGTGGGAATGTAAGCTGGTGCAACCAGAATGGAAAACAGTATGGAGGTTCCTCAAAAAATTAAAACTAGAATTACCATATGATCCAGTAATTCCACTGTTGGGTATTACCCAAAGATGGCTCCTGGATGGCTCAGTAGGTTAAGCATCCAATTCTTGGTTTCAGCTCAATCACGATCTCATGTTTTGTGGGTTTGAGACCTGCATCAGGTTCTCCACTGGCAGCATGGAGCCAGCCTCGGATTCTCTCTCTCTCTCCCTCTCTGTCCCTCCCTGACTCGCGCTGTGTCTCTCTCAAAATGAATAAACTTAAAAAAAAATTATTTGGGGTACCTGGGTGGCTCAGTCAGTTAAGCATCTGACTTCGGCTCAGGTCATGATCTTGTGGTTTGTGAGTTCAAGCCCCCTGTCCGGCTTTGCGCTGACAGCTCAAAGCCTTGAACCCAGTTCAGATTCTGTGCCTCTCTCTCTCTCTGCCCCTCACCCGCTCATGCTCTGTCTCTCTCTCTCCTGCAAAAATAAACATTAAAAAACTAAATAAAGTTATTTTAAAAAGAAAAATGAAAACACTTACTAATACAAAAAGATACATGCACCCTTATTTTTACTGCAGCATTATTTACAATTGCTAATATATAGAAGCAACCTACATGTCTAATGATAGATGAATGGATAAACGTGATGTGGTAGACATGTACAATGGAAAACTACTAGGCCATAAAAAAAAATAAAGTCGCCATTCACAACAACATGGATGGATCTAGAGGGTATTATGCCGAGTAAAATAAGTCAGACCAAAAAAAGACAAATATCGTATGATCTCATTTATATATGAAACCTAAAAAAATAAATAAATAAATAAATAAAAAACAACAACATAAAAGGGACACACACTCATACAGAACTAGTGGTTGCCAGAGGGAGAGGGGTAGGGGGATAGGCAAAATAGGTGAAGGGGTTTAAAGAGGTACAAATTTCCAGTTATAAAATAAATAACTCAGAGATGAAAAGTACAGTATAGGGAATATAGTCAATAATGCAGTAATAACTTCGTATGATAACAGACGATAACTACACTCACCATGGTGACCATGAGTAACTACAGAATTGCTGAATCACTGTTGTACACCTGAAACTGATATAACACTATGTCAACTATATTTCAATTTAAAAAAAATAAAAATAAAGGAGCACCTGGGTGGCTCAGTTGGTTAAGCATCTGACTTTGACTCAGGTCATGATCTCGAAGTTCGTGGGTTTGAGCTCCACATCAGGCTCTGTGATGACAGCTCAGAGCCTGGAATCTGCTTCAGATTCTATGTCTCCCTCTGTCTCTGACCCTCCCCCACTCACACTCTCTCACTCTCAAAGTAAAACATTAAAAAATAAATAAAAATTGTTGCTATGTTCCTAGTTCCAATGGAGGCAATGTTCTATCACTGTAATCCAGATAAAATGGTAGAAGAGGCAAGCTAAATGATGTAGGGACATACGAAAATGTGTGAGTAAAGAAATGAGTTTTAAGAAGGAGAAATGTTCTTGGGGCTCCTGGGTAGCTCAGTCAGTTAAGCCTCTGACTTTGGCTCAGGTCATGATCTTGCAGTTTGTGGGTTCGAGCCCCACATCGGGCTCTGTGCAGACAGCTCAGAGCCTGGAGCCTGCTTCGGATTCTGTGTCTCCCTCTCTCTCTGACCCTCCCCTGCTCACACTCTGTCTCTGTCTCTCTCTGAAAAGTAAATAAACATAAAAAATTAAAAAAAAAAAAAAAGGAGAACTGTCCTTAAAAACAAAAAAAAAAAGGCCATTTTCCCATAGATACTTGAAATGCATAAGCTCTTGCTAGGTGACTTAGAGCAATGGTTTCCACAGTGAGGTACATGCTCAGGGTATATAGAACAAGATTCTGTAAAATGCAAGAGAAAATCAAAGTCCACAATGTCTTATCTGTAATGCCAAACTCCAAGTGTTTTTGTAAGTTAGCAGCAAACTCCAGTTAGTCATAAACCCTGATCTGAACAAACAAGAGGCTATATATAGTATGTAGTCTTTATCATCCCGGTAGTATAATTATTCATATGCTTCCCTGAAGAAATGTTAATTTACTTGATTACATGGTACTGCTGTGGACCTCAAAGTGGATGTTATGTACTATGTTGCACACATACCATATTATAGTTCTAAAATCCAGAAGTATACACTTGGTCCCAAGCATTCGGAAAAAAAAGGGGGGGGTTTGGATTTCCACTGAAACTTTTATATTTATTTTTTCTCTAAAAATATTAAGATTGAGATTAAGTTTCACTAATTGGAAATCACTGAGCTGACACCAGCACCCTCAGGGAGTCCACACAAAAACTCACCCCTCGGGGCGCCTGGGTGGCGCAGTCGGTTAAGCGTCCGACTTCAGCCAGGTCACGATCTCACGGTCCGTGATTTCGAGCCCCGCGTCAGGCTCTGGGCTGATGGCTCAGAGCCTGGAGCCTGTTTCCGATTCTGTGTCTCCCTCTCTCTCTGCCCCTCCCCCGTTCATGCTCTGTCTCTCTCTGTCCCAAAAATAAAAACAAAAATAAATTAAAAAAATAAAAAAATTTAAAAAACTCACCCCTCACACAGAGAACACAGGTGTCCTGGAGGTGAGGGGGTTTGAGAGCAACGGGTCCTAACAATGTTGCTCACCTCTGGTACATTAAGACATGCTGCAACTTTTTTACTGTATTAGTTACAGTCCAGTAAGGAGACATAAACTACACCAATCCACCACTTCTAGAAATAGGGAAACAATGAAAAAAAATGGGATTACTAAAGGAGGGATTCTATAGGGGTAGGATCCAGACCTTTATAAAGGCGCTGTGACTGGCTGGTGCTGGTGTCACTGAGTGGGGACACACTGATGATGTTTCTGGTTATATTGGAAGTAACCTGGAATCAAATACTGATACTGAAATCCTGCTAGATGAGATGATGCCAAAAGAAAGCAAGAAAAACAGAAAACAGCAATTTCCTTCTCCCACTCTAGCCTTCCAGTCTCCTTTGAGCGCCCCCTATTGGCAGATCCAGCAAGGATCCAGCTGGCAAAAAAATACATGCAGAAGCCATCCCAGCCTCACAGGATAGAATACAGAGAGTGGGTTTGAAGCCAAGACATAAAAGCTTAAAAACCAGTATAATATACTCAGAAATGCACTTCATCGCTTTGGATTATCTATCTTTATGAGGTCTCATAAAAGCTAAAGCATCTAGCAAAATCAAGAATGGGATCAAACTGAATTTAGAATCAGACCTGATTTACTAATATATTAAACTAAGATTTTTCTAAAACAATGAAGAAAAACCATACTGCTCTCCTTTTTAAAAACATTTTTTTTAATTTTTTTTAACGTTTTATTTATTTTTCAGACAGAGAGAGACACAGCATGAACGGGGGAGGGGCAGAGAGAGAGGGAGACACAGAATCCGAAGCAGGCTACAGGCTCTGAGCCATCAGCCCAGAGCCGGATGCGGGGCTCAAACTCACGGACCGCGAGACCGTGACCTGAGCTGAAGTCGGACGCTAAACCGACTGAGCCACCCAGGCGCCCCTAAAAACATTTTTTAAGTTTATTTTTATTTATTTTGAGAGAAAGATAAAGAGCAAGCAGGGGAGGGTCAGAAAGCAGGGGAGACAGAATCTGAAACAGGCTCTGCACTATCAACACAGAGCCTGATGCAGGGCTCGAACCCACAAACCGTGAGATCATGACCTGAGCCCAAGTCAAGAGTCAGACGCTTAACAGACTGAGCCACCCAGGTGCCCCTTGCTCTCATTTAAAAAACAAAACAAAACAAAACAAAAAATTCTGAACATAAGCAAAATACCAAAATACCATGCTGAAGGCTGGATCCTTTCAGCCTAAGTGTTTATTTACCCTTTTTCCACATATATTTCTTCCATAATTTTCAGTATTTAAATTTTACATAAGAAGCACAGTGTTATCTACAGTAATTCTTTGTGGTTTTTGGTTTTTTATATGTAATTTTGAGTCTGGTGTCTTTTTTTTAAGTTTTTATTTTTTTTTAATTTGTTGAGAGTGTACATGCACACACAAGCAGATGAGAGGCAGAGAGAGAAAGGGAGAGGGAGAGAGAGAAAGGGAGAGGGAGAGAGAGAAAGGGAGAGAGAGAAAGGGAGAGAGAGAAAGGGAGAGAGAGAAAGGGAGGGGGAGAGAGAGAGAAAGGGAGGGGGAGAGAGAGTGAAAGGGAGGGGGAGAGAGAGAAAGGGAGGGGGAGAGAGAGGGAAAGGGAGGGTGAGGGAGAGGGAGAGGGAGGGAGAGCGAATCCCAAACTGACAGCACAGAGCCCCACTCCAGCTCAATCTCACGAACAGTGAGATCAAGACATGAGCTGAAATAAGGGTCAGACACTTATCCAACTGAGCCACCCAGGCACCCCTACGGTAATTCTTTGAAACCTTTTTTTTACTCAACATATAATTGGTAAATATACACTAATTTTTTCATTTTAACTAATATTTTACTGTATGAGACTCATGTAACATTATATACAAATTACATATAAACTTTTAGTAGTTACCAAATTATTGGTTTTATAAATACTACAATGAATTTCTCTATACATAACCTCTTTACAGATTTGTACCTGAGGATCTCATGGACATACACTTAAAAGATTTTCTCAGTTGCAGGATATGTGTGTTTGTAAAGTTTACAAGACTGCCAAACTGCTTCTCAAAGTGGTTGTATCAATTTTCTGTCCCACCAATAACCTGAGAGTTCTGATTTCCCCATATTCTTTATCAATACATACTACTTTTAGACTTTAAATTTTTGTCAGTCTGACTGGGGTGAGGTAAAAGATATCTCTTCTTAATTTATATTTCCAGGTTAGTTGAGTCAGCTATATAAATAGTTATTAGTTCTTTACTATTTACATCAAATCAAACTTCTAAAGCTAGAAGAAAATTTTTATTTAAATTGATCTAATCCATATATCTCATACATAAAGAAAAAAGTCAGCTGTCTTCTAACTTCTAACTGAAAATTTTCTCCCACACCTGGTAATGCAATTATCTATGTTGCCCCTAACCAATAAAACAAAAGAAGCTTTACATATATGAGGTAAGTTTTCAGTAATTTGAATTTTGGGTAAGATCTGATAGTTTAGATATGACAATGTCATATCTCTGTCAACGGCAAAGCTTGGCTTCAACAGTATAGAATGACTGGAACTTTGAGCTGCTGTTTGGAACAAAGAAAACTCAAAACATTAAGAACCTTGATAAAGTGAAAAAATAGAAGAATAAAGACCGACAAGCTGGAGAATTTGACAGTTCATATGCAGATCAATTACTATATGCAATGAGTGATCCTGGATTGGATCCTGGACCAGAAAAAAGACATTAGTAGGACAACTGATGAAATCTTAATAAGGTCTGTAGATTAGTTACTAGTATAATATTAATGTTATTTTTCTGGTTTCAGTAATTGTACTTTGTAAGCTGTTAACATCTGAAGAAGATGAGCAAGAGCAAAAAGGAACTCTTTTTACTAATTTTATAATTTTTGTAAACCTGAAATTATTTCAAAAAGGTTAAATTTATTTTTAACTATTATGTAAATAAATATCAAGTACAATATAAATGTAATATTTAATAAATCTCAAGAATATAATAAAGTACCAACAGATATTAATTGTTAAATATTTTGAAGAAAAAAGAGAAAAAAAATTGAAAGTAGTATTATAGTCCTGGGGAAAAATTAGATCTAAGAACTTGTGATCTGTTCAATCCTTTAAGGAAAACAAAAGTGAAGAAATTAAATCATAGAAATTAAAATATTTCAACAGCACTGCATAAGAAGGCTAGCTATCCTGTATCTAGAAATGCTTTTTTTTAATTTTTTTTTCTTAATGTTTTTATTTTTGAGACAGAGAGAGACAGAGCATGAGCAGGGAAGGGGCAGAGAGAGAAGGAGACACAGAATCGGAAGCAGGCTCCAGGCTCCGAGCCATCAGCACAGAGCCCGATGTGGGGCTCGAGCCCACAGACTGTGAGATCATGACCTGAGCTGAAGTCGGACGCTCAACTGACTGAGCCACCCAGGTGTCCCTAGAAATGCTTTTAAAACGTCTGCTAAAATAATCAGATGAACAAGATGAATTGTTACATATAACAAATTAAATGTATAAAGTCATGTAAATTAAACTGAGATTTTAAAAAAATTACCTCTAAAAACACCTGCTTTTATAAAAGATAATGAAACTATTTATGACAGATATACTCCATACCACAAAACACACAGACAACATTAACATCCCTTCAAAAACTGCTGTAGTATAGGATTTGTTACACTTTACCCTGGAAAGATATTTAAATTTCCCCATAAACCTGCAATTACTGATACCAAGATGCCTCCAAATTATTTAGTTGTGGTCAAACTTTAGCTTGAACTAGCATGATAAAATTTTAAGAGTGTGCAGAAACAGGTATATGCCTCATACAGTGTTGTTGAGAGTGTAAAGTGGTAAAATGTCTTTAGACAGCAGTTAACCAACATCTATCAAAATGTTAAGTATGTGTACCCCTTGATCTAGCAATTCCACATTATAAGTACTCAGCACTGGGGTGCCTGGGTGGCTTAGCCAGTTGAGTGTCCAATTTCGGCTCAGGTCATGATCTCTCAGTTGGCTGAGTTCAAGCCCTGCGTCATGCTCTATCGCTGACAGCTCAGAGCCTGGAGCCTGCTTCAGGTTCTGTGTCTCCCTCTCTCTCTTCCCCTCCCCCACTCCCTCCCTCCCTCCCTCTCTCTCTCTCTCTCAAAAGTAAATAAACATTAAAAAAATGTTTTTTAAATTAAAAAAAGTACTCTGTACATATGCATAGGATTTATTCACTGCATCATTGTAAATAAGACCTGAAACAATATAAATGCCCATCAATAAAACACATTAAATAAATTATTACATCCAGTCAACTGGTATACTATGCAGTTATGAAAGAATAAGGTAGACCTATATGTGCTAATAACATGGAACAATTCCCAATATGTACTATTAAGTGAAAGAAACAAAAGTGCAGAAGAGAATATAGTGTACTACCATTTGTACCTTTAAAAGGCAGTAGATTTACAGTACATTAATAAATATGCTTCCAATAAATAGAGTATTATGTAAGAATACACAAGAAGGTGATATCAATAGCTATCCCTTTTTGTACTGTTGAATCTTTTCTTTGGGGCATGCATATTCATTCTTCTCAATGTTTAAAAAGCCAGCTAAGAAACACAATTTTATGAATTATCTTTTCAAAAAAACTGAGCTGGCCTGTGTTAGTTTCCTTTCTGTTGCTGCTAATAACAAATGTAAACCCATTTCAGATTTGTTAAGCTTTGTCAAACTCAATCAAGCTGTAGAAGTAGCTTACTTATAAATTAACTCAAAATGTATTAAAGACTTTAGCATTAAGACATGAAACCATAAAACTCCTAGAAGAACACATAGGAAGTAAGCTCTTTAACAATGATTTTGGCAATGAATTTGTTGGACTTGATGCCAAAAGCAACGAAAGCAAAAATGAACAAGTGAGAATACATCAAACTAAAAAGCCACTACACAGCAAAGGAAACAATCAACGAAAGGAAAGAGCAACTTACTGAATGGGAGAAAATACTTGCAAGTAATACATATAAGGGATTAATATCTAAAATACATAAAGAACCCGCACAATTCAACAGCAAAAAAAAAAAAAAAATCTGATTAAAACATAGACAGAGAGGGTGCCTGGCTGGCTCAGTCGGTTAAGTGTCTAACTTCAGCTCAGGTCATGATCTCACAGTTCATGAGAACGAGCCCGGGTTGGGCTCTGCACTGATAGCATTGATAGTGCAGAGCCTACTTGGGATTCTCTCTCTCTCTCCCTCTCTCTCTCTCTCTCTCTCTCTCTCTCTCTCTCTCTGCCCCTACCCTGCTCACGCTCTCTTACTCAAAATAAATAAACTTAAAAAAAAAATGGACAGAGGATCTAAAGAGGCATTTTTTCAAAGACATACAGATGGCCAACAAGACACATGAAAAAATGCTCAACATCACTAATTATCACAAAAATGCATATCAAAACCACAAATGAGGTATCACCTCACATTTGTTAGAACAGCTACTATCAAAAAGACAAGAAATAACAAGCATTGGCAAGGATATGGACAAAAACAAGGATGTTCTCTGTTAGTGGGAACATAAATGTGTGTAGCCAATGTGGAAAAGTGCCTCAAAAGATTAAAAATAGAACTACTATAGGATCCAGCAATACTTCTGGGTAACTAATCGAAGCAAATGAAAACACTAATTCAAAATGATCTATGCATTCCCATGTTCACTGCAACATTATTTACAATAGCCAAGACAAGGAAACAACCTAAATGTCCATCAATGGATGAAAGGATAAAGAAAATGTGCCATATGTATATATATATATATATATATATATATATATATATAAAATGGAAAGAAATGTAAGAAAGTAAAGGATAAAGAAAATGTGCCATATATATATATGCCACATATATATATATATATATGTGCCACATATATATATATATATGTGCCACATATATATATATATATATATGTGCCACATATATATATATGCCACATATATATATGCCACATATATATATATGCCACATATATATATGCCATATATATATATATGCCACATATATATATATGCCACATATATATATATATATGCCATATATATATATATATGTGGCATATATATATATGGCACATTTTCTTTATCCTTTACTTTCCTACATTTCTTTCCATTTTATATATATATATATATATATATATATATATATATATATGTGTGTGTGTATATATATAATGAGATGTTACTCAGCCATAAAAAAGAATTAAATCGTGCCATTTGCAACAACATGGATGGACCCTGAGAGCACTGTGCTAAGTGAAATAAAATAAAACACAGTGAGAGACAGATACTGTATGATCTCATTTACACATGGAATCTAAAAACAAAACAAAACAAAACAACAAGCTCATAGATACAAAGAACAGATTGATAGTTACCAGAGGTGAGTGAGAGTGGGTGGAATGGGTGATGGGTGTCAAAAGGTACAAACTTTCAGTCATAAAATAAATAAGTCATGGGATGTAAAGTGTACTTTACATGATGACTACAATTAATAACACTGTAGTGAATATTTGAAACTTGCTAAGAGAGTAAATCTTACAAGTTCCCATTACAAAGGGAAAAAAATTTTACAACTACGGATGGTGATAGAGGTTAACTAAACTTACTGGGATGATCGTTTTGCAATATATACAAATATCGAATCGTTATGTATACATGTAAAACTAGTATGTCAATGATACCTCAATTTTTTTAAAGTAGCTTCTTTATGCATTCTGAAAAGTAACAAATTTTAAATTTGAATTATTTTCAACTAAATAGATATCATGGACAAATCTATAAATATAGCCTTGATTAAAATAATCCAATAAAATAAAGTTCAGTTTACCCCATTACATAAAAATTCTAGAGTCAATAACAGATCCCTGAAATTTTGTGAATCAAACTGACTCCTGTGAACGGGTAAGTCTCTGACATAACCTTACACACAAAAAAAATCTGGCGTCTAATCCACTTGGAAAAAGTATTTAACACAAAGAAATGGTTCAGCAGTTTAGACTGTTTTTCCCTCTACTGATAATGAACCAATTGAGGTGAAAAATCATTCTACAAAGTCCCAATTAACATTCGGCTACTTAATTCCAAGTCTGTCTTTCTATGTGTTACAGGAGGCCATACATACAAATGTACGTACGTTACGTACGTACATACATACATACATACATACATACATACATACATATATAATTGGCATTTCAACAATCCGAGGTACCAGAAGCCCCTCGGCAATTGTAACCCGTCAACTAAAGACCATATGGCTAGGCAAGCCTCTCTTCAGACAGTTATCACTCGGTGGCTGATTAATTTCAATGGCTTATTAGACAGGCCTCTCCAGACCCTTTCCCTAGAGAAGGAGGAGGAGGGGAACGGTCTGTTGTTTTCCCGGTGCTTTGTGCCCTCCAGGCTTGAAAGCATCTTGGTGACGGTGCAGCCATCATTTCCCGTGGGGGTAGCGGTGTCTTTTCGGCAAGTTTTTGTTTACGAGGTACTGAACCCAAAATCCCTTTGGCTCGCTCCCTTTCCATCTCGGGCTTCTCCCAGGCGTCCCGACGCCCACCGGGCCTCGCCCGTTCCCCGCACACGCGCAGACCCTGGGCCAGGGGCCAAGACTTACCCGTGGGCGCGCTATCCAGGATGCGCAGGTCGTAGGCCCCAGAGCAGCGGTAGTTGGCGGCGGTGCCGTTGTCCCACACCACCACCACCTCCTCGGGGCTCTCGAAGCTCCGGACCGTGCCCACATGGCCCTCGCCGCCGTCCTGCTTCCCCCACTTCCAGTCCGGGCCGCGCACCACCCGGGCCCCGACCCCTTCCACCATCACCCGGTTATTCCGGGAGTTACTCATAGGGGCCCGGGCGGTGGGCTCTGCCGCCGCCGCCGCCGCCGCCGCCGCCGCCGCCGCCGGTGGGCCCGTGAGGGAGTTGGGCCCGGGCCGGACTCTCGGCGCCGGCGGGAGCGGCAGCGAGCCCCGGGGGACGTGGGAATAACTCACGGGGGCGGCGGCGCGGTCCCCGACAAGCCCACAGCCGCTCTCCAGCCGTCGCCGCCGCCGCCGCGCCCCCCGCTCGGACTGGAGGCCGGACCGCAGCGGCTCAGAGGCGGCGGCGGCGGGCGGGCAGAGGGGAGGGGGCCGTGGGCGGGGACTCCCCCGCTTCCTCCGGGCTCCCCGGCCGGGCTACAGCGACGGCCGCCAGGAAACCACGCTCTCCCCCGGCCGGGAGCGCGGGGAGCGCAGGGGGCCGGGGGAGGCTAGCCCGGGGGGGACGGCGAGGGCAGCGGGGAGCAAGCTTAACTGTCGGCCTTTTTTCTCCCCCAGCCCCTCGATCCGGGGTGGGCGCCCGAGTGCCGGCGCCGTCTCCTCCCCCGTGGGCAGCGGTGGTACCTCCCAGCGTCCGGCGAGCGCCCGGGCCCACGGGCCCCCTTCTCTGTGCCCCCACGCACGCCGCCGCGCTCCGCCCCGCCACAGAGTCCCCGCCGGGCGAGAGCGGCTCCACATCCGGATAGTGACGCACTCAAGACTAGAGCAACCCCTTCTCTCACTAGGAGGGGAATCCTCAGCAACAGTAGGGCGGAAAGGGTTTTGGAGAGTCGCGCGACTGGTGAAAGAAAGGAGAAGAAAATCGATCCCTAAGCGTCTCTCCAGGGCCCGATGAGAGTGCGCATGCGCCTGGCCCAAAAAAAAAAAAAAAAAAAAGAGGAGGGGGCTACACGGCCAGCCCAGCCAGAGGCGCTGGGAGGGGCGGTAAATGGGGTTGTGGCCTACGGGTGGTGAGGCGCGCCCCATTGGTTGTGAGAAAAGGGGCGGAGCAAGAAATCTGTCCCACTGACCTGGAGGTGGGGCTGGAGGAAATCAACCGAGATTGGGATCCGACCCGGGGCGCTGAAACTGGGTAGCTATGAAGAGGTCAGTCTTAATCTTTAAATTCTAGTGTACCTCGGTGTAGAGTATGTGTTTGGGATTCCGTGTTGTTTTGGTCTTTTTTTAACAGGGTCGGAAATAGAATAGATTATAGCACAGATTAAGGGCGACCTGTATTTTTGTATGTGTAAATTTCAAACCAGAGTGGGTGATTAAGGATGTACTTTTTGGGGGAAGAGGGGGGAGCGGGGCAGAGGAAGAGAGAGACTCTTGCGAGGGGTGGGGCTCGATTCCTGAACCCTGGGATGAAATCAAAAGTCAGATGCTCAACAGGCTGAGTCACCCCAGCAACCCTAGGGATGTATTTTAACCATTCGGTAGAATGGTACCGAATGTGAGCAATGTACAAAGTCCTTTGGAAGGTGGGTCTTGTCTTCAAGTGGAGTCAGGGTGCTAAGTAGACTCCAAACAGTACAAGCACCTGGGAGAGTTTACATGCACCTTGCCCATTGATAATTCCCATCATTCAGTCCCTGAATGCAAAAGACAACCTTGAAAGGAAAATAAGAGGACTGTAAGAGTGGTTTCTGGCTATTACTTAAATGACATTATGGTGTGTAGGATTTTTGGGGCCCCTGGATGGCTCAGTTGGTTGAACATCCGACTTTGTCTCAGGTCATGATCTCCCGGTCTGTGAGTTCCAACCCGGGTCGGGCTCTGTGCTGACAGCTCAGAGCCTGGAGCCTGCTGCTTCAATTCAGTGTCTCCCTCTCTCTCTGCCCCTCTCCCGTTAATGCTCTGTCTCTCTCTCTCTCTCTCTCTCTCTCTCTCTCAAAAATAAATAAACATTAAAAATAATTAAAAAAATAAAACCCTTGTTTTTCAGCCCAGCGTAGAGGCATTGTTAGCATAAACTATTGCTTTTCCTGAGAGTCATGGGAGCGGGAATACTCCCGCAGAATCAAATAATCAAAATCAAGTGGGCAGAAAGGGAGTGTAAAATGTGACCAATTAATTATCATGTAATCAAATAAAATATTCTTAATTTTTCACGTAAATAAAACTGAGGAAAATACAAATATGGAGTCCCAAAGGTCAAATAGAGCTAATTTGAGAGACTAAACAAAAGTTAAAATATTTGTTCAGAATAGGCCAACCAAATTTCTAGTCCATTTCAAAATATTTTGACCCCAGAAATTTTATTTTTTAATGCTTATTTATTTTTAAGAGAGAGAGAAAGAGTATGAGTGGGGGAGAAGCAGAGAGAGAGGGAGACACAGAATCCAAAGCAGGCTCCAGGCTCTGAGCTGTCAGCACAGAGCCCAACAAGGGGCTCAATTTCAAGGACCACAGAGCCACCCAGGAGCCCAACCCCAGAAATTTTAAACATGGTATTTTCAGAGCTACTTAACTGCAGCTGTTCAATTAAGGGCACTATTAATTATTCCTGCCTACCAACTCTTCCTTCTCTCTCTGGGATCTTTTCTGGTTTCATTCTTTTCATGATGACCAGTTAGATTAATCATTTAAATTAATAAATTGATAAAACAACTTTGGAAAAAATATAGCTACGATACAAGTTATACTTATGGTTGACTTTGTAAAGTAAGTTGATTAAAGGCCAATTTGTAATAGTGCAACCTTACATTTTACATCAAGCACAGTATATTAATAATGGCTTTCCACATATTTAATTGTATTTACCTCACTGTGGAGTTTTATACTTATTAAGACATAATAATCTAATATTTAGAAAGACTTTTGTTCTTGATATCAAAGATTATAACTTAGAATTTTATTTGCCCTTAAAATGAAAAAGATCTTAAGGAATGATCTAGCCTAGTGGTTTTCTTTTCTCTTCTCCCTAACTACTCCACAGACCCTATGTTCCTATCCTGTGCATTTGATCTATAAAGGGAGCTAGGTAGTGATACAATATAGCAAGGCTAGAGCTCACCTGTAGTTTTTCCCTTCCTCTTACCTTTGCAGCCCTCTACAGGAATTCATCAAAACCTCTGCAGTATAAGTAAGCATAAGTATGAAACCTCAAATTAGCCCACTCCCCATATTTGATTAGAAGAAAATGAGGCCAGTGGAGTGCCTGGGTGGCTCAGCAGACTTTGGCTCTGGTCGTCATCTCACCACTCATGGCTCTCAGCTGTCAGTGCCGAGGCTGCTTCAGTTCCTGTCCCCCTCTCTCTCTACCCCTCCCCAGCTGGTGCTTCCTCTCTGTCTCAAAAATAAATAAAAACATCAAAAAACGTTTTTCTAATTAAAAATAATTTTTAAAAAAAGAAGAAGAAAATGAAGCCAGGACTGATTAAGTAGTAACTTGTCCAGTATTTCAGAGGAAGTTGAGACATAAAACTAAAACTATAATCTATACTGGATGTATTTCTCTTTTTAATGAGGGAATTTTTTTTTTCATTTTTTTTTTAATGTTTATTTATTTATTTTGAGAGAGAGAGGCAAAGACAGAGGGAGAGAGAGAATCCCAAGCAGGATGCATAGTTCTTAGATCATAGTTCATGAGATCATGACCTGAGCCGAAATCAAGAGTCGGTCACTTAACTGACTGAGCCACCCAGGAACCCTGTAGTATTTCTTTATGTTAAACACTGTCTTATCCATCCATCCTCTTATTAAATACATTGTGACTTTACAACACCATCATCTTGCTAATACTATTTCAAGATTACTCAATGCAGTTTGCCAATAGTCTCTAAATGGTTTTGATTATACATCCTTTTGGTTCAAAATTTTTGAACAGGCACTTCTGATATATGTACTTATTTGCGTATAAATTATATATGTACTACCATGTTATATGTGTAATATGATTTACTTAATTGAAATTACAGACATACCTCAGGGATATTGCGGGTTTGGTTCCAGACCACCAAATTAAGCAAGTATTGCAGTGAAGTGAGACAAATGAATTTTCGGTTTCCCCATGCATATAAAAGTTATGTTTAGGGGCGCCTGGGTGGCGCAGTCGGTTAAGCGTCCGACTTCAGCCAGGTCACGATCTCGCGGTCCGTGAGTTCGAGCCCCGCGTCAGGCTCTGGGCTGATGGCTCGGAGCCTGGAGCCTGTTTCCGATTCTGTGTCTCCCTCTCTCTCTGCCCCTCCCCCGTTCATGCTCTGTCTCTCTCTGTCCCAAAAATAAATAAAAAACGTTGAAAAAAAAAATTTTTTTTTAAAAAGTTATGTTTATATTATACTGTAGACTTTTAAGTGTGCAATAGCATTATGTCTAAAAAAAGTACATACCTTAATTTAAAAAGTACTTTATTGCTAAAAAAAAAAAAAAAAATGCTCACCATCATCTGAGCTCTCAGGGAGTTGTAATCTTTTTGCTGGTGGAGGGTCTGGCCTCCATACTGAAATCTGCTGACTGATCAGGGTGGTGGTTGCTGAAGGTTCAGGTGGCTGTGGCAATTTCTTTCTTTTTTTTTTTTTTATCTTTTTTAAGTTTATTTATTTATAAGAGGTAGAGACAGCACGAGTGGGGGAGGGGCAGAGAGAGAGGGAGACACAGAATCCAAAGCAGGCTCCAGGCTCCTAGCTGTCAGCACAGAGCCCACTTGGGGCTCTGGGGCTCGAAACCACGAAGTATTAGATCATCACCTGAGCCGAAGTCAGCTGCTAAACCTACTGAGTCACCTAGGCGCCCTGTGGCAATTTCTTAAAATAAGACGACAATGAAGTTTTATGTATCTACTGACTCTTCTCTTTCGCAAATGATTTCTCTGTAGCATGCAATTATGTTTGATAGCATTTTACCCACTGAAGTTCTTTCAGAATTAGTCAATCCTCTCAAACTCTGCAGCTGCTTTGTCAATTCAAGTTGATGTAATATTCTAAATCCTTTTTTTTTTTGTCATTACAACAATCTTCACAGCATCTTCACAAGAAATAGATAGAAAATTCTAGTTCTCTTGCTATTTCTACGACATTTGCAGTGACTTCCTCCACTGAAGTCTGGAACTCCTCAAAGTCATCCATGAGGGTTGGAATCAGCTTCTTCTAAACTCCTGTCCATGTTGATATTTTGACCTCTTCCCATGAATTACAAATGGCATTCAGAATGGTGAATGTTTTCCAGAAGGTTTTCAACATACTTTGACCAAATCTATCAGGGTTATCACTATCTATGACAGATATAGCTTTATGAAACATATTTTTAATCATAAAACTTGAAAGTCTAAATTTTTCCTTGACCCATGAGCAACAAGATCGATGTTATGTTAGCAGGCACAAAAACAATATTAATCTCATTGTACATCTCCATCAGAGCTCTTGTATAACCATGTGCATTGTCAATGAGCAGCAATATTTTGAAAGGAATTTTTTTTCTGAGCAGTCAGCCTCAACAGTAGCCTTAAAATACTCAGTAAACCATGTTGTAAACAGATATGCTGTCATCCAGCCTTTGTTGTTCCATTTATACAGCACAGACGGAGTAGATTTAGAATCATTCTTCAGGGAGCTAGGATATTCAGAATGGTAAATGAGCATTGCCTTCAACTTAAAGTCTCCAGCTACATTAGCACATAACAAGAAAGTCAACCTTTCCTTTGAAGCTTTGAGGCTGGGCATTGACCTCTCTTTAGTTATGAAAAGTCTGAATAGCATCTTCTTCCAATAGAAGGCTATTTTGTCTATATTGAAAATTTGTTGTTTAGTGTAGCCACCTTCGCTAATGATCTTACGAAGATCTGAACAACTTGCTGCAGCTTCCACAACAGCACTTGCAACTTCACCTTGCACTTTGATGTCATGGAGACAGCTTCTCTCCTTAAACCTCATGAGACACCTTATGCTATCTTCAATTTTCTTTTTTTTTCTGCAACTTCCTCACCTCTCCCAGCCTTCATAAAAGTGAAGAGAGTCAGGACTTTGCTTAGTTAGGATTAGTCTTCAGTTTAAGGGAATATTGTGGCTGGCTTGATCTTCTATCCAGACCACAAAAACTTTCTCCATATCAGCAATAAAGTGGTTACACTTTCTTATCATTTATGTGTTCACTGGGTTAGCACCTTTAATTTCTTTCAGAAACTTTTCCTTTACATTCACAATTTGGCTAACTGGTGAAAAAAGCCTAGCTTTCAGCCTATCTCAGCTTTCCACCTGCCTTCCTCACTAAGATGAATCATTTCTAGCTTTTGATTTAAGTGAGAGGTATGTGACTCTTCCTTTCACTTGAACACTTGGAGGCCATTGTAGGGTAATTAACTGGCCTAATTTCAATATTGTTGTGTCTGGGGGGGAATACGGAGGCACCTAGTAGAGGGAGAGAAATGGAGGAACAGCTAGTCAGTGGAACAGTCAGAACACACACATCATTTATCGATTAAGTTCACTATCTATTTGGGTGTGGTCCATGTGGTAACATCAAAGGTCACTGATCACAGATTACCATAACACATAATAATGATGAGAAAGCTTGAAATATTGTAGGAAGTTCCAAAATGTGACACAGAGACATGAAGTGAGCAAATGATATTGGAAAAATGGCACCAAGGGACTTGCCCAGCATAGGTTGCCATAAACCTTCAATTGAAAAAAAAAAAAAAAGCATTATCTGTGAGGTGTAAAAAAGCAAAGTGCAATAAAACGAGGTATGCCTGTGTATGGGGATAAGATATATAATATATGGAAAATTTTTACCTACTTTCTTTCCTCACTCCAATAAATCATCTTCTGTATCCCTAGATGTAAATTTTTTTAATGTTTTTATTTTATTTTTGAGACAGTGTGCGAGGGGGGGGAGGGACAGAAAGCAAGGGAAACAGAGGATCTGAAGTGGGCTCTGTGCTGACAGCAAACAACCCAATATTCAAGAACTGCGAGAGCATGACCTGAAGTCAGATGCTTAACCAACTGAGCCACCTAGGCACCCCCACCCCCGATATGTTTAAATTGGTATTCCTCAAAGTAGACACATTCCACTTCGGAGACCACTGTGTCATATATGTGTCTGCCATGTTTAGAACACAGTTATTTTGCATATATGTTTGTTTATCTGCCCATTTGTTCAGAAATACTTAGGGTCATTCAAAACTAGTAAGAATTTTATTCCAACCATAAGTAAGATATAATAAGTAAATCCTTGCCCCAGAAATAAAGTAGTTTCATTATTCACCTATTATTCTACTACTATGAACGAATTTCTGGCTGCTTTACAAAGTCTACAAAAATGTACAATATTTGGAGAGTAACTTTACTAGAGTAACACTGTCTGCTATAACAAATAGACCCAAAACTTATAAAGACTCTAATACAGTTAAGTTTTATTTCCCATTCAGGGGTGCCTGGGTGGCTCAGTCAGTTAAGCATCCAACTTCGGCTCTGGTCATGGTCTCACAGTTCGTGGGTTCGAGCCCTGCATCAGACTCTGAGCTGACAGCTTAGAGCCTGGAGCCTGCTTCAGATTCTGTGTTTCCCTCTCTCTCTCTGCCCCTCCCCTGCGTGTGCGGGCTCTCTCTCTCAAAAAAAAATAAATATATTTTTAAAAAGTTTTATTTCCCATTCATTTAATAGTTTAACCTTTTCCTCCATGTGGTGATTCGGGGACTCGTGCTGCTGTTCCATGATCACCCTAAGGTTATCTCTGTATAGCTGAAGGAAGCAGGGAAAAGTGCAGAGAGGGTCATACTCACTTCTCAAAAGCTTTGGCCCCAAAATGGCATATATTACTCAGTTACATTCCATCATCTAGAATTCAGCCACATCTAATCAAAGGCGGGGGAGGGGGAACTGTAGCCTAGCTGTGTATCCAAGAAGAAAAGTGTATCAGTATCCACTTAGGAAAATATAAATCACTCCAAATATTCAAACGGTAGGAATTTAATACAGCAAATTGTTTGCAAAAGTGTCAGAAAGGCTGCAGAAGCAAAGAGAAATTAATGACTATGGGAAAACATGACCTGCCCCCATAGGATGAAAGGAGAAAAAGAGAAAATGATATTACCTAGGACCTATAATCACTGTGCCCTTGAGCTGCTGATGTTGGAACTTCTGCTGTTTCACAGTAAGCCAGGAACCCACACTCACACTGAAGCTGCAGGAGACCAGCTACCCAATGTTGCCTACCACTGTCAAAGTCAGAGCTCCATGAGTGCAGGCAGGGCACACACTACTGCCGCAGCCTCTGGAATCGCCCTGCCTGAGTAGGAACCCAGAAGCTGCAGGAAGCTTCAATAGAATCAAACAAAAAATGGCTTCTCCTCTCATCAGTTGGTCTGTCATTAGTCTCCCACAAATAACAGGAATATTCTAGTCTTCTGGGGACTCAGCACCATTCTCACCATTCCTCCGTATTTAAACTTCACATAACAAAGAAATAACATCATGCATCTGCCTGGGAGAATGCAACTATGCCACTTAAAATG